>NC_138552.1:2074840-2181368 GCF_964273705.1 Natrix helvetica
AATGGAAGTAATCTCCCCATTTATTCGGAGCTAACGAGGCTCGAATCCTGGAGCCAGACAAGGAGGAAAAAGAGAGAACGTTTGATCCTGTCTATCAACAAGTGTCAGGCCTGCAATCATATTCCTTTTGGATCCTTGGCCTGCCACACTTTCTGTTATTCTACTATGCATTTTCTATCGTGGGAAAATATGGAGTTAGATTATTAGGTAGCCATAACAACATTCTTTCTAGAAAGCCAAGGTCATCTTTTGTCTCTGCATCTCTGCACCTGACCAGAACTGGATGGGTGGAAGATACCAACATGGCAGTGGGAGACTGGACCATGGAATGGACTGTTGGGTGTGGGGATGCAAGATCTTGAACTTTCAACTGGGTGGGGGAAACTGGGAAGCTTTCAGATTCGGGTTTTTCCCAGATGTGCCAACATGGCTCTCTTAATCAATTGGAACTTTGAGCAATACTTTGCCTTGGACTCTGATTTACTTTTGGATGCTATTGGAACCCTGACAACAAGGGCATCACGGCAACTGAATGTACCACAGGTTACTCTGCTCTACTATGCTCCCCAAAGCTACTGTATTTCCCCCCAAATAAGACAGGGTCTTATTTTCTTTTGACCCTGGAATAAGCGCTTGGCCTTATTTTCGGGGAGGTCTTATTATTTTGGGGGTGCAGGAGGCGGTGAGCATGGTCACCTCATGGCTGCTGCTGTGTTGCAATATTTTCGGGGAGGGCTTAATTTCGGGGGAGGGCTTCTTTTATCGCATGCGCTACAAAGCCCGATTGGGCTTATTTTCCGGGGAGGGCTTATTCTCGGGGAACAGGGTAGCTCTGATTGTGAAAGTTGGACCTTAAAAAAGCAAGGCAGGAAAAAAAGCAAAACTGGATGCTGTATTCCAAGTCTGGCCTTACTAAGGCTTTGCCAAGAGTCAGACACGATTGGATAACCTCCTCTCCTCCTCCTCCCCTCCCCCCCCCCCCTCCTCCTCCTCCTCCTCTCCTCCTCCTCCAGGGGACCTTTGGTCTTAACAGCCAACAGCCAAAGACGCCCCACTGCAGGAACTCAAGATTGCATTTCCTGAGAGGCAACGCAGCTCCTGGGTCCCACGTCTAGCTTTTCTTAGCTCTGTCACCCCCTGCTTTCCGCTGCAGTCAGAATCCAAGGGGAGCTTGCGGAGCGGCATGGAAAAGGGCACCGGAGGAGCTGACGCAAGTGGCATTTGGAAGTCATTCGGGCGTGGGACTGAGAGACGCAGCCGAGAGAGTCCAGCCTATGAAATATGTATCCAGAGCCCGGTTGGAAACAGAACCAGAGTTTGCTCAGCTGCTGCTGGAGCTGCTGGAGGGTGGAGGGGTTGGCTTTGATCTTAAGAGCAGAGAGAAGAGAGCAAGAGAGAAGGGGGAGGGAGGGAGGGAGGGGGAGAGGGAGATAGATAGAGAGAAGGAGGCAAGAAGGGGGGGAAGGAGGGAGGCAGGCAAGGAGAGAGGGAGGGAGGAAGAGAGAGAGGGAGAGATTGAGTTTGCTACCTTGGTGGTGGCGCTGTGATCAGGATGCAATATTGCAGACTGGCTCTGCCCACAGTTCGATCCTGACTGAGTTTTATTTAGTAGATTTAAATCCCACCTTTTTTTAGGAGCTGAAGGCAATGTTCCCTCCTCCCATTCCCCCTCCACAATGACAAAATGACAACCTTGTGAGGTAGGCTTGGACAGAGAGGGAAAGAGGGGGAGAGAGAGAGAGAAAGAGAAAAAGAGAGAGGGAGGGAGAGAGAAAAGGAGAGAGGGAGAGAGAAAGGAAGAGGGAGACAGAGGGAGGGAGGGGGAAAAGGAGAGAGGGGGAGAGGGGGAGAAAAAGAGAAAGTGAGAGGGGGGAGGGAGAAAAAGAGAGGGGAAGAGAGAAAGAGAGAGAGAGTAAGAGAAAAAGAGAGAGGGGGGGAGGGGGAAAAGGGAAGAGAGAAAGAGAGAGAGAGAGAGAGAGAGAGAGCGAGAGAGAGAGAGAGAGAGAGAGAGAGAGAGAGAGAGAGAGAAGGAAGAGAAAGAAATTTGGCCAGAGTCTTCTAGGAGATTTGGGGATCAAAATGGATCAGAGAGGATCGCTCTATTCTCAAGACCTTAAAGCATCTCTCTGCTTTCCAATCTGAAAATTAAATTATTAACTGAATAACCGAGTTGGAAGGGACCTTGGAGGTCTTCTAATCCAACCCTCTGCTCGAGCAGGAGAACCTTATACCATTTCAGGCAAGTGGCTGCCCAGTCGCTTCTTAAAAACTTCCAGGGTTGGAGCATTCACAACATCTGGAGGCAGGTTGATTTTTAATGGACAATGAGACCAACCATAGAGGATCAAATTCATAGAAACTTCATTCTGTACACTAAATTACTGATACCTCTGAATTACCGGACAGAATTATTTAGCTGAGCCAGGTTGATCTTAAATTGTGTATTTCAGCAGGGCCAAACCTGGTTAGGAAACTAGCAGAGAAATTCCAGAGCTGGGGAAGAAAAGCATCTCAAAACGTAGCAGCTGCAAATCCTTTCCGGCACTGTAGCTAAGACTGGACTGAAAAGTTTCCAGTCCGTGATAAAAGTTCCCCTTCCCCACCCCTTCAAATGCGCATTTGCCTTTGGGGAGGGGAAATGCTGCATTTCAAAAAAAAATCCTGTCTAGGGGCCAAATGCAACTTTACATATTTAAAGAAAAGCAAATTATTAATTTTAGTCAGCTTGCCCTGAAAAGGCAAGGTCAGCAAATCTTTAAACATCTGCGAGGTTATTTACCGTCATTTCCATAATGGAGAAAGGATGAATATTCAGTTCCATAATTCCAGATGATCTATTGTGTGTAGGGGGTGGGGGGGGGGGGAAGAAACGTGTGTTGAATAGGAAGCTTTTGCAAACAGGGCTGGCCATAGAGGAGCCCAAGACGGCTTTCTAAAGGACAATTCTGAAGGCCACCAGATCTCCGATCACTGCAAGAATTATTACGGATGAGCCAGGAACCAAGACAATAACAAGCCGAGCAAAAATTTGGTGACCTGCCAATTGATATAAGGAAGAAAGGTCAGTGGAGGAAGGACATAAAACAGAGAAGGCTTTTACTCCCAAGGAGCATCACCTGCCCTGGTCTGTGGCTGGGCCATGCCATGCTTCTTCTCTGTTCTGACCGAGGCTTCCCGAGTGCATGAAGCAAACTCCTGGTCCCGAGAAAAAACCCTTTTATTAATTGACTCTGAATTCCTCTCATTCACATCCTGCAAAGTCTTTCAAGGGAGGATTTAGAGTCACAGACCTTATCTGGCTTGGAGAGCTGACAGGACGATCTCTGCAAAACTTGGCAAAGAGTCTCGAAGAGTCACGAACCAATTAAGCGAACTAATTGTCTCCTGCAAACTCCTCTTTCGCTCCTCTTTTGTTTCCTCTGGGAGGGGCCATTCATCCTCCACCTGTGGCCTTACTCCCAAGTCGGCCCCTGTTCTTTAGCTGTTCCCTTCGTCTGGCCACTCTGCGCATGCGCACACTGAGAACAGGCTCCAGCTGTTCGTCTGCCTCACTGATGTCTGACTCCGAAGGCAGCTGATGACTGTCAGACGGCTCTGGCCCCCTCTCTGCCTCCGACACAGAGCCCTCCTCAGAGCCTTCCCCAGACTCCAGGACTGGCCCATCTTCCTCCCCAACCTCCTCACTGTCCGAGTCTACCACCAGCTCCACTGGCCACTGGCAGGCCACAACATTCTCATCTCTTTAGAGGGCCTTGGAGATTGACCAATGGCAAGCAAATGGACCTGAACATACTTCATCCAAATAAAATAGATGTTCGGAAACCAACCCACAAGCTTGGAGAACCAACCTTTACCTTCATCCTACACCTGAGTTACAGGTGTTTGTGCCACTATTGCAAAGAGAAATTATTTCCCAAAGCACCAGAAAGAGAGACAAGAAACAATGGATGGAAAGTGAACAGAGAGGGAAGCAACCTAGAACTAAGGAGAAACTTCCTAGCAGTGAGGACAATTAACCAGGGGAAGGGCTTACCTCCAGAAGGTATGGATGCTTCATCACTGGAGGTTTTTAAGAAGAGACTGGACACCCATTTGTCTGAAATGGTAGAGGGCTTCCTGCTTGAGTAGAGGGTTGGACTAGAAGACCTCCAAGGTCCCTTCCGGCTCTTGCATTTCTGTTATTTTCTTACCTGATAAGTGCACCAGCTTAGCTTCAGAAGTTATGGCTGCTCTATCACTGGAGAATTTCAAGAAGAAAATGGACAGCCATTTGTCTGAAATAATATAGGGTTTCCTGCTTGAGTAGAAGGTTGGACTAGAAGATCTCCAAGGTCCCTTCCAGCTCTGTTATTCTGTTATTCTCTTAATTGATCAGTGGAACGGCTCGCCTTCAGAAGTTTGGGTGCTCCATCATTGGAGGTTTTCAAGAAGAGATTGGGTAATGGATAGGCACACACAGTGGTTGTTAATGGTAACAACCGCTCTTTATTAAGTACAAGAAGTGAGAACCATCCAGGGAAGGTTGAGTCTGACAGCAGCCCTTTTATAGGGAGCTGTCAGACCCTTCGACCAATAGGATTAAACCTCTGTTCCCGCCGGAACAGAGGACCCTGGTGGAAACCACTGTAGTTAGAGCAAGTATCTAACACATTTGTCTGAAATTGTAAAGGGCTTCCTACTTGAGCAGGGGTTGGACTAGAAGACCTCCAAGGTCCCTTCCAGCTCTGTTATTCTGTATTTTTTTTAACTTTAATTGTTTACTAATTACATTTCTTAGTGCTTAATACACATTGTGTTCTCTGGGTGTTTATTTTGTTTAACAATACATATTACATTCTTAATCTCCGCCCCTTTTTCCCCAACCACTGATAAAATAGATTCCACGTTTGATAATATTCTGTCTCTTCTTTTCGTTTCATTTTTAATGTCAGTCGGTGCATTTCTGCACACTCTAATATCTTCTTAATTATTTCTCCATCTCGTGGGGTTTCTTCATTTTTCCAGCATTACGCAAACACAATTCTCGCAGCTCTTAAGGCGTGCAATATTAAATACAGACTTTTCTTATAAATTAACCTGATATTATACCCTAATAAAAATAGTTCAGGTTTAAAATCTACATGCTTTCCAGACATCTTTTCTAGCCATTTATGTGTTTTTCCCCCCAAAGTTTTTCTTGCTTTCCCACAAGTCAACCACATGTGATGATGATATGTGCCTGATCATTCCACTGATTGATTGTTCGCACTGTCAGGAAATGTCTCCTTAGTTCTCTGTTGCTTCTCTCCTTCATTAATCAATCAATCAGAATAGAGCTGGAAGGGACCTTGGAGCGTCCATGATTTCTGGTGGCAAGCTGTTCCACTGGTTAGTTGTCCTCACTGCTAGGAAGTTTCTCCTCAAGTCCATGTTGCTTCTCTCTTGAATGTGTTCGAAACCAGGCCGCGGGAGAAAGGGGCAAGTCCACACATATGAAACTCCCCTTGCATGAGTGGCAGGCAAGTGCACACTCGTGTGCAAACCTCCATTCGTGCGAGGGCAACTGCCCTCTACTCAACCACCCTCCTTCGTGTGTGAGCACAAATGCCCTCCCCTCCTGCCAGTGGAGCTTCGCATGCGAGTACAAGCGCCGTCCACTCATGCATGAAGCTCCGTTCACATGTGGGGAGGGCGCCAGTGTGGAAATGGAGCTGTGTGTGCGCGTGAGTGCCTGCCACTCACTTGCCACCTACACCCCTTGCACAAGGCTGGGCCGTCAAGCTGGAAAGGTTGGGAACATCTGTCCTAAGCAGCATTTCTCCATCCGGTCTCCCAAGGCTCGTTCCCAGGTACCATTTGATTAGGGGACTGGAGGCTAAAACATACGGTGAAGGGTTGCAGGAACTGGGCTTGGCTAGACTAGCAAAGAGAAGGGGAAACAGGAGAGCAGTCTTCCAATAGTTGAGGGGCTGGCCCAGAGAGGAGGGGGTCAAGCTATTCTCCAAGGCACCTGAAGGCCAGGCAAGGAAGAATGGATGGAAGCTGACCAAGGAGAGAGATTCAACCTGGAAATAAGGAGGAACTTTCCGGCAGGGAGAGCAATCAACCCATGGAACAGAAGCTGCCTTCGGAAGTTGTGGGAGCTTCATCACTGGAGGCTTTCAAAAAGAGACTGGACTGCCAGCTGTCAGAAATGGTGTAGGGCCTCTTGCTTGGGTGGAGGTGAGGGGGTTGGACTAGATGACCTTCAAGGTCCCTTCCAACTCTGTTATTCTGTTCTCTTTTTCTTCCCTTTCCTTCCTTCCTTCTTTTTTTCTGTCTGTCTGTTTTTCTTTCTTAAATGATGTAGGGTCTCTTGCTTGGGCAGGGGTGTTGGACTAGACCTTCAAGGTCCCTTCCAACTCTGTTATTCGGTCCTTCCTTCCTTCCTTCCTTCCTTCCTTCCTTCCTTCCTTTCCTTCTTTCTTTCTTTCTTTCATGATATAGGGTCTCCTGCTTGGGCAGGGGGTTGGAGTAGATGACCTTAAAGTACCTTCCAACTCTGTTATTCGGTTCCTTTCTTTCTTTCTTTCTTTCTTTCTTTCTTTCTTTCTTTCTTTCTTTCTTTCTTTCTTTCCTCCTTCCTTCCTTTCCTTCTTTCTTTCTTTCATGATATAGGGTCTCCTGCTTGGGCAGGGGGTTGGATGATGACCTACAAGATTCCTTCCAACTCTGTTAATCTATTCTCTTCATTCTTCCTTTTCCTTCCTTCCTTCCTTCCTTTCCTTCCTTCCTTCCTTCCTTCCTTCCTCCCTCCCTCCCTCCCTCCCTTCCTCCCTTCCTTCCTTCCTTCCATGATGTAGGGTCTCTTTCTTGGGCAGGGGATTTGGATTAGAGTACCCACAAGGTCCCTTCCAACTCAGTTAATCTGTTCAGCCATTACAGACATGCGGGTGAAATTTCTCTAGACCTCCATCAAGGAGAGGGGAGAGAACCACCGCTTTGCCTTTTCAGCTTTGTGGAGGTTGTGTTGATTGCGCCCTCTGGTCCACAGTTCCTTGTGTGAAGATTTATTCCAGCCTGAAGTTTCCGCAGGAAGATTTATTGCCAATTCACCCCTGGGGGGGAAAAGTTGGGGCATCCAGGGACAATTTTCCCACGTTGCTTAAAATCCATCTTACCCTTCCCAGAATGAAAAGCAAGCACTGCACCTTCTCAGACAGGATTGCTGAGCAAAACTCCAGACAAATTAGACGAGGAGGGAGGGAGGAAGGGCAGAGTTTACGCTAGCAAGATCCACTGAGGTAAGATCAAGGATATTTTGCACTTTCACAGTTTCCAGATTGCTGCTCGAGGCCGTTGTTGGCAGCCATCCATCCGAGTGGTCCCTTTAGAGTCCAATTGTCACCTCTGGCCTGAATGAGGCCATCTTTGGGGCTTCGGTGTCGCCATTGTGGAGATGAGGGTTAGAGGGGGTGGAATAGAGATAGTTGGGGGTTTTTTGTAGCCAGAACAAAATAGTTCTTCCTTCTGGGAACCAAGGACATCCCCACAGGTGGCTGAAGAGAGGAGGAGTGACGTTACCAAGCAACTGGCAGCACCTTGATTGGACCATGTGACTGATTGTTTGGGAAAGAGGGATTTTCTTTTACTTTTAATTAGGAGAAAACCGTGGGAACCTTCCGAGTGGGTTTTCACCAGTATGGTATGTCCCAAAAAATCCTATTCTTTGAGAAATCTACTTGCCTCGGAGTTTTGTTTGCTATGGGTGGATTACTTGGAACCTTGACAGGAACCTGTTCTATCTCTTTCAGACAACTTTGTCCTGGACTCAGAGGCGGAGCAAGATCAGACCTGATTTTCACTTGAATGGGAGAAACAACGGAATCCTAAGAGGTTCTAAGCTAGACTGGGAAGAAGGCCGTGGTTGACCGTCTCCATAGATTCCTCTACGTGAATGGGTGTTAGGAAGCACTCAGTCTGGCGGGGAGAAGGGGTCAAGTGAGGAGTTAGCCTGGAGTCATTGTACAACTCCAAAAGCACTAGGTCCGATCCCCCTTACATTCAGATTAACAGAATAACAAAGTTGGAAGGGACCTTGAAGGTCTTCTAGCCCAACCCCCTGCTTAAGCAGATAATGGAATCAGTGGGTAACCTTTGGGAGGGGAGGGGACGACAAAGAGAAGAGTTGTTACCTAGGCAACAATCAGAGAATAATAGGATAACAGGATAACCTCTGGTTGGGAATGAAAGAGTTGGAAGGGACCTTGGAGGTCTGCTAGTCTAACCCTCTGCTCAAGCAGGAAACCCCTTATCATTCCAGACAGATGGTTGTCCAATCCCTTCTTGAAAACCTCCAGTGTTGGAGCAATCACAACTTCTGAAGACAACTCATATAGGGCTTTAAAGGTGACAACCACCAATAAAATGGACGGGGAAGCAAATTGGCCACCAATGCATGTTCTCCTCTTCCTCCTCCTCCCTTCTCCCTTCTAGCACTGATGATATTACCTAATTGGGTCATGAAATGTCTGCAAGAAAACAAGCAATCCCAGAGAGCACCAAGGACCCCACAGTTCAACCCTGTGTCAGGCCTGTAATTATGTTCTTTTTAGGATCTTTGGCCTGCCACACTTTCTTAGAATTTTCTATGCTGTTTCAATAGTGTAGTAATTGGGAGGGGGGAATAGAAAGGAGTAGGATTGTAGAATGGATTGTTGACATTCTTTTGTAGAAGCCAAGGTCATCTTTTGTCTCCGCATCTCGACACCTGGCCGGAAGAAGATGGGTGTACATGCCAGCGTGGAAGATGATGATTGGAACATGTGATGGATTTGTGGGTGTGGGGAGAGATCATGAACTTTCAACTAGGTGAACTTACAGGATGTAATTCAGAGTTGAAATTTCCATAGCCGTACTAACATGCCTGCGGAATAAATTGCACCTTAAAGGATGTTTTGCCTTGGACAATGATTTATTTCTGCATGGTATTTAGAACCCTAACATTATTTCAACTCTCTACTTTAAAAATATTTCACTAGCTCCCTCCCCCTATCAAGGGGGAAGGGCTGGTGATGGAAGATCTGGTGATGAGGTCTCGGCATTCCCAATGCTGACCGGGACAGCGTAAATATCAGCAAAGAATAAATGAGAAGCTTTTGGTGATAAGAAGCTGAACGCGGAACTTCAAAGGCAATGGAATGCTGCTTCCAGTTTAATTGCATCAGGAGGAATGCAGGAGGAGACGCGACAAGACGAAGGAAGGTGGCAGAAATATTTCTTCAGCAAATTGTGAGTGCATGCTCCCCCTCCTTCCCCCCAGCTTGGAAACAAGGCTTGGAAAAAAAAAAACCTAGAACAGAGGTTTGGGCTCCTTCTAGACGGCAATAAATGAAATGGCATATCACCCTGCAACTAGATGGGAGAGAGATTCCCTTTCAAAATGGGAATTTCAAAGGAGGCAGGAAGAAGGAATTTTTCCAGCATCTGTCACTTGCAAGCCACCACAAATGGGGCTGCAACCAGTAAATGAAGCAAATTGGGCAGTAAATTGGGCTTTCCTCCCAGGACTTGGATGGAAAAGATGCTACTTACAAACTCCTTTGCCATCAGCATGGGGAAATGCTCCAAGCCAGCAGAGGGCACCTACTTGGCCCATAACTCATCCAAGCCAGCAAAGGGCACCTACTTGGCCCATAACTCCTCCAAGCCAGCAGGAGGGTCCTTGGCACGTAAAACCCCCTAGCCAGCCATCATTGGTTGAGCTGCAACCTGTGAAGCAGGCAACCCCGGGATGGGTCTTAACCCCAGGTCATGGATGGGAGGGATGCCAGTGGGCACCTGCCCTCCCTCAGCAGATGGCACCATGGCAGAAAGCTGGGCAGTGGCCAACCGAGGGATTGACCTCCCCACCGGTTCCAGTCTCCCCTGCAAGGCCCCAAAAGGTTCTTACCAGACCTTCCTACAGAGAAGAAATCTCCATGGAAGAAGGTATTATCAAAGGGAGGCCTGCGGGATGGATGGCGGGAAATTGTGCGCCTGTAAGGCCCCAAGTGGTTCTTACCCCACCTTCCTACAGAGTAGCAATCACCAACATGGAAGAAGGGATTACCAAAGCCAGGCCTGCAAGATGGGAAGCGGGACAAGGTGCATCTGCAATGCCCCAAAAGGTTCTTACTCCACCTTCCTACAGAGAAGCAATCTCCACCATGGAAGAAGGGTTTACCAAGGGGGCAGCTGCAAGTTGGAGAGCAAGGCAGTGTGATGAAACGGTTCCTAAGTTTAGAGATGTAACTAGGTTCCATTCCTCGTGGGGGCCAATTAAATGCCACCATTGTTGTCAACTTGGCCACAGAGCGTCAGAGTGTTTGGCTCCAGCCCCAATGCCACAAACGTGCGCACCAACCACCAGGGCGGTAAAGAGAGGGTCCCAGATGCCACCACAGAAGAGTCATCTGGGCCAACAACCTCTGGAAGAGGATCCCCAACTTAAGGTGAGGAAGTGTCCTACCAAGGGGGAGGCCACGGAAGAGGAAAAGGGCAGACAATCTCCGGAGGAGGATCCCCAACTTAAGGTGACAAAGAGTCCAACTAAGGGGGAGGCCTCGGAGGGGGAAAAGCCTAAACGACCTCTGGAAGAGGATCCCCAACTTCAGGTGGCGAAGAGTCCTACCAAGGGGGAGGCCTCGGAGGAGGGAATTGCCGAAGAACAAACGTGTGTACCAATTGCCACGGTGGTTAAGAGAGGGCCCCAGATGCCTGCACAGAAAAGTCATCTGGGCCAACAACCTCTGGAAGAGGATCCCCAACTTAAAGTGACGAAGTGTCCTACCAAGAGGGAGGCCTTGGAAGAGGAAAAGGGCAAACAATCTCCGGAGGAGGATCCCCAACTGAAGGTGACAAAGAGTCCAACTAAGGGGGAGGCCTCGGAGGGGGAAATGCCCAACCAACCTCTGGAAGAGGACCCCCAACTTCAGGTGACGAAGAGTTCTACCAAGGGGGAGGCCTCGGAGGAGGAACAAGGCCAGCCGTGGATGATTGAATCCAAGAGCCCAGAACCTACAGCACCTGCAGCAGTGAGCCCGAAACGGCCTTGGGAAGAGGTCGCAATGGACTTCATCATGGAACTCCCAGACAGCAGTGGGCATAAAGTAATTTGGACGGTTATTGATTTGGTTTCTAAGCAGGCACACTTCATTGCTTGCTCAGGATTGCCATCCGCAAACGAATTAGCGAAAATGTTTGTGAAACACATTTATCGCCTGCATGGAGTACCCAAGAGGATCATTTCAGACCGCGGAGTCCAGTTCACAGCCAAGTTCTGGAGAGAGGTCCTGAGATCTATTGGGTCCACACAAGAACTGAGCTCAGAGGTTCATCCCAGCATGAACGGCGCAGCAGAGGGAGCCAATGCGGTGGTGGAACAATACATCCGGTGTTTTGTGGACTATCAGCGAGACAACTGGTCGGACTTGCTACCCTTCGCCGAAGTGGCGTACAACGATGCAGTCCACAGCAGCAGAGGATTAGTGGGTTTCCAGATTACCAGTGGCATGGGAGTTGTTGCCATGCCTGAGTTGCCTAGAGAACCTCCTTCTTTCATGTCTTTGAGTGAATGGATGGACATGCTAAAGAAAGGATGGGAGAATACGAAGAAGGCTCTAGCAGTTGCAGCAGAAGCCTACCAGAAGCAAGATGATCAACGTCGCTCACTCCTAAACCCCTACCGTGTGGGGGACAATGTTTTTGTATCTACCAAATACATAAGATTAGAAATGCTTAGCAAGGAATTGGGTCCAAAATTTCTAGGTCCATTCCCAATAGTGAAGATAGTTAACTCAGTTACAGTTCAACTCAGTCTACCCAGAAGTCTAGGGGAAATTGACCCAGAATTTCATTGTAGTTTGTTGAAACCAGTAATTGGGTCTAACAGAAGAGCATCCACCCAAGCTCAATCTCCTCCTTTAGTGATGGAAGGGGAAACACAATCTGAGGTGGAAAAAATTGTAGATTTCAGGCTGAATAGGGGTTGCTTACAGTACTTAGTGCATTGGAAGGGTTACCCTTGGTCTGAAGTTAATTGGGTAAACAGTGGGAACCTAAAAGTGGAGAAGTTAGTAAAGCAATTCAATGGGAAGTTTCCCGAAAAGTCAAGGGGTTCCCCTGGGTGGAGAAGAGGTGGTTAATTTTGTTATGTTAACTTTTATGTTATTCTCTTTGCAGGAAACGTTTTTCTTTTGAGGAGAGGCCGCCTGTCAGGCCTGTAATTATATTCTTTTTTGGATCTTTGGCCTGCCACACTTTCTTAGAATTTTCTATGCTGTTTCAATAGTGTAGTAGTTGGGAGGGGGGAATAGAAAGGAGTAGGATTGTAGAATGGATTGTTGACATTCTTTTGTAGAAGCCAAGGTCATCTTTTGTCTTCGCATCTCGACACCTGGCCGGAAGAAGATGGGTGTACATGCCAGCGTGGAAGATGATGATTGGAACATGTGATGGATTTGTGGGTGTGGGGAGAGATCATGAACTTTAACTGGGTGAACCCAGAGCATGTACTTCCAGAGTTGAAATTTCCATAGCTGTACTAACATGCCTGCGGAATAAATTGCACCTTAAAGGATGTTTTGCCTTGGACAATGATTTATTTCTGCATGGTATTTAGAACCCTAACACCCTGAGCTACAGATATTCCCCTTTATTAGCACTACCAGATTCTTCCCAAATCCGAGGCTTAAAAATAACACCCTTTGTTCACAGCCAACAGAGTTGCCTTGAACCGCGAAAAGGACGGCAAATAAATTTGATACTAATAATAGGAACTGGGTAAGAAAACAAAATATAAAGAACTGCAAACAGAAATGAAATGACCGTGACAGAAGAAAGCAAAAGGAGTAGCCAACAATGATAGGCACCTCGGGTGCAATTCCAAAACCAGGGGTAACGCTTACAAACCATCGGCATTGACAGAATCCCCATCGGTCAATTGCAAAAGGTGGCTTTGCTTAGAAGAGCCTACATCCTGAGACAAGACCTTTTGCACCATCAAACATTCACATCTGCCTTGGGAAGGACTAGATGGGCAGATAAAAAGGATCTAAAGATCTGGCTGACCGGGAGACAAATCATCATCATAATAGCAATCAGTGGATCACTTGGTTAGCTGCTGCCAGACGATCGCCCAGACTGACTACAAGCAACGCCGTGACAAAGTAGCAACAACGGAGCATCGGAGGATCTGCAAGGAATATCAAGAAATGGTGGGACCAATAAAGTAGAAGAAGTCACAGACAACGAAGAAGTTAAATTGCTCTGGGGCTTTAGAATTCCATCAGACAGATGGGCAACAGCCACATAACATCCCGGACGTAATAATTGTCAATAAAGGGGAAAAAATTGGAGTGTGATTCATTTCTTAATACAATTTTTTTTTCTTTTTGAAAATGGAGATAGAAATGGTAGCAGAACTTTTCCTTTTGGGTTTAGTGCAGGGGTGTCCAAACTTGGGAACTTTAAGACTTGTGGACTTCAACTCCCAGAATTCCCCAGCCAGCCGGCTGGGGAATTCTGGGAGTTGAAGTCCACAAGTCTTAAAGTTCCCAAGTTTGGACACCCCTGTTCTAAATCATTAAACATAGTTGGGAAGTTCTGGTGTTCGAATATAATAATGTACTCTTTTTAAAAAAGTGTTTCAGTACTTTGAAACTGGCACTCCCTCTGGTCTCCATCTCATTTTTAATACCATATTCACAATAATCATATTTTTAATATTAACATAGGATGTACATTGCTTTTACCACAGAAGAGGGCTATGAATTAATAGCCTGGGTTGGAAAATATCTCTCTTAAAAAAAAAAAAGCATTGCCTTCAAATAGTAAAAGTAACTTAGAATAAAGTTTTCCAAGATACCAGAAAGGCTAACAGATTTTATTCGTTGAGGTTTTCTTATGCTGGACAATCTCAAGCTCACAAAATCTTTCCTTGTGCTAATTCTTCTTCTTCTAAATCAGGGGTGTCCAAATTTGGGAACTTTAAGACTTGTGGACTTCAACTCCCAGAATGCTGGCTGGGGAATTCTGGGAGTTGAAGTCCACAAGTCTTAAAGTTCCCAAGTTTGGACACCCCTGGTTTAGTGGAAAAAGAGCTAGGGGGGAAAAAATTGGGACTTTGTTACGATATTTGTCAACAGCGGCAAGACTATTATATACACAGAAATGGAAGGACGCTTCGATTCCTACCATGGACGGAGAAGGGCTGCAAGAAGGTGATGGAACTGCCTGAGATGGCAAAATTGACCACTTTGGTGAAAGAAAAGGACAGAAGTACTTTTATTTCCACATGGAAACCGCTTCTGAACTTCATGCTTGAGGTGGAGAAGAGTGAAACTCTGATTTTGGGTTTTAGCGATTAGACTGATAGAGCTTCATAGAAACGGCTGGTTCATATTATTAGGAAAAAAGCAAAAAGTTGTGATTTGACATTTAATGCCTTATTTTACTGTAACAGGAAAAGACGGAAGTCAACGGTTCTTTTTCTTTCTTTCTTATCTTTCCTCATTTCGCCTTCCCCTTTCCCTCCCCACTCCTTTCCTATTTGTACTATGTATTTTACTTTATAACTCAATAAAAAAATGTTAACAATAAACAATCGTAGCTAAGAAAGGCCAAAAAGCCTGGATAATGGATGTGGCAGAAGAGAAGAGAAAGAACTGGAGAAGATCACAAAATATAAAGGGTTGAAAACAGAAGTAAAACAATTGTGGCAAAGGAAAGCAAAGGGAGCACCAATAGTCATAGGCGCCTTGAGTGCAGTCCCAAAACATCTGGAGCACAACTGGAACACCCTCAGCATTGACAGTCAATTGCAAAAGGCAGCTTTACTTGGAAATGCTAACATCTGGAGACCTTTAACACCATCAAACATTCACATCTGCCTATCCCAGGTCCTTGGAAAGGACTCGATAGATAGATAAAAATGTCAAATTCCATTTAAATTCCGACTCTACGACAAACCGTAACAATAGAACCCTATTTGAACATTATCGGAATTGACAAAATCCCCATCGGTCAATTGCAGAAGGCAGCTTTAGTTGAAACAGCTTACATCCGACCACAATGGATAATTTTTAACCACCATCAAAGGACATAACAATATTAATCTTTTGGCCCTTCACTCTGCTACGGGAAATGCTGGAATTGGGCGCGTACCCTGGGGGATATGATGATCTTAGAGCTCCCTGGGATCATCCTTGCTCTCCCTTGTACCTTGCCTTCTTCACCTGCTTGAGTCCCGGGGTTTATCACACGCCACGGCCACCAAGCTTACCTTCCCATCGGTGGTTACAGCCGCAAAGACGGTGGAGGAATAAGGGGCCCAAGCCACGTCTCCAACTGCAGAATTCAGGTCATAGATAAACATGGGCGTCCTGCAAACAGAAGATCGGACAGGTCAGGCGGAGCTGCAGGATTTTCTCCTGCCCAGGGAGGGGATAGGTTCTGCAGGGCCAGGGGAGGTCCGAATACTGGTGGCCCTGTCAGAAAACGAGGGGAAGCTGGTTGTAGAGAGAAAGCTGGAAGCCAGAAAGAAAAGCAGGAAAGCTCAACTCAGCAGATGCTTTCCAGAAGCTAAAGCCATCAAGAAGCAACACTGAGAAGTTTCCTAAAAGGAGAGCAAGAAAAGAGGTCTCCAAAAATCAAGATCAAGGGAGGTACTAATATCACTCCATAATAAAGCCTTAGTAAGACACCTAGAGTACTGCATCCAGTTTTGGTCACTATAGTAAAAAAGATGTTGAGACTTTAGAAAAAGTGCAGAGAAGAGCAACCAGGATGATGAGGGGACTGGAGGCTAAAACATGCAATGAACGATTGCAGGAACTGGGCATAGCTGGTCTAGTGAAGAGAAGGACCAGGGGAGACATGATGGCAGTCTTCCAATATTTGAGGGGCTGCCCCAGAGAAGAAGGGGTCAACCTATTCTCCCAAACAGCTGAAGGCCAGACAAGGAATAATGGAAGGAGAGATTCAACCTGGAAATAAGGAGGAATTTTCTGACAGTGAGAACAATCAGCCCATGGAAGAGAAGTTGCCTTCAGAAGTTGTGGGAGCTTCATCCCTGGAGGCTTTCAAGAAGAGACTGGGCTGCCCTCTGTCAGGAATGGTGTAGGGTCTCCTGCTTGGGTGGTTGAGGTTGGAGTAGATGACCTACAAGGTCCCTCCCAACTCTGTTATTCTGTTATATTCTTTGAGGGCTTTGGTTTCTCAAGTCATCTGAGGACCTCTGACCACCTCCAATTTATGCACAACTGGGACAGTTCTTCATCCAAGGGGAAGATCGAAGAAGGTAGTTCCAAAGGTGCTTTTTCAAGAGACAACTGGACATCCTTTGTTTTTGTTTGACGTTTCGCTTCTCATCCAAGAAGCTTCTTCAGAGCTTCTTGGATGAGAAGTGAAACATCTTCAAAGAAAAAATAAGAGGCAACAAGTCCAGGTTCCTCTTGAAGAAGGGACCTTTGAGACAACCATGACCTGGATGATAGAGAATCTCCACTGACATTTAACTATGCCGGAGCCGAAGAAGCTTCTTGGAAGAGAAACGAAACGTCTTCAAGGAGAAACCAGAAAGTCCAGTTGCTTCTTGAAACAAAAGTACCTTTGGGACAACCAAGACCTGGAGGATGGAGAAGCTCCATAGTTGTCCAAAAAGATGCTTTTCATCTTTGATTTCCATGAACACAGGTAGATCATGACTACAATTGAGCCCAACTTTTCTGTGGCTAAGCAAGACAGTTGATAAGTTCCATTTTGTGACCATTTTTGCCCTGGTCGTTAAGCGAATCGTGTGGCTGTTCAGCAGATCTGGCTCTCTCCTTTGACTTTGCTTGTTGGAAGCCAGTTGGGAAGGTCACAAAAGGAGATCACGTCATCCCAGGACGCTGCAACCATCAGAAAAACAGGCAGCCCTCGAGTTATGACCACAACGGAACCCAAGGTTTAGGTTGCAAAGTGAAACATTTGTTAAGTGAGTTTGCCCCATTCTACGACTTTTCTTGCCACATCTGTTAAGTGAATCAATGCAATGGGTTAAATTAGTCACACGGCCGTTAAGTGAATCTGGCTTCCCCATTGAGTTTGCTTGTCGGAAGGTCGCAAAAGGAGGATCACGTGAAACCCCTCCCCTCCCCCTCCCCCGGGGACACCGCGACTGTCGTAAATGTGAATCAGTTGTCAACCCTCCAAATGCAAATCACAGAACCCTGGGGGAGGCTGCAACGGTCGTAAGTGTGAGAAATGGAAAAAAGCTGCTTTTTTCAGTGCTATTGTAAGTTTGAACGGTCAGTAAGTGAACCGTTGTAAATCGAGGACGACCCGTAGACTCCAGTTGCCAAGTGTCTGGATTTTCATCGTGTGATTATGAAGATGCCACAACGGTTGTAAGTGCGAAAAAAGGGTCCTTTTTCCCGTGTCTTTATGACTTCGAATGGTCACTGAACAAATGGTCATAAGTCGAGGGCTACCTGTATCACCTTTGAACTTTTCGCTGACTAGCTTTGAGTGCCCAAGCACCCACCACTGCTGGAGGAAACGCCCTTAGGGAGGACTGAGGCCCACAGGAGCTCCAGCTATGACCATGAATTTGTGGTTGGTCCTAGATGTGTGCTCCACCTGGAAGCCCGGCTGGGGCACCTACTTGATGGTGTGGTCCCAGATCTTCACGGTCCAGTCCGAGCTGCAGGAGATGAAGATCTTGGTGTGGAAGGGGTTCCAGCTGACGGCGTCCACCGCCATGTGGTGAGCATGGAAGATGTCCAGGAACTGGCTGGAGTAGGTCTTGGAGCACTGCAAAGACACAGGAAGGTGATTAAAAGCAGGGGGAGGGGAAAATAGAAAAGAGAAGCATGAAGAACAACAGTTCAAAGAGAAAAGAGAAAAACCTTGCTAAAAAACAAAAGGAAGTATTGGAGATGGGTGTTCAAATAACGCAACTAAAAGGGACAAAAGGTACCCAGAAGGGAAAGATTAGTAGATACCAAAAAAAAAAAAAACCCTAAAAAGAGAGATAAGAGAGAGAGAGAGAGAGAGAGATAAAAGGCTGGCCAAAAAATCAATAAATGATGGAATTCTAGAAAGATTAAGAGATGATGGATAATGAGAAAATATACTAGTAAAATGAGAAACTATCATAATTCCAAAAAGTGCAGATTAGCAGATGGTAATCTAAGATTAGGGAATGTAACTATTATTAATATTAATAGTGGGTTAAAATATATTGTACTCCTGTGATGGACTGAATATTGCTAATAATTGGTGTTATTAGTCATCCCACACATTTGGAACATTGAAGCTATGGTGGAATAATGAGTGATTTTCATAATATTGGAGAACAATACCTAGGAAGGGATAATAAATATAGAGCACCAAGAAATGTTATTTATGTTTAAATGAATTAATGGGGAAATGTAAAAGGAATATGAAATGAGATAAATATTGTTGAAGTTGGAAGATAAGAATTTCGCATACTATTTGTATTATAATTGCTAATGTTTAAAAAAGATTTGACCCAGTCAGTGCAATGTCCATAAATTATGTATGTTTATTACTGGAAAATAAAAAGAAATATTTTGGGGAAAAATTATTATTTGTGCATCGCATCAGCTATATGCGCTTTAGGTATTGCTTTATTATTATTATTATTATTATTATTATTATTATTATTATTATTATTATTATTATTATTATTATTATTATTATTATTATTATTATTATTATTATTATTATTATATACTTTATTCATTAAACATGAAATTCAGCCAACTGAACATTAAAAAATGCATTACAAATACCGTTGACTGGTGCTAATGGTTGATACAGGTTGCTGCCAGCGTCCTAGGGATCAACTGAGTATCTTCTTAAAATATAAGATGTTCCGAGTAGCACAGTTTTTTGCAGTTACGCTGGTGTTATTGTAGGAAGCTGCAATTTGTGGATGTATCTTGCAAAATCCTTGGACACGGTGCCAAGTGCCCCGATGACCATGGGAATCACTGTGACATGCTTCATATCCATAGCCATGTAGTTTCGATGGTCAGGTTGCGGTATTTCATGATTTTTTCCAGTTCTTTTTCTTCGACTCTGGCGTGTCTTGGTACTACTACTACTACTATTATGATTACTATTATTCTTACTATTCTTACTATTATGATTACTATTATTACTTATTACTACTACTACTATTATATTTTTATCCTGTCTTTTACATATTTTGGCCAACTCAACTTATCTAAAACTTATCTACCTATTTTTCCTGTGAGGGGAACAACAACAACAAGCCTGCAAGGTAGACTGGGCTGAGAGAGAGGGACTGGCCCAAGGCCACCCATCTAGCTTTCCTGGCTAAGGCAGAACTAGAAGTCACCGTCTCCTGGTGATTGGCCCAAAGTCACCTAGCCGGCTTTCAAGCCTAAGGTGGAACTAGAACTCACCATCACCTGGTTTCTAGGTCAGAAAGCACCAAATTGGCTCTTATTGGTAATTTGATTTCCTCCAAGAGTTCAAGGCAGCATATGGGATAAATTCCGTCTCCATAATAGTAATGTTGAGAGCTGGATTTTGAAAAGAAAGGGTGTGATTCGAACCCAAGATAGCCAGTGAACCTCTGTGCCTAAAGGTCATCTGGAACCAGAGTCACCTTGGTTCTAATCTAGCACCTTACCTAAAATAGCATTAGGCCAAGCTGCAAAATCATTGCAGCCGCACTAAATCTTACTAATGGCACATACACAAACTCCAGCAGGGGTTGCAAAAAAGCTGATTGTTCCTCATTAAAATCTCGGTAACATCAACATTAAATCATTTTGCAGAGGAAAGAACCTCAGAGGCTCAGAGAAATTATTCCAGACAGGTACTAGATTTGTTCCCCTGCCCTCCAAGGAACCAAAGAAGGAAATAGCAGTTTTCCAGCATTTGAGGAGCTGCCACAAAGAGGAAGGAGTCAAGCTATTCTCCAAAGCACCAGAAGGCAGGACAAGAAGCAACGGATGGAAACTAAACAAGGAGAGAAGCAACCTGGAACTTTCCTGGCAGTCAGAGCAATTAACCAGTGGAACATCTTGCCTCCAGAAGTTATGGGTGCTCCATCACTGGAGGTTTTTAAGAAGAGATGGGATATCCATTTGTCTGAAATGGTATAGGGCTTCCTGCTTGAGAAGGGGGCTGGACTAGAAGACCTCCAAGGTCCCTTCCAACTCTGTTATTCTATTCTATTCTATTCCATTCCATTTTATTCTATTCTACTCTATTCCATCCCATCCCATCCCATCCTATTCTATTCTATTCTATTCCATTCCTATTCTATTCTACTCTACTCTACTCTATTCCATTCCATTCTACTCCATCCCATCCTATTCTATTCTATTCTACTCTGCTCCATTCTACTCCATTCCATTCCATTTCACTCCATCCCATCCTATTCTATTCTATTCTATTCTACTCTGCTCTATTCTACTCCATTCCATTCCATTCCACTCCATCCCATCCTATTCTATTCTATTCTACTCTGCTCTATTCTACTCCATTCCATTCCATTCCACTCCATCCCATCCTATTCTATTCTACTCTGCTCTATTCTACTCCATTCCATTCCATCCCATCCTATTCTATTCTACTCTGCTCTATTCTACTCCATTCCATTCCATTCCACTCCATCCCATCCTATTCTATTCTATTCTACTCTACTCTGCTCTATTCTACTCCATTCCATTCCACTCCGTCCCATCCTATTCTATTCTATTCCTATTCT
This sequence comes from Natrix helvetica, assembly GCF_964273705.1. Lineage (NCBI taxonomy): Eukaryota > Metazoa > Chordata > Lepidosauria > Squamata > Natricidae > Natrix > Natrix helvetica. Next base: position 2,095,593 of record NC_138552.1, read on the forward strand.
ATTCAAGGGTTGTTGGTGCTTCTTCATTGAAGGTTTTTAAGAACAGACTGGACTGTCACTTGTCTGAAGTGGTACAGGTTCTCCTGCTTGAGCAAGGGGTTGGACTAGAAGACCTCCAAGGTCCCTTCCAGCTCTATTCTACCGAACCCTTTGGAATTGCCTCCACAGTGCTATTTGGGATAAACAAGCTAATAAAATAAAACCCAGTGTTGGCTCAGATGCTCAGGTGGCAGATCCTGGCTGTCAGCAAATTTTCTTGCTAGCTTAAGCTGGCAGCCCAGCAGAGTCTGATCTTGCCAAGGATTATTGCGACACAAAAAAGATTCTGAGACTCCAGAAAAAGCCACCAGGGTGATAAGAGCTCTGGCAGCTAAACAATATGATGAACTGTTGCAGGAAAGGAACTGGGTGTATCAGATTAGATCGATTAGCAGCGTTGGAATCTAGTCCACCCACCCCCACCCCACCCCCCACCCAAGCAGGAGACCATACACCCGTGATGGCGAACAATGGCACACAGAGCTATATTTATCAGCATGGCAGTCCTAAGCCCTGGCACGCGTGCTTGTGCCAGCTGATTTTCAGCCTTCCGGGGGAGGCCCTTTTCTGCCCTCCGGAGGCTTTCCTGAAGCCTGGGGAGGGTGAAAAATGGCCTCCCCCATAAGTCTGAAAATAAGCTGGTGGGGTGCGCAGGGGGTTTGTGCGCGTATGTGCAGGTTTGTGAGTATGTGATAGTACGTGTGCACACAATTTTGGCACACCTTTAGAAAAAGGTTGGTCATCACTGCCCTCCACCATTTCTGACAAATGGCAGTCCAGTCTCTCTTTGAAAGTCTCAAGTGACGAAGCTCCCACAACTTCCAAAGGCAATGTCTGTTCCATGTGTTGATTGCTCTTACTGTCAGAATATCCCTCCATATATCTAGGTTGAATCTCTTCTTGATCAGTTTCCATCCATTGTTCCTTCTCTGGCCTTCGGGTCCTTTGGAGAATAGCTTGACCCCCTTCCTCTCTTTGGCAGCCCCTCAAATATTGGAAGACTGCTATCCTGTCTCCCCTGGTCCTTCTCTTCCCTAGACCAGCTATGCCCAGTTCCTGCAACAGTTCTTCATATGTTTTAGTCTCCAGGCTTTTGATCATCTAGATAGATTCAGATTAACAGAGTTGGAAGGGACCTTGTAGGTCATCTAGTCCAACCCTATGCCCAAGCAGACCATTTCTGACAGATGGCAGTCCTTTCTCTTCTTGAAAGCCTCCAGTGATGAAGCTCCCACAACTTCCAAGGGCAACTTCTGTTCCATGGGATGATTGTTCTCCCTGTCAGGAAATTCCTCCTTATTTCCAGGTTGAAACTCTCCTGGTTCAGTTTCCATCCCTTATTCCTTGTATATCTAGCCTCACAAAGAGAAGACTTGGGGAGAGATCTGTTAGCATCCTCCAAGAGGGTTGTCATATGGAAGTGTGGGTTGACTTATTCCCCAAAACACCTGAAGGCAGGATAAAAAGCAATGGATGGAAACTAATCAAGGAAGGAAGGAACCTAGAACTAAGGAGAAATTCCCTGGCTCTGAGAACAATTAATCAGTGGAACAGCTTACCTCCAGACGTTGTGGGTGCTCCAACATTGGAAGTCTTCAAGAAAAGATTGGACAGCCATTTGTCCAGGGATAGGATGAGGACTACCACCTTGGACAGAGAGCCTGAACCAATAGACCTCCAAGGTCCCTTCCAGCCCTATTCCATTGCAGGATTTCTGTAATGTTATCTTGAAAGATGGCTTGAGATGTCTATGGAGCTTCTCCGCCATCCAGGTCAGGGTTTTCCCAAAGGTGCTTTTTTTCCAAGAGGCAACTGGACTTCCTTGTTTTTCCTTGAAGACGTTTCGCTTCTCATCCGAGAAGCCTCTTCAGCTCTGACTGGATGGTGGGGAAGGGAAGGATTTATATTCCTTGCAGACAGCTGGTCATTTGAATCCTTTGAGAGGGTCATTGAGGCCACTTGGAGGTTTGTCTGCTTCCAACTACAGGATTTCCCTGTAGTCTGCAATTTTTTTCTCTGGAAATCCATTCCTACTCCCACAGCATTCCAAGGGTCTTCATCCCAAATTGCTAAAAGCCTGTAGAGCAGGGGTGTCCAAACTTGGGAACTTTAAGACTTGTGGACTTCAACTCCCAGAGCTGGCTGGGGAATTCTGGGAGTTGAAGTCCACAAGTCTTAAAGTTCCCAAGTTTGGACACCCCTGCTGTAGAGATTCTCAACCATCCAGGTCAGGGTTGTCCCAAAAGTGCTTTTTCAAGAGGCAACTGGACTTTCTGGCTTTTCTTTGAAGACATTTTGCTTCTCATCCAAGAAGCTTCTTCAACCCTGAAGAACCAAAGAAGCTTCTTGGATGAGAAATGAAATGTCTTCAAGCAAAAACAAAGTCCAGTTGCCTCCTGAAAAAGCACCTTTGGGACAACCTTCTTCAGCTCTGACTGGATGGTGGGGGAATGGAAGGATTTATCTTCCTTGCAGACACCTGGTCATTAGCATCCTTTTATCCAGTCCTTGAGGCCACTTGGAGGTTTGTCTGTTTCCAATGGATTTCCCAAAAATTATGGACCACAGGAACCATTTGCACCACTCAGGGGACCCTGAGGATACAGATAAACCTCCAAGTGGCCTCAACGACCCTGTAAAAGGATGCAAATGACCAGCTGTCTGCAAGGAATATAAATCCTTCCATTCCCCACCATCCAGTCAGAGCTGAAGAAGCTTCTTGGATGAGAAGTGAAACGTCTTCAAGGAAAAAACCAAAGTCCAGTTGCCTCTTGAAACAAAAGCACCTTTGGGATGGTTTGAGACCTTCGCCTGTTTGGAATAGAATAACAGAGTTGGAAGGGACCTTGGAGGTCTTCTAGCCCAACCCCCTGCCTAGGCAGGAAGCCCTAAACCACTTCAGACAAATGGCTATCCAACGTCTTCTTAAAGACTTCCAGGGTTGGGGCATTCACAACTTCTGGTGATTCAGAAGTTTCCCCCTTCCCCCTTTGCCGACTCACTTCTTAAGCATGAAACATCACCATCGCCACATAAAAATGCAACAGCCTCTTTTCCCAAATCGCTCTCATCACTGTTAAGATTTATCGCAGCTCAGCGTGTTGCAAAGCAGCCCGGCTCCTGCTTCTCTACCAAAAATAGCCCAAAGCAAATTTTATGGGTTTTTGTTTTGTTTTGTTTTTTGAGGGCGAATTAGGACGACTTTTTGATTCTTTCCTAAATTGTTGTGCCAAGGTTACTAAGAGGGCGGAGACTGGAGGCTAAAACATATGAAGAACAGTTGCAGGAACTGGCTATGTCTAGTTTGATGAAAAGAAGGACCAGGGGAGACATGATAGCAGCCTTCCAATATCTCAGGGGTTGCCACAAAGAAGAGGGAGTCAAGCTATTCTCCAAGGCACCTGAGGGTGGAACAAGAAGCAATGGGTGGAAACTAATCAAGGAGAGAAGCAACTTAGAACTGAGGAGAAACTTCCTGACAGTTAGAACAATTAATCAGTGGAACAGAAGTTGCCTCCAGAAGTTGTGAATGCCCCAACTCTGGAAGTTTTAAAGAAGAGATTAGACACCCATTTGTCTGAAGTGGTGTAGGGTTACCTGCCTAAGCAGGGGGTTGGACTAGAAGACCTCCAAGGTCCCTTCCAACTCTGTTATTCTATATATTTTATATTCTATTCTACATTCCCTTTTTCCTCTCATCAAAGGCCAGGCTCATCTTTCAGGAGAGGAAATAAACAGTAAAAACTTTCCAGGCGTCCATTGACAACGCTGCAATAGAGTCCTTGACTTACAACAGTTTGTTTAATAATGGTTTGAAATTATAACGGCCACAGTCGCTAAGTGAATCTGGCCTCCCCCTTGACTTTGCTTGTCAGAAGGTCGCAAAAGGGGAACCGCGTGACCTCCTGGGACGCTGCAACTGTCATAAATACGAGTCAGTTGCCAAGCATACTGAATTCTGATCACATGACCACAGGGATGGCAGCAACGGTCGTTAAGTGTGAAAAATGGTCCAAAGTCACTTTTTTCAAGGGCTGTCTGTATTGACCTGCGGGTGGGACTGGTAACTGGAGTTTGATTTGAATGGGTTTGTCATGGGTTGTGATGCGCCATCTTTCAAAGCAGGGCCAAGATAGGGTCCCTCCGGTTGCTTCTAGCGACCGAGGGGCATTGGAGTAATCGTACCTTTGGCTACACGTCGTAAGTCCCTTCGTCAGTGCCGCTGCCATTTTGGAAGGTCCCTGAGCGAATGGTTGTAAGTCGAGGACTCTCTGTTGCCTAGAACAAGGGTGCTCCACCCTTGGCAACTTTAAGACTTGTGGACTTCAACTAACAGAAGCTTTGCTGGCTGAGGAATTCTGGGAGTTGAAGTCCACAAGTCTTGAAGTTGCCAAGGTTGGAGACCCCTGCCCTAAAAATTCTAGCTGTCAGGGCTGCAGCCATATTTGCTTGTGGATCTCAGGCCTGCCACACTTTCTATTATTCTACTAGGCATTTTCTATGGTGGGAAAGTGGGAGGGGGGATTGTAGGGAGTTAGATGATAGGTAGCCATAACAACATTCTTTCTAGAAAGCCAAGGTCATCCTTTCTTCTCTGCACCTCTGCACCTGACCGAATGGGTGGAACTGCCAGCATGGCACTGGGAGACTGGACCATGGGATGGACTTGTGGATGTGGGGGCAATATCTTGAACTTACAACTGGGTGGGGAAAACCAGGAAGCTTTCAGATTCGGGCTTTCCCAGATGGGCCAACATGGCTCTCTTCATAAATTGGAATTTTGTGCAATACTTTGCCTTGGACTCTGATTTACTTTTGGGTGTATTTTGGAACCCTGACACTAGCTATACTACGGCTCTGGTTATTAATTAAAGGTTACACAATTCAAGGAGATCCACAATCCATATGCACAGCACAGCAGCATCTGTTTAAGACTGCACATGTTTTTTTTTAACGCGGAAACCATTCAGTTATGGAGACAGGCCTGGTGTGATTTAGATAATGACCCCCTGGGATTCCAAAATGGACATTAACTGAGCCAACGTCTGCTTGGGTGGAAATCTGCCATGGTCTAATGGTGCCGCATTTGAAAATTAAGACTTTGCCAGGCAGAATTTTTGGAAGGCTTTTGAGGGCACTCTTATTTTCATTTGGGAACAGTTGGGCAACTACGGTTGCAGGTCGTCCTTGAGTTACGACTGTAATGGAGCCTGCCTCTCACAGTCAGAATCAGAATCAGAATCGAGCTGGAAGGGATCTTGGAGGTCTTCTAGTCCAACCCCTCGCTCAAGCTGATTTTCGGCCTTCTGTGAACAATCTGATTTTATGACCTTTTTTGAGGTGGTGGTTAAGCAAGTCTGCTGTTGTTCAGTGAAAACCATGGTCGTTGAGTGAACCAATGGTTCACTGCAGACATGGTTTTAACAACAACAAAAGGACATAAATGTTGGGTTTTGGCAAAACTGTCTTAAAACATGGTGGCATAACGCGGGCCGCTGCAAGCAGTAAATTTGGCCTGGTTGCTGAATGCTAGAAGTGAGTTCGTGTGACCTCATGGGGAATAAATACAATTATTGTGTGTGACTCGGAATCACTTCTAGTGAAACGGGCAGCCAAACACAGGAAGTCCTCAACTTAAGACCCCAATTGGGCCCCAAATTTCTGTTGTTAAGTGAGACATTTGTTAAGTGAGTTTTGCCCCATTTTACGATCTTTCTTGCCAGAGTTCTTAAGTGACTCACTGCAGTTGTTAAGTTAGTCACATGGTCGTTAAGCGAATCTGGCTTCCTTGTGGACTTTGCTTGTCAGAAGGTTGCGTGACCCCAGGATGCTGCGACTGTCATAAATACGAGTCAGTTGCCGGGTGTCTGAATTTTGATCACGTGAACTTAGGGATTTTAAGTGTGAAAAAAGGTGAAAAGTCGCTTTTTTCAGTGATGTTGTAACTTTGAACAGTCCCTAAATCAGGGGTGTCCAAACTTGGCAACTTTAAGACTTGTGGACTTCAACTCCCAGAATTCCCCAGCCAGCTGAAGTCCACAAGTCTTAAAGTTCCCAAGTTTGGACACCCCTGCCCTAAATGAACCGTTATAAGCCGAGGACTAGCGATCGACAAATAAGGAATTTTTAGTTCTGCTCCCTTCCTTATTCTGAACCTCTCTTTTTCCTCGTTTCTCCAACCCCAGTTCTACCTTCAGGAGGAGAACCAGATGCTCTGGAATGTTCCTTTCAAGGCGCCCCACATATTCTTTACGACTGATGCAACCAAAGGCCTTGAAGGAATCAATGAAGAAAGGAAAAAACCTTGAATTCTCCTGCTTTCCCCATTTCACCAGGTGCCTCGAGTCTATCTCAATAATAAACCAGCTTATTCCATTTTCCATATTCAGCTCCAGGTGTGGCTTTATTCCTCTTTGTAAAGTCTTAAGCAAAACTTTGTTTATGTAAAGCCATTCATGCAACAGTCTGCACATTTTTGTGCATTTACCTTCCCTCCATACATAGAACGTTCTGCAGCCCACACAGCCTTGTCCTATATTTATTGAAATAGAGTTTTTAGCATTTGAATGGCTCCTTCAATCTTATTTCAATTGCATCTGGCGTTTTCCTATTTGACAGATGGCTTCTTTATTTGCTTTCTTGCTTTCTTTCTCTTTCCTTCCTTCTTTCTTTCCTTTCTTTCAGAAATGGTGTAGGGTCGCCTGCTTGGATGGGGAATTGGACCAAATGGTCTACAAGGTCCCTTCCAACTCTATTATTCCTTCCTTCCTTCCTTCCTTCCTTCCTTCCTTCCTTCCTTCCTTCCTTTCTCTTTCTTTCTTTCCTACCTCCTTCCATTCCTCCCTCTTTTTCTCTTTCTCTTCCTTCTTTCCTCTTTTCTTAATATATATATTTCTCTCATTCTAAAATCTTATTTTAAAGACATCACTATAGATTTTCAATCTTCATTTAGTTCTATTAGAATATTTTCCATGATTGAGTAATCTTAATTTAGGTGTGATTTTGGTAATTTACTTAACCTTCTTTAAAATATACAATCTCTTTTGCTATTTCCCTCTATTTGTTAGGGTTTTGAATGAGTTAATCCTGGCCCTACCTTGCATGAATCTAAGGCCCACATCATGCACTGTAAGTCTTATTGCTAAAATATTTTATCCTCCATCTTTCCCGGAGCCTCACAAAAGCTTCAGAGCTCTACTTTGAATTTTGGCAATGTTTCCCCCCCACCCACTCCATTTTTGGTCTCATTACGAGTCCTCATTCCATAGGTTCTCTTTTATATTCTAAATAACGATACCAAATTTGTTCCTTATATTGATCTTTTATTCTATCTGTATGCCAAAACCTCCAACTCCCCCCTTTTTTAAAGAAACCATATATGGAAATGACTTCTTGACTGATTTTTCCCCATTCTAAAGCCTAAAAAAAGCACAGAATGGACTAGAAGAGTTGGAAGGGACCTTGGAGGTCTTCTAGTCCAACCCTCTGCTCGAGCAGGAGACCTTATATCTAATACCAGTAGCTTCTTAAAAACCTCCACTGTTGGAGCACCCACAACTTCTGGTGGCAAGCGGTTCCATTGGTCAATTGTTTTTAATGTCTGGAAATTTCTCCTTATTTCAAGGTTGAATCTCTCTCTGATCAGTTTCCATCCGTTGCTTCTTGTCCTGCCTTCAGGTGCTTTGGAGAACAGCTTGACCCCCTCCTCTCTGTGGCAGCCCCTCAAAGATTGGGACACTGACATCATATCCCCCCTGGTCCTCCTTTTCATTAAATCAGACATAATTGCTGCAACTATTCTGTATATATATTTTAGTCTCCAGCCTCCTAATCAACTGTATTGCTCTTCTCTATACCTTTTCTCTTTCTTACACCTTTCCTCTTTCTTACACCTTTTAGGAAGAGAGACGTACATTTACCATTGTACATAAATGGCGAGGAAGTGGAGAGGGTTGGTAGTTTTAAATTTCAGGGCATTTACATATCTCGGAGGACCTCTCATGGACCATAAATGCTAACATGCGTGTGAAGAAGGCACAGAAGAGGCTCAGAAAGATAAATCTATCTCAGCATCTACTTCTGTCCTACTATCGCTGCGCTATTGAGAGTGTCCTGACATACGGCATTCTTGCATGGTACGGGAGCAGCTCTGCAGCGGTTAAAAAAGCTCTACAAAAAATCATTACAACTGCCCAGAGGTGTGGCCTCAAGATTTATCTCAGTCTCTGGGCAAATGGGCCGTGTTAATACCCAGATGTGACTCCTCCCACGCCCCACTCCGGAGACCTGCCCAGAATATCACCAGGCTCCAGCTACCAGCCCTGGATGACATCTTCGCATCTCGCTGTTTGAGGAAGTCGCACAACATTTTCGGAGACTCTTCCCATCCTGCTTGCAATCTTTTTAGACTGTTGCCTTCTGGCAGAAGATACAGAACAATTAAAACTCGGACCACACGTCTCCTGAATAGCTTTTAGCCCAGAGCTATCATTGCACTCAAGAATGAACTAAAGGGCTACCATCCGTGAGCTATGGACAGCACTACGTGGTCTGTTGTGTGGATGCTTGGGTGGGTTAGGGGCGGGGAATTTTTTGGGGGGTGGGTAGGGGTGTGTTTAGGGATTGTTATGTGCGTTGGGACTGGTCTCTGGGTGTTATGTGAATTTCGTTGCATGTGTATACTGTGTATATACGTACAATGACAATAAATAAAGTAATTCAGTAATTCCAGAGTCTCAACATCTTTTTTCACATTGTGGCAACAAAACTGGATGCAATAGGCCTAGTAATATAGGATTTTTTTAAAAAAAAGCATAGCACAAAAAATTTAAGACAACCAGTTCAGTGTAGCGGTTACGGCATCACGAGGTACGGTGGTGCAGTGGTTAGAAGGCAGGACTGCAGGCTACTTCCGCTGCCTGTCGGCTGCCTGCAGTTTGGCAGTTTGATTCTCACCAACCCCAGGTTGATTCAGCCTTCCATCCCTCAAGAGGTCCGTAAAATGAGGACCCAGATTATTGGGGGCGATATGCTGACTCTGCTTAGAGAGGACTGTACAGCACTGTGAAGTGCTATATAAGTCTAAATGCTATTGCTACATTCATATCATCAGCTTCTTTTAACAACCCCATACTTTCTTGCAGGGTGGAGTCTGGGCAACTGAGTGTTTTACTGGCCGGATGCCCTTCCCTGTCGCCAATGCTGAGTTTTGTTCAGCAGATATATATTCTCATTGTGCCCAGGGAGAGAAATATCTGCCTCTACCTAGGATCGAACCCACAGCCTCCTGATTGTGAGGCGAGAGCTCCACCTCTAGGCCACTGCGCCACTCCCTATTGCTATATAGCTATCAGCCTAGAAACTGGGAGACTGTGGGTTTTAGGCATGAGGCAGGGGGTCAGCTGGGTGATTTTGAGACAGCCACTCACTTCGAGGCCCAGGAGGACAACAATGGCAAACTACTTCCAAAAATCTTGCCAAGAAAAAGGGGGGAGGAGGGAAGAGAGAGGAGGGGAGGGAAGGCAACAATTCACAACTCGCGCCAATCCCAGGACTCTGGATGCCACAAAATATTTAACGATAACAACATCACCATTAACGAAAAGGTTGAAAAGTTTCGCCATCACCGGCTACATTCTAAGATGATACCTGGAAGGCCTTCCTATAACAGCACCTGCCTCCCCCAGGTCCTTGGAAAGGGCTCAACAGGTAGACAAAAATGTCAAATCCAGTCTAAACACCTGGCTGGCTCTGCCACGAACCATAAGAAGTTGGCTGAAGGCTTACGTTGGCAACGGTGGTCCAAGAACATTTCCAAAGTGATGCCAAAAATTCCTCTGGTATCATCAATCAGTCCCAAGTCTTAAGACCACCCCTTCCCAAATCCACCATGGTAATGCATTCACAATTTTTCTAGCACTGCCCATCTGTTGGGAGGTATTCACCTGCTCTATTTAGGTGAGGGTCCTAAATACCTGAGACATTTTTCTTGACAGGGAAGGAGGCCTGCGGGGAGAGGGGGGCGGTATATAAATTTAATAAAACTCAAAACTCAAACTACCTATGCTCCATGACCAGAAAATGCAACTTGGTTGTCAGGCCTGCAGCCCTCTTTTCTTTTGGATCCTTGGCCGGCCATACTTTTTATTCTTCTACTAAGCGTTTTCTATGGTGGGAAAATGGGAGGGGGGATCGTACGGAGTTAGATGATATGTAGCCATAACGACATTCTTTCTAGAAAGCCAAGGTCATCCTTTGTCTTTGAAACTCTGCACCTGACCGGAACTGGATGGGTGGAAGATGCCAGCATGGCAGTGGGAGATTGGACCATGGGATGGACTGGTGGGTGTGGGGTCAGGATGTTGAACTTTCAACTGGGTGGGGAAAACCGGGAAGCTTTCAGATTCGGGTTTTCCCAGATGTGCCAACATGGCTCTCTTCATAAACTGGAACTTTGAGCAATACTTTGCCTTGGACTCGGATTTAATCTGGACGATGTTTGGAACCCTGACATTAACCGGAATCTGATACCGGTTTTAAGTGAAAGCCTCTCTTACCTTGTAGATTTTGCCTTCCTCGGTACCCACCAGGAAGAGATAATCGATCTTCTTGTGAAAATCAAAGGAAGTCCCACAACCTGTTTGGCAAGCCAAGAAAGAATACAAATAAGGCAGCAAAATATTTGGTGGCTTATTTCGGCTGGGCTTGGATCCACGGGAGGCCTTTGCTTAAACAAAACGTATACGGAGTTCTTTCGAGCCAACTGATGGAAACATCTGACTGTAGGATGACCACGTCTGCCAGGGAACTAGCAGACACTGGAAATGTGGGTAAGAAGATGGTCAACCACACGGAGACGTGGCTGAGCCTTTAGTTACCTTTTTATTTTCGTGGGAATTTGCTCAGGGATCTCCCTAAAACAAAGGGAGGACATACATTCCTTGAGCCAGAATGGAACGGAACGGAACAGAATAGAACATATGGAATGGAATAATAGAATAGAAGGGAAGGGAAGAGAAGAGAATATATGGAATGGAAGAATAGAATAGAATAGAATAGAATGGAATGGAATGGAATGGAATACGGAATGGAATGGGATGAAATGGAATGGAATGGGATGAAATGGAATAGAATAGAATAGAACAGAACAGAACACAACAGAACAGAACAGAACAGAACAGAATAGAATAGAATAGAATGGAATGGAATAATAGAATAGAATGGAATAGAATGGAATGGAAGGGAGGGGAAGGAAGGGGAAGGGAAGGGAAGGGACAAGAAGAGAAGAGAAGAGAAGAGAAGAGAAGAGAAGAGAAGAGAAGATGGAATGGAATGGAATAATAGAAAAGAAATGGAATGGAATAAGGAATGGAGGGGAGAGAACAGAAGAGGAGGAGGGGAGGGGAAGGGAAGGAAGAATAGAATAGAAAACGAATAGAGATGAAAATGAATAGCATAGCGTAGCGTAGAATAGAATATAGAATCGAATAGGATAGAACATAAAGTAGAATAGAATATGGAAGGGACCTTGGAGGTCTTCTAGTCCAGCCCCCTGCTCAAGCAGGAGATCCTATACCATATTTCAGATAAGTGGCTGTCTAGCTAGCCTCTTCTTAAAAGCCTCCAGTGAAGGAGCACCCATAACCTCTGGAGACCAGCTGTCGAATCTTCATCCATGAGCTACAGAGGCTGCTTCACCTGATGAAAGGGAACTGCACGGAGGCTCAGTCCTTTGGCTCATCTCAAGGCCTTCCAACCAGGAGAGGCTTCTGTTTTCTCCTCACTGCTCACTAGGATTTTCTACATGTGCTGACAAGGGAGTTGACTCTCTGAGGAGCCTCTCTAGAATTCCTGCCTTTGTGCAGATAACGTAAGAAAAATGAAGGGAAATTCAGACTGGCGCACTCTTGAGCTTCATTATTTTCTTGCAGACATTTTATTACTCAACTAAGTAACATCATTAGTGCTAGAAGGGAGGGGGGTTTGAAGGGAGGAGGAGGAAGAGGAGGACGAAGAGAATGGGAAAAGGAGGAGGAGGAGGAGGATAACTGTGGGGTCCTTGGTGTTCTCTGAGCTTTAACTGTTTTCTTGCAGATGTTGCATCACCCAACTAGGGAACATCAACAGTGCTAGAAGAGAGTGGTATTTGCAGAAAGGAGGAGGAGGAGAAGGAAGGGGGGAACTCCTCCTCCTCCTCCTCTCCACAACCCCTCCTCTCTTATAGCACTGATGATGTTATCTTCTTGGGTAATAAAATGTCTACAAGAAAACTACTAAGCTCAGAGAGTACCAAGGACCCCACAGTACTTCTGCCCCCCTATGCAAAACCCCTCCCTCCTAGCACTGATTATGTTACCTACTTGGGTCATGAAACGTCTGCAAGAAAACAAGCAAGCTCAGAGGGCACCAAGGAACCCACTGTCATTGTCCTCCTCCTCCTCCTCCCCTCCACAAGCCCCACTCCCTTCCAGGACTGATGATGTTACCAAGTTGGGTCACGAAACGCCTGCAAGAAAACCGCCCAGCTCAGAGAGCACCAAGGACCCCCCCCCCCAGTCCAACCCTGAGCCACCAAGATGTCTCTTCCACCGGAGGCCGTACCAATCGTGTGCAGCTGCAGCCCCTCCAGACCTTCCACTGTCGTTCCTTCAACCAGCAGCTTGATGATGTCTGTGTGGACCAGCTCATTCTGTTGGGGGAAGGAAGGTCTGAGTCACGGCGTCAACGAGAAAAAGAACTTAATTTTTTTATTCAGTAAGGTTAAAAAGCAAGGAAGAGGCGGAAGGGGCAGGATGCTTCATGAAGGTGTCTGATAACTTATGGAAGGACGGTGCTCGTGAGGATGTTGCACTTAGTGTCCGTTCAGGCAGCCATCGAGCTCAGTGGGGTCCAGCAGTGACAACTTTTAAGATTTGTGGATTTCGAGTCCCAGAATATCCCAGATGTAGACGTTTCATGAGCCAACTAGGTAGCATCATCAGTGCCAGAAGGGAGGGAAGTCTGTGGAGAGGAGGAGGAGGAGGAGGAGGAGGAGGAGGAGGAGGAGGAGGAGGAGGAGGGGGAGGATGGCTTGGTTGTTTTCTTGCAGACCTTTCATGACCCAGCTAGGCAACCTCATCATTGCTAGAAGGAAGTAAAGGTTTATTCTGGGTTCGTTTAACATTCCCATCAACTGTGACAGAGAAAACCATCAATATATAAACAGAGAGCAAACCTCTCTCCCTTCTAGCACTGATGAGGTTCCCTAGCTGGGTCATGAAAGGTCTGCAAAGAAAACAACCAAACTCAAAGAGCACCAAGGAGCCCCCTGCCGTCGTCTTCTTCTTCTTCTTAGTCCTCCTTCTCTTTGCAAACCCCACTCCCTTCTAGCACTGATGAGGTTCCCTAGTTGGGTCATGAAAAGTCTGCAAGAAAACAATCAAGTTCAGAGGATCACCAAGGATCCCTTGGTAAGGACTGAATTCCCTGGTGGCTGGGGAATTCTGGGATCTGGAGTCCACAAGTCATAAAGTTGCCTAGTGATTGGCCCAAAGTCCCCCAGCTGGATTTCATGACTAAGGCAGGACTAGAACTCACAGTCTCCTAGTGATTAGCCCAAAGTCACCCAGTCAGCGGTCATGGCTAAGATGGGACTAGAACTCTCCATCTCCTAGTGATTGGCCCAAAGTCCCCCAGCTGGCTTTCATGACTAAGGTGGAACTAGAACTCACAGTCTCCTAGTGATTGGTTCACCCAGTCAGCTTTCATGACTAAGGCGGAACTAGAACTCACCATCTCCTGGTGATTGGCCCAAAGTCACCCAGTCAGCTTTCACCCCTGAAGTGGGACTAAGCATCTGGCTTGATTTCTAACCACCAGACCAAACTGGATTCTACCAGAGACTTATGACTGGAGTGAAGGATTCGTAGTCACAGAATAAATAGAAAAAAATCTTTGCTCAAACACTGAACGATCCAGAGAGTGCCAAGGATGGAAGGAGACGCGCTCTCGAGATGTTTCGGCTTAGCATCATTTCTTCCGCATGGCTTCCGGATCAGGGATCCAGGACCCCAGAGCGATGGTCTAGACTTGTGGATTGGCTGAGCTACGTCTGCACGGATGGCTCGTCTTACGAATGTGTGAGAATCAAGAAATATAGCGCATTGATCTATTACATTCAATAAGACCTATGGATAATAAAAGGCCTCAGAAGGAAGAGATATGGAGCAAAGTTTTCAGCTAGGATGATTTCAAAATTTACCAGAAATATTTGTAGTCCTGCTGAACCGTTACTAACTGTGAACTATGTTTTTCTAAAATATGCACCTGTATAGATTCGTTTAAAACAGGAAGAATGAAACTGTTAAGAAATGAGGAATTGAAAGTAATGTTACACAGGTGTTCACAGAAAGGGAGAGTTAGTGAACTTGTGAAGCATGCATGTGCTTAGAAGAACAGTATAAAAGATAAGGTTCGAGATCGGCTTGTAGGACTTGCTCTATCTCATTGGCCCTCTGCATTCATATGTCAATGCAGTGTATGACTGCTATTATATCTTTTATATCTATTCATTTCTAATGTTCCAAATTATTAGAAACAATAAACCTTTACTCTTAAAGTAAGAATTTTTGCTTGTATTGTTGCCTTTGTTTCCTATTGGAATTTTCCTATGACAAATTGTTGTTTTTCCCTTTGTTGGGCTGTAAAAGTCTTAAAAAGGAGGAAGGGGGGGGAAACTTTTACAGGTTCACACACACACACACACACACACACACACCCTGTGAAAAACCTCCCAACAAAGCACAGCTTAGCTCTCTCGTTTCGAGACCAACGACCCGATATCTTTAATTTTTGGGAAACTGCTTCGAGGATCGGAATATGTTTTGTGCAATGGGGAATTTGTGGAGAACCTGGACAAAGAGCGTCTCAGAAGGGCAGAAAAAGGAAGGAGGACGTACATGAAAGTGTGCAACTGGATGATGTTACCTAGTTGGGTAATGAAACATCTGCAACAACCCAGCCAGGCTCTGAGAGCACCTCCTCCTCCTCCTCCTCCTCTTTCTACTCCATTCCACAAGGCTTATTCCCTTCAAGCACTGATGATGTTAGCTAATTGGGTAATGAAACGTCTGCAAAAAACCAGCCAAGCTCTGAGAGCACCAAGTTGCTCACAGTCTTCCTCCTCCTCCTCCTCCTCCTCTTTCTACTCCATTCCACAAGCCTTATTCTTTTCGAGCACTGCTGATGTTACCTAGTTGGCTAATGGGGAGGACGTACATGAAAGTGTGCAACTGGATCTGACTATCGTGCCCTGTTGGGGAAGACGATGGAGATCGAGGGGGGCTTTGTTGGCTTCAGAGGAAAATGGGGGAAAGCAGGCCCAGTCAGGCCAGGGCCTTTCAGGATTGGGACTAGAAGACCTCCAGGGCCCCTTCCAGCTCAATTCCAATCCAAGAGTCCTGCCTTACCTTGACCAAAGTCCAGGAGACAATGCGGCCATCCGAAGACACCGAGAAGAAATTCAAATTGTTGTCCATATCGTCTTTCTGCCACTTCACCTGGGGAAGGAAGGAGAAATCTGAGATTTAAAAGCAGGGACGATTCCTTTCTTTCTTTCTCTTTCTTTCTTCCTTCCTTTTTCTTTCTTTCTTTCTTTCTTTCTTTCTTTCTTTCTTTCTTTCTTCTTTCTTTTTCTTTCTTTCTTTTCTTTCCTTCCTTCCTTTCAGAAATGCTGTATAATTACTTTACATTGTTATGTATGTTTTTTCTTTTGTTGCTGAGTTTTTCTTTCTGTTTTTAAAGGTGAAAATGTTTAATAAAAACTATTTAAAAAACAAAATAAAAGCAGGTATGACTTTCACAAGCAGCACGGGGAAACCGTTTCTTTCGTGACCATTTAAAGTTAGCACGGCCCTGAAGAAAGGACCCTTTTTCACACTTATGACTGTTGCAGCCTCCCCACAGCCACGTGATCAAAACTCAGGAGACTCGGCAACTGGCATGTACTTAAGACGGTTGCAATGTCCCGGGGTCACGTGATCCCTTTTGCGACCTTGTGACCAGCAAAGCCCAGGGGGAAGCCAGATCTGCAGAACAATTACGGTATGTGACTAACTTAACGGCTGCAGTGACTCATTTAACGACCGTGGCAAGGAAGGTCACAGTGAAATGGGGTAAAATTTACTTAACCAATGTCTTGCACAGCCACAGAAAATTTAAGTCGTAATGTCAAGGACTACCTAACATCTTTACAAGGGCAGTGATCCACTAGTCCTTTGATGGCTAACCTTTTTTTTGGGGGGGGGGGTGTTGCCAAAAATGTGAGCATGTGTATGCGATAGTGCATGTGTGTGCCGGCACCCATAATGCAAAGAGCATTATGCGCATGAGTGCACAACCACCACTACGCTCCCCCTCCCAATGCACGCCGCACTGCTTGCTTCCAAGCTCAGTTTGGGATTTCCTCCACGTGGCCAAGGGAGCCCGTTTTCACCCTGTCCAGGCTCCGGAGGCTTTCCCGAAGCTTGGGGAGGATGGAAACGGCCTCCCCCAGTCCTCCGGAAGGCCGGAAATTAGCTGGCCGGTGCTGGCAGGCGCACTGGAGTGGACAGCTCACGGGACAGCAGATATGGGTCCATGTGCCACTTGTGAGACGTGTGCCATAGCTTCACCATCACGATACTAGTCTTATTAAGGCCAAGATTACTGCAGCCAGGACTGCCTTGGTCCACCTGCCCTCCGTTCTTCTGGCTAGGTGACCAGCCCGTTTCCCTTTCAATTCTTTGGCTCGTGAGAATCTCATATAGACCTTCGTTTGTTCTCTAATCCATCTGCATGCATGTATGTACGTATATCTATCTGTCTGTCTGCCTAAATATCCATCCATCCATCCATCCATCTATCTATTATCTATCTATCATCTATCTATCTATCTATCTATCTATCTATCTATCTATCTATCTATCATCTATCTATCTATCATCTATCTATCTATCATCTATCTATCTTTCTATCTCTACTATCTATCATCCATCCATCCATCCATCCATCCATATCTATCTATCTATCTATCTATCTATCTATCTATCTATCTATCTATCTATCCATCTCTATCTATCTCTATCATCTGTCCATCCATCCATCCATCCATCCATCCATCCCTATATCTATCTATCTATCTATCTATCTATCTATCTATCTATCTATCTATCTATCTATCTATCTATCTATCTATCTATCTATCATCTATCTATCTATCATCTATCTGTCCTCTTCTTCCTCCTCCTGTACCTCCTCTTTCTCCTTCCACTCCTCCCAAATCACAGTCCCTTCCAGCACTGATGGATGCTACCCGGTTAATACCCTCAATGCCTTTCAGATGCACTGATGACATTCCCTAGACAGGTCAGGAAACGTCGGCGAGAAAGCAACACAAGAGAGAGCCAAGGACTCCAGGTTCCACCCTGAGACCCCAAGATTCTCTTCTATCACGCCCGAGATTCTGCCAATCAACTCAGTTCTCCGTGAAGACCTGGGTTGGAGAGGCAGAGGAGGGAGGAGCCCCAGTCTTCACCTGCCAGACGGGGTCGGTGTGCTTCCCAGACAGGGTGCTGCTTTTGTAGCCCGGCTGGGTGGCCGGGGGCTTCTTCAGGTTGTAGATGGCCACGTTGCCGTCGTAGAAGCCCACCACAATCAGGTAGGGGTGCTCCATGTGGATGTCGAGGCACATGATGCCGCTCTCGCTGGGAAAGACGTACTCGGGGAAGGAGGGGTTCTTCAGGGAGTAAAGCAGCAGCATCCCCCGGCTCTGCTTCATGAAGTCATCTGGAGGAAGGAGGAGGAGGGAGAAGAAGTGGAGGTGAAGGGAGAGAAGGAGGAGGAGTGAGAGAGGAGGAGGAAGGAGGAAGAGGAGGAAGAGGAGGGAGAAGAAGTGGAGGTGAAGGGAGAGAAGGAGGAGGAGTGAGAGAGGAAGAGGAAGGAGGAAGAGGAGGAAGGAGGAGGAGGGAGAAGAAGTGGAGGTGAAGGGAGAGAAGGAGGAGGAGTGAGAGAGGAGGAGGAAGGAGGAAGAGGAGGAAGGAGGAGGAGGGAGAAGAAGTGGAGGTGAAGGGAGAGAAGGAGGAGGAGTGAGAGAGGAAGAGGAAGGAGGAAGAGGAGGAAGGAGGAGGAGGGAGAAGAAGTGGAGGTGAAGGGAGAGAAGGAGGAGGAGAGAGAGAGGAGGAGGAAGGAGGAAGAGGAGGAAGGAGGAGGAGGGAGAAGAAGTGGAGGTGAAGGGAGAGAAGGAGGAGGAGTGAGAGAGGAAGAGGAAGGAGGAAGAGGAGGAAGGAGGAGGAGGGAGAAGAAGTGGAGGTGAAGGGAGAGAAGGAGGAGGAATGAGAGAGGAGGAAGAGCAAGAGAGGAGGAGGAAGGAGGAGAAGGGAGAAGAAGAAGAGGAGGAGGAGGGAGAAGAAGAGGAGCGAGAGAGGAGGAAGAAGGAAAAGGAGGAGGAAGAGAGGAGGAAGTCACTTCAGCAGGGAACCCCAAGGTTTATTTCATTTATTGATGAAATATCTTTCTTAACTGGCAACAGATAGACGGAAGACATGTTCCTCCTTCTCTTTTTACCCACCACAGCCACCCTGCTCTTTGGTCGGGCTGCTTACTCTTGGCTTGTTTGGCAGTTGTTGAGAGTAACATTAAACAGCTCCACTACTCTGCAAACCCCCATCCCACCTAACACTGATGATGTTACCTAGCTGGGTCATGAAACGTCTGCAGGAAAATAACCAACCTCAGAGAGCACCAAGGACCCCACAATCCTCCTCCTCCTCCTCCATTCCACAAGCCTTATTCCCTTCAAGCACTGATGATGTTACCTAGTTGGGTCATGAAACGTCTGCAAGAAAACAAGCAAGCTCAGAGAACACCCAGGTGCCCACAGTCACGAGTCTGAAACCTGGTCCATTTCATGCGCAGGGCCACATTTTGACTTCACAGCTGGGGACACAACACCGACTTGAATTTTGTGACACACGAATCCCCCGTAAAGCTATTGCAGGTAAATGGGGATGTCTGCCTTTTTTTTACTGGTTCCTTAAATACGGGTAGCAAGGGCATCCCTAATCTACATCTTACATTTAAGACTTGATAAGCAGAATTTTGGGACTCTTATCTAGGGGAATTTCCCGTATCACACATTTCCTAGTAACAATTAACCCAGGGGTGTCCAAACTTGGGAACTTTAAGACTTGTGGACTTCAACTCCCAGAATTCTGGGAGTTGAAGTCCACAAGTCTTAAAGTTCCCAAGTTTGGACACCCCTGAATTAACCTAAAGTACCGATGGAAACGAATGTTTGCATCACCACAGACAATCTGTCAGCGTTTAGCAACTGTTGAACGTGTCTATTTTTAATAAGGATTTTTACCATTCCCCCCCCCCCCCTTGCAGGATGCTCACTAAATATTTAACAGTGCCATCCAGTGGTAAAAAGTTACATTACAATAGTAGAGTTGGAAGGGACCTTGGAGGCCTTCTAGTCCAACCCCCTGCCTAGGCAGGAGACCCTAAACCGTTTCAGACAGATGGCTATCCAACATCTTCTTAAAGACTTCCAGTGTTGGGGCATTCACAACCTCTGGAGGCAAGCTGTTCCACTGATTAATTGTTCTAACTGTCAGGAAATTTCTCCTCAGTTCTAAGTTGCTTCTCTCCTTGATTAGTTTCCACCCATTGCTTCTTTTTCTACCCTCAGGTTCCTTGGAGAATAGTTTGACTCCCTCTTCTTTGTGGCAACCCCTGAGATATTGGAAGACTGCTATCATGTCTCCCCTAGTCCTTCTTTTCCTTAAACTAGACATACCCAGTTCCTGCAACCGTTCTTCATATGGTTTAGTCTCCAGTCCCCTAATCATCTTTGTTGCTCTTCTCTGCACTCTTTCTAGAGTCTCCACATCTTTGCGACCAGAACTGAATGCAGTATTCCAAGTGTGGCCTTACCAAGGCATTATAAAGTGGTATTAACACTTCACGTGATCTTGATTCTATCCCTCTGTTGATGCAGCCTAGAACTGTGTTGGCTTTTTTGGCAGCTGCTGCACACGGCTGGCTCCTATTTAAATGCTTATTCACTAGGACTCCAAGATCCCTTTCACAGTTACTACTACTGAGTAAGGTACCACCTATACTGTACCTGTGCATTTCGTTTTTGTTGCCTAAATGTAGAACCTTACTCTTTTCACCATTGAATTTCATTTTATTAGATAGCGCCCAATGTTCAAGTTTGTCAAGATCCTTCTGTATCTTAAGCCTACCTAACTTGAGACTCCCCTCATCTGGCTGGGTTTTTCCCAACAGTTCTAGTCTTTTTGTTTCCTTCCTAGGTTTTATATTGTCACTTTTGAAAGGCATTAAATGTGGCGTCTCTCTATGTCCCTATCAGTGGTGGGTTTCTGCCGGATCGCACCGGATCGCGCGATCTGGTTGGCCAATGAACCCGGAAGTAAGTTTCCTGCCCCGCCCCTTTCACGGGACGGCGCTTGCCTGCGCTCCACCAGCTCGGGCGCGACCGGAGAAGTTTCTCTTCTCAGAAATGTCTTCAGTGGAGCGGTGGCAGCCTGCGTCCCTTTCAGGAGCTCCACTAAGGAAGTTTCTCCAGTCGCACCCAAGCTGGTTCACGCTGCAGAGACGAAATGCCAGCCTTCGGGTTGCAAACCCCACCTGCCTCCCCTTCGCGCCTCTTGCAGCTGCCAGTTGCTCAGGAAAGGCGGGAGGCTTCAGCTGGCCAACTTGTGTAAGACAAGACAGGCAAGCTGGTGGGCGCATGCCCAGGACAACGTAGAAGGTGCAGAATCAGCTCTGTCTGAAGGCGAGAAGGCTCGGAGCTACCACCACCCCTGCTTGGATCCTCTTCTTTAGGGGTCAGCGGAGGATCAGCTGCGACAGCCTTGCAGAGCAGCGCGCGGAGTCCGTCTCTCTCCTCCTCCTACCAGCCGAAGGAAAAGCCCCGGGGAGACGGGCTCCACGCGCTGCTCTGCCGGGCTGCAGCGCGTGGAGCCCGTCTCCCCGGGGCTTTTCCTTCGGCTGCAGGAGGAGGAGAGAGAAGCCACTTCGGCCACTCTCTTCCAGACGCCCAGCTGGGACCGAAAAGGTGCCCTTTTGACCAAGACCAACTGGAAGGTATGTGTGTGTGAGGGGGGGGAGGAAGTGAGAAAGAAAGAGTAAGAGAGAAAGGAAGGAAGGGAGAGAGAGAGAAAGAGAGAGAGAGACAAAGATAGAAAGAGAAAGAGAAAGAAAGAGAAAGAAGGAAAGAGAAAGAAAGAACGTTGGAGAGAGAGACACAAGAAGGATGGAGGGAAGGGAGGGAGGAGGGAGGAAATAAGTGGGGGAGAGAGACAAGAAAGAAAGAAAGAAGGAAGGAAGACAGAGGAAGAGAAAGGAAAGAAAGAAAGAGGGAAAGAGAGGCACAAGAAGGAATGAAGAAAGAAAGTAAGTGGGGGAGAGAGACACAAGAAAGAAAGAAGAAGGAAGAAAGAAAGGAAGAGGGAGAGAGACACACAAGAAAGGAAGGAAGGAAAGAAAGGAAGGAAAGAAAGAGGGAGAGAGAGACACAAGAAAGAAAGGAAGAAGGAAGGAAGAAAGAAAAAGAAAGAAAGAAAAAGGAAGAGAACTTATGATCACAATTGAGCCCAAAATTTTGGTTGCTAAGCAAGAGCATTGTTAAATGAGTTTCACCACATTTACAAGTTGGTCACTCCCACCCGGTCACATGACTGCTAAGCCACGCCCACAAAATAGGCCACACCTACGGAATAGGTTCCAAAAAAATTTGAAACCCACCACTGGTCCCTATTGATGGCTGATTTTTCCAAGAATTCCCTAGTGTTTTGGATTTGGCTTGATGAGGTGATCTAGTTGGATAATGAGATATCTGCAAGGAAGCAACCAAGCTCAGGGAGCACCAAGAACTCCATAGCTCAATCCTGAGCTACAAATATTATTTCCTATTGGGAAGCTTTTACCATTTTTTCCTCCATAAGTTTTTCGGTTCCAAATTCTTGTAAAACAGCAATGTGTGATTTGCAGTTGCCACTCAGACTGAAGGAAATCCTCTCATTTGTAGGATCCAGCGATGCTTAGATTCACGCACAATTCTCATAGGATTGCACAAGCTGGTAAAATTCTACGTGGTTATATGGGAACACAATTTCGCAGCCTGGATGAGCTGAAAACGATCCTGGACATGGTTTGTCGAAGAAACCGACAGATGTACAGTATATGTAAAATCTCAGGAGACTCCGATGGATAGCAGTGAGTGACCAAACTTCCTGACAGAGGTTTTTATGTTACTCTAATGCTGAAAAACAGCTCAATTTTCTCCAGTCATTTATTCAATGATAAAAAGTTTAAAGGAAATAGATTGCTTCAGAAATAATTTAGACTCTGGGGTCAGTGGAGGTCTCTTGAGTTTGGTTGTTTCCTTGCAGACGTTTCATGGCCCAAATAGGTAATGTCATCAGTGCTAAGAGGGAGGGAGTTTTTTTGGGGGGGGGTTGGAGGAGGACTGTAGGGTGCTTGCTGCTCTCTCAGCTGGGTCGTTTTCTTGCAGACATTTCATGACCCAACTAGGTAACATCATCAGTGCTAGAAGAGAGTGGGGTTTGTGGAGAGGAGGAGGAGGAGGAAGAGGAAGAATAGGAAAAGGAGGGAAGACTGTGGGGTCCTTGGTGCTCTCCAAGCTTGGTGCTTTTCTTTTTTTCCCCCAAATGTTTTTTATTGTTTTAATTAAACAAAAACACACAAAAAAAGAATCATCCTTCATTACATCTTGTAGAAAGCGTGTCGATTGGTTAAAAATGGATTTCGTGCGTTTCTACCACAATCATTCTTTATACTTCCTTCATATTGAATTGTACATTTTAAATCAAAAATCTTTATGTATTTTACTATCTCTCCTTGGTTCGTTTCCATCCTTGTCTGAAATGGTACAATGTCTCCCGCCTGAGCAAGGGGCTGGACTAGAAGACCTCCGAGGTCCCTTCCAGCTCTGTTATTATGTTCTGCTAAAATGCAGTTCAGTGGTGAGAAAAGTAAGGACCTGCACTTAGGCAGGACAACCCACAGGTAAACAATAGGTGATAAAAAGGTAAAGGTTCCCCTTCCACATATGTGCTAGTTGTTCCCGACTCTAGGGGGCGCTGCTCATCTCCGTTTCAAAGCTGAAGAGCCAGCGCTGTCCGAGGATGTTTCCGGGGTACTGTGGCCGGCATGACTAAATGCCAAAGGCGCACAGAGCGCTGTTCCCTTCCCACCAAAGATGTTCCCTATTTTTCTACCTGCATTTTTTACCTGCTTTCGAACTGCTAGATTGGCAAAAGCGTCTTAGACACTGAGCCACCGCGTCTCTCTACAATAGGGGATACCAGGCTCAAAAGTTGCCACAATGGGAGGGGTCTAAACACCTTGGTTGACCTTCACCTAAATATGTGCCAGCCATGTGCTGCAGCTGCCTACAAGGCCAATGCAATCCTAGAACACATCAACAAAGGGCGAATGGATCCTCAGCCTATTGCACAGGCAAGAAATTGTTTCAATTTTAAAAAAATTGTATGGTGGTAGGTTAGGCTCAAATTATCATCCTCCTCCTCTACACCGCACACCTCCCTTCCTTATAGCACTGATGATGTTACCTAGTTGGGTCATGAAACGTCTGCAAGAAAAACATGAAAACCAACCTGGCTCAGAGAACACCAAGCACCTCTCCTCCTCCTCCTCCTCCCCATGTCCCTCCTCCTCCTCCTCTTCTCCCCGTCTTCTTCTTCCTCTTCTTCTTCTTCTCCTCCTCCTCCTCCTCCTCCTCCACACACAACAGTGTTCACATATTTGAGGGGCTGCCACACAGAAGAGGGGTCAACCTCTTCTCCAAAGCTGCTATAGGGTTTCCTGCCTGAGCACGGGGTTGGACTAGAAGACCTCCAAGGTCCCTCCAACATTCTGTTATTCTGTTAACACACCCAAAGGCCAGAGAAGAAACAATGGATGGAAACTGACCAAGGAGAGATTCAACCTGGAAATAAGGAGGAATTTTCCGACAGGGAGAGCAATCAACCCAGGGAACAGAAGTTGCCTTCAGACGTTGTGGGAGCTTCATTCCTGGAGGCTTTCAAGAAGAGACTGGACTGCCCTCTGTCAGAAATGCTGTAGGGTCTCCTGCTTGGTTGGTTGGGGGGGTTGGACTAGATGACCAACAAGGTCCCTTTCAACTCTGTTATTATTCTATTCTTCTTCTAAATACGCCACGGGGTGCAGGACCCCATTGGCCAATTAAACACAAAATGGACATGCAAGTGTCCTGAAAGAAATTAGGCACAATATCGGAGAAATGAAATGTCTCAGGAACAATCAAGCGGCCAGCTAGGATTGATGGCTCGCGTAGGCCATTTCCCCCCCACACACACACACCTTTGTTGGGGGAGAGGTGTAATCTAATAAGGGCCATCCATTTTGCACACCTGGCCACCCGCGGCTCAGGTTTTCGGTTTAGAAAATGTATTAGTACCAGTGGCCGCATTGACAGATTTGTTAAGTTTGATTTGCAGAGGCTAATTTGGGACCGAGTTTTTAGCTAATGAAGGCATCCTGAGGAAGCTTTGTGTAATCAGCCATTATATATATCTCAAATACTGAGCTAAATATAAGATATAACTCAAATATTGAGTTATATATCTGTAAAACCTCTCGAATACCGGCAGTATTCATGTATTTTTGAGGGGTTACCCCAAAGAAGAGGGGGTCAACTTATTTTCCAAAGCAGCAGAAGGCAGGACAAGAAACCACGGATGGAAACTAATCAAGGAGAGAAGCAACCTGGAATTAAGGAGAAACTTCCTAGCAGTGAGGACAATTATCCAGTGGAACAACTTGCCACCAGAAGTTGTGGGTACCTCATCACTGGAGGTTTTTAAGAAGAGATTGGATAGCCACCTGTTTTGAATGGTATGGGGTCTCCTGGTTGAGCAGGGGGTGGACTAGAAGACCTCCGAGGTCCCTTCGGGATCTATTCTGATTGACGTAACTTGAGAATGAGAAAAACTCTAGAACAGTGTTTCTCAAACTTGGCAACTTTAAGTCCTGTGGACTTCAACTTCCAGAATTCCCCAGCCAGCTATGCTGGCTGGGGGATTCTGGGAGTTGAAGTCCACAGGACTTAAAGTCGCCAAGTTTGAGAAACACTGCTCTAGAAGAAGGAAAGACCTCAGCAACCCTCTGTGTATGTTTGTTTGTGTGGGTGTTCAGTTAAACTTGATTCCTAAGGGATGCAGTGCTGCAAAACTCTTTTTTTGTGTTACAGTCTTTAACAGCTTGCCACCAGAGGTTGTGGGTGCTCCATCAATGGAGACTGGACTTTTCTGGAATGAGAAAACTTACAGGAGCCGTGTCCAACGAGAAAGGAGTCTCTGTACTTGGGGTTCCTGCAAGACAAAAAAGGTCTCAACTGTCAGCCTTCCAGCCTACGGACTGTAGGAGGTTAGCACCCACCCCTCCCCTAGAAAAATGAAATATGCTGGGAAATATTAAAAAGGCAGAATATTACATTCCCCTGGATGTGAAAAGGGAGAAACGTGTTTTTAGGCAGGAAACAGGCTCACTCTTAATAGTCCCCCCCCCCTTTGTCAATGGGCCATTAAAAAGCCTGGGCCAGTCTATTCCACATAACAAAGATCTCCCCCCTTCAGCTCTAGGGTGATGTGGTTAAGGCAGGATAGGATTAGCCCTTTACCCATCTCATCACAGGGCACCTGGGAAGAATCCAGGCTCAACCAAACTTGGAAACGCAGCCTAGAGAATTGCCCCTGCATGGCCCCATGGGAGTCTGACAACCAATCAGAATACAAGATCAAGATCAAAGGCCAGAGAGAGCATTCTTCTTCACCCAACATCTGGAAGCATCTGATCCCCCTTTTCTGTTCAGGAGCTCCAAGCCATGTGATCCTGTCCACCATTAAACCATCTTTCCAAGCAGCCTCCGTGTTCCCAGGGCCTTTCCCCCCACTTGGAGCTGAGCCCAGGAGGACGTTGCTTCCAACAGGACAATATTTTAGTGTGTTACAGATATATTTTTGTTAGAATATTCACGACTGGGAGAGACCTGGGAACAAGGCCAGCCAATGAATAGGCATAGCAACTAAGCCAGCCAATGGGAGCTTAAACAGGTCTGAGTCTGTGCTGAGAATTGAAACTGAAACTAGCCTTGTCTGTATGAAGCTTTGTGCTGGAAATGAGACGCTATCTGCTCTGAACATTGAGATGAAACCAACGGTTCTCTCCTGTTTGTGTTCTGCTTGTAACTTCTACCACGTTGAAAGAATCTACTATGGGTAGGGTACATTTATTCATCTGATATGATGTACAGTAGTGCCCAAAATTGTGGAAACCTTTTGGGAAAAGTGTATTTTCTAAAACTGGCTAACAACACTTTTTTCTGGAGTAGAATAAGGTGACCAGACGTCCCGCTTTTGGCGGGACAGTCCCGATTTTTAACAATTTGTCACACGTCCTGCGGCATTTTAACAAAGTCCCGATTTTTGCCCTGCAGCTGCAGAAAAGCCAGGCTGGGCAGCCCCGCCAAGAGGCCGGTGGGCTCCAGGCGGCCCAGGGCATTGTGCTGCAGATGCAGCCGCCGCAGCCAGCCCAGCCCCGCGAAGAGCCCCCGGGGCAACGCGGCCAGCCGGTTCCCATCCAGGAAGAGCCGCGGCGGGAGGTGCGTCAGGCGGTTGTCGCTCAGGCGGGGCTCGCACAGGCGCAGCAGCGGCTGGAAGGTCTCGGCGGGCACCTCAGCCAGCCAGTTCTGAGCCAGCGAGAGCAACTGCAGGCCGGGCAGCGGCTGGAAGAGCCCCGGGGGCAGCGCCACCAGCCGTTTGCCCTGCAGCTGCAGCGCCTGGAGCGCCGGGGTGCCGTCGAAGAGCCCCTCTTCCAGGGCTTCCAGCCAGCTGAAGCAGATGGCCAGCTTGTTCAGGCGGCCCAAGCCCAGCAGGGCCCCACGGGGGAGGCCAGCCAGCTGGGCCAGGGCCACGACCAGCTCGTGCAGTCACGGCAGCCCTGCCAAGGTGCAGCCCGGGAGCGTCCAGAGCGGGCAGCCCAGGAAGGAGAGCTGGTGCAGGGCGCTGCCGTTGCTGCGCGGAACAAAAGTGCGGCAGGGCAGGGAGCTCACCGAGGCGCCCACGAAGAGCAGCTGGGGGGGCAGCTCCTCCGGGACGCCCGAAACATTTCGGCCCGAGCAGAAGACGGTGGCGCCACCGAAGCGCCGGCATGGGGACGGACGGGCGCAGGTGGTGCTGGCCAGCGGGGCCAGCACCGAGAAGGCCCACAGCAGCAGCAGGAGGAGGAGACCAGGTCGGGGGGGGGGGCATCGTTTGTGCCTGCGGAGGAAAGGCAGAAGCGCCGCCGTCAGACGGGTGGGAGTGGGCGAGGGCTCTGGAAGAAGCCTCTGCCCTCGCTCTTCCCCAGCCTTGGCAGCCTCGAGATAGGCCACCCGGCTCCCAAGGACCCAGGCGGGGAAAGAAGCCCTCCCTTAGCTGCCCAGGGGCGGGGAGTAAGAAGACACAGGGGCAGAGGAGGGCGATGGGCAGAGAGATCGCCTCCAGGCGTGGCACAGGGCCCCCCTCCAATGGACTCCATCTATCCCTCACCCACGGGACTCTCGGGGGCTTTGCAGGAATCCCAAAGTCATCCAAACACCCACAGCCCACCTGGGCTCAGGGGAAGGAGCCGTTTTTAACACGCGGGGCTACGCCGGGGAAGGCAATGCAGAAAATGGGGGGGGGGGTGTGAGATGAAGTGAGAAGAGCAGACCAAATTTTTAATCAAGACACCCCCCCCCCCCCGGGTCAATGGTGTCCCGCTTTACCAATGTTAACATCTGGTCACCTTAGAGTAGAACCACAAAATCATATATCAGTGGAAATATAATTTAATGAAGAATGTAATTAAAGTAGAATAAAATATGGATTAAAATATAAGAATGAAGACGTGGCATAAAAGGGACAGTTGGAAGCTTGCTTAAAGGGAGAGGGAAATGTCATCAGCTTTCAACCACAACATGTTTCAGCAAACGTCCCTATGTCAAAAGTCCAAAACCACAAGGTTCAATTAAAGTTCGTTAATGGTATGTAGTCCATACCTGTAACAAAAGGAGAAGGAAGACCCCCATCTCCTTATAAGGCTTTCCCCCCAAAATAACCAATAAGAAATGAGTTAAGTGTTTCTGTGTTACGCTGTCTTTGAGAATGTATAAGAACGCGTGCTTCGATAATGAAGGTTGTTCAGAATTTCCAACGCTAGCTACCTGCTAACTTTCTGAACCTGGCTGCCAAATAAACTCCTCCTGTATCCTGAGAAGTCTAAAGACTGTCATTTTCTGCAACATAATGAAATGACTTTTATGAAGGATTTGCTATTAGAATAGCAGTTATAGCCTCACTGATGTTCAATTGGGTTGAAGTCTGGGCTATTCCCAGGCCATTCCAGCAGTGGAATATGATTACCTTGAAACTCAAAAAAAGTGGTGTTATTAGCCATCAAACCTCATAAATACACTTTTCTCAAAAGGTTTCCACAATTCTGGCCACTACTGTATATAAAGAAGTTAATGAATCCAGCTGAATCAGTTATCTGTGCGTGCTTTCTGGATTTGATTTTTCTGCAAGAAACTCTGACAATTTTGGGATTGTGATTGTTAGGGACATAATGCATTTTTGCAGAGATGGAGACCAGAGGGAGTGCCAGTTTCAAAGTACTGAAACACTTTTAAAAAAAGAGTACATTATTATACTTGAACACCAGAACTTCCCAACTATGTTTAATGATTTAGAAGAAGAAGAATTAATGCACAAGGAAAGATTTTGTGAGCTTGAGATTGTCCAGCATAAGAAAACCTCAACGAATAAAATCTGTTAGCCTTTCTGGTATCTTGGAAAACTTTATCCTAAGTTACTTTTACTATTTGAAGGCAATGCTTTTTTTTTTTTTAAGAGAGATATTTTCCAACCCAGGCTATTAATTCATAGCCCTCTTCTGTGGTAAAAGCAATGTACATCCTATGTTAATATTAAAAATATGATTATTGTGAATACGGTATTAAAAATGAAAAATACGGCCTGCGCATCTCCCATACTATTCATATGATTCACAGAGCATCCACTCACCTCTTGCGGTCAATTTCTTTATTCATTTTCATTTTTCTTTATTTTAAGTTTTTTAAAAAAAAAATTGAAGGGTATTTGGTGCTCTTTGAGCTCATTTGTTTCCTAACAGATGTTTCATAACCCAAACTAGGTCACATCATCAGGACAAGCACTGATGATGTGACCTAGTTGGGTCGCAAAACGTCTGCAAGAAAACAACCGAGCTCCAAGGGCACCAAGGACCTTTCATTTCAACCCACAGTTCTCCTCCTCTTCCTCCTCCTACTGCTCCTCGTCCTCCTGCTCTTCCTCCTCTTCCTCCTTCTCCCATCTCCACCCTCCTCCTCTCCACAAACCACACTCCCTTCTAGCACTGATGAGGTTACCTAGTTGGGTCATGAAACGTCTGCAAGAAAACCACCAAGCTTAGGGAGTACCAAGGATCTCACAGTCCTCCTCCTCCTCCTCCTCCTCCTCCTTCAGTCCACAAACGTTCCTCCCTTTTAGCACTGATGATGCTACCTAGTTTGGTCATGAAACATCTACAAGAAAACCACCAAGATCAGACAGCACCATCCTCATCTCTTCCTCCTCCCCGCCCACCGTTCTAGCACTGATAATGTTGCCTAGTTAGGTCACGAAACATCTGCAGGAAAACAACCACGCTTAGAGAGCACCAGTAACCCCCCAGTCCTCACCTCTTCCTCCTCCTCCTCCTTCAGTCCACAGACTTTCCTCCCTCTTAGCATTAATTATGTTGCCTAGTTGGATCATGAAACATCTGCATGAAAACCAACCCCTCAGTCCTCATCTATTCCTCCTCCTCCTCCTCCTCTCCCCAAATCTCCCTCCCTTCTAGCACTGATGACGTTCCCTAGTTGGATTATGAAACATCTGCAAGGAAGCCAACCAAGCTCAGAGAGCACCAAGGAGCCTTCCTTTCATTTCAACCCCGAGCTATAAATATTCTCCTTTGTTTTCTCCCCCCCCCCGCGCGCAAAAGATAAAAGACAGACAGAATGAAACCAAACCTACAAACCTGACCCAAGGAAAAAGAAAGAAAGAAAGAAAAAAGTGCACATAACAAATACACCGTTAAGGAGCAAAGTTTTCCTATTTCTCCTTCCCCCGTCTCAATCGTAAAGCTTCGGAGGGCGCCCCCCCCTTCCCCCTGCAGAGCCAGGGACTCACCAGGAGAGGGCGGTGACGGCCAGGCGCTTGGCTTTGTCGTACTGGAACTTCCAGAGGGGGAGCAGCGTCCCCATGTTGTCCCGATACTCGTCGGAGGCGTCCTCGAAGTACTTGAAATCTAGCAGAAAACGAACGCCGCTTTTAGACCGGCATTGGCAAACCGTTGCGCAAACTAAGTTTAGGGCAGGGGTGTCCAAACTTGGGAACTTTAAGACTTGTGGACTTCAACTCCCAGAATTCCCCAACCACCCCTGGTTTAAGGGGACCAAGGTGGGCCAATTACGATTGCGCAACTTCAATGAACAAATGAGGCTGGCCCGTGATGGGGAAGCCGTGGCGTGCAGGCCACTGGCGGCACACCGAGCCCCAACTCAGCTCCACCGCTTGCACGCGCACTTCCATGCACGCGCACCTCCCGCCGGCCAGCTGATTTTTGGGTCTGTGCTGCGCATGCAGGAGACACGTGCATGCACGGGAGGGCGGGGTCAAGTGTGCATGCACGGGGGAGCATTTGGGGGTGCGGTGTTTCCCCCCACACCCCATTTTTGGTCCCAGGGGGCTTCAGGGAGGCCTGCTAGGCCCAAAACGGAGGGCGGGGAGGGGGTTACATGCATTGGCATGGGAGGTGGGGGCACAGGGGGGGTCACACGAAAGCATAAGGGGTGGGGCACACGGGTGTCCCACACACATTGCACACTGTGTGGGCTCCCATGCGCAAGGGGCACACAGGCACAGGAGGAGAGAAAGGTTTTCCATCGCGGATACAGGCAGTGATTCCCAACCTTGGTGACCTAAAGACAGGTGGACGTCAAGTGCCAGAATTCTAGGAGCTGAAGTCCAGCTACCTTCCGTTTGTCCAAAGTTGAGGAGTGCTGGTACTGCCTTGGGTTTTCTGCTTGAGCAGGAGGTTGGACTAGAAGATCTCCCAGGTCCCTTCTGCTGTATCGTTTATTCATCAGTTGAACAATTAGCCTCCAGAAGTTGTGGGTGCGACCACGGGAGGCCTTTAAGAAGAGACTGGATAGCTATTGGTCTCAAATGGTACAGGGCCGTGATGGCAAGCCTAGGGCATGCGTGCCAGAAGTGGCACAGGGAGCCCTATCTGTGGGCACGCAAACCAGCTGCTTTTCTGGTTTCTGGCATGCACATGTGCACCGGCCAGCTGGTCTTTGTGGGCGCGAGAGTGCCAGAAAACAGCCCCCAAAACAGGCATGTGCGTGGCAGCCCGTTACTCTTCTGGTTTCTGGCATGCACATGTGCCCTGGCCAGCTGGCATTCATGGGTGCCAGAGGGCTGGAAAATGGCCTGGAAATGACCCCCCAAAAGGCTGGAAAACGGCCCAAAACGCCCAAAACCCAGGTATGTGTGTACCAGCCAGCTGCTCTTTGGGTTTCTAGTGCCCCCATGCACAAGAGGATCAGCTGGTTGGCGCACATATGTGTACCAGAAACCCAAAGACCAGCTGGCCGGTGTGGTCTTGGGGTGTCCGGTTGTCCAGCATGCACACATGCCTGCATGTTCCAGTTTGGGCCTTCGGTGCCGAAAAGGTTCGACATCACTGTTCTAGGCAGTGGGGTTGGAAGACCTCCGAGGTCCCTTCTGTTACACTGTTAATTAATCCATGGAACAACTTGCCTCCAGGCCTTTTAGGTGCTCCACTGAAAAGACTTTGAAGGAATATAGAGGTAAAAGCTTAATGGCCTTTTATAGCTACGGTGGACCTCTCAGAAGCTACTTATGACATTCACCCTTATGACCCACATCAGGGACTGGAAACGGAAGGAAGGGCTCATCGGAGCCAAGGAAGGCAGCGAGAAGAAGCGACAGCCTATGGAGATCCTCCATCATCCAGGTCAGGGCTGTCCCAAAGGTGCTTTTTTCACGAGGCGAATGGACTTTCTTTGAAGACGTTTCGTTCCTCATCCGAGAAGCTTCTTCAGCTCTGACTGGAGGGTGGCGAATGGAAGGATTTATTCTCCTTGCACACAGCCGGTCATTTGCATGCTTTTTAGAGGGTCCTTGAGGCCACTTGGAGTTTTGTCAGTGTCCTTGGGGCTCGCCTGAGTTTATGAAGTGGTTCTTTTGTTCATAAGCACGTGGCCCAACATAGGAGAACAAACCCACCGTAGATCCAGCAGTCCACCTGCATTTAAGAGAGACAGAGAGGACCGCTGGGTTGAAACAGCGGACGAAGAGACCGTCTCTGTCCAAATTGGACAGCCCCCCTTCAACAGAGGGGGGGGGGTGATATGACATCATCTACCTCCAGTCTACAACAGGGTCCTTTCAGCAGTTCCAAGAAGGCTCCGCACTAAACCTCCAAGTGGCCTCTCAAAGGATGCAAATGACCAGCCATCTGCAAGGACGGTAAATCCTTCCCTTCCCCACCATCCAGTCAGAGTTGAAGAAGCTTCTTGGATGAGAAGCGAAACGTCTTCAAGGAAAAACCAGAAAGTCCAGTTGCCCCTTGAAACAAAAGCACCCCTGGTAGGAGAAGCGTGCTGCTTTCAGGCAGCGTCCCAGCCAGCCTTCCGGGTCCTCACCTTGAGCGATGTCATCGAAAGTGTTCTGGTTGACCATCCGCTCCACGATCTTGGCCGCCTTGGCCACCTTGTTGATGTCGTCACTCTGTGGAAAAAAAGGGGGAAAGATTTGCGAGCGAAGGAAGGAGGCCCTGGGAGTACGTCTGCTTGGTGCACTGGACAACACACCCTTCGGCTTTGGGATTTCCTATTGCAAGACGTGGTGCTGGCCAGTAGTTGGAGTGGTGGAACCTCCAGCTAGGATGGAGGGAGGGTAACATCTGCAAGGCTGGAAGGGAGGAGGGGTTGGGGGGGAGGAGGAGGAGGGTCATCGTAGGGTCCTTGGTGCTCTCTGAGCTTGGCTGTTTTCTTGCAGACGTTTTATTATCCAACTGGGTAACATCATCTGTGCTCGAAGACAGTAGAGTCTGCAGAGAAGAGGAGGAGGAGGGAGGAGGGGTGTGGGGTCCTTGGCACTCTCTGAGCTTGGTGGTTTTCTTGCAGACATTTTATTACCTAACTAGGCAACATCACCTGTGCTAGAAGGGAGTAGTGCTTGCAGAGAAGAGGAGGAGGAGGAGGAGGAGGAGGAGGAGGAGGAGGAGGAAAATGACGACTGTGGGGTCCTTGGTGCTCTCTGAGTTGGGGTTTTTCCTTGCAGACCTTTCATGACCCAACTAGGGAACATCATCAGTCGGGCCATAAAACACCTGCAAGAAAACCACCCTTTTAAGAGTCTTGGGGAATTGACTTTCCCAGCCCAGCTTGCTCACTTGCAAACTCTTTGCCGGGAGGGCTGGCTTAGCAATTCTCCCTTTCTGGGGAATATTCAGTGATATTATTTTACGCAGCAGCAACAACGGAAGCCTTCGACACGAGGCCCCGTATCTGTTCGTGGGAAATAAACATTCTGGCCCCAATTGCGATATTCACCTTCGAAAAAGGAAAAAGAAAGAGGGGAACTTACATTTATCTTGGAGCTGAAGATTGCCTGCCACAAATAATCCCTCTTTTGCAGACTTTTAATTACTTAAGAAATAAAATACCGACACCAATAACGTTCCCCAGGGAGGATCTCTGCAACGTTGGTTGGCATGGAAACCACCCGTTTGCCCAAAATGAATAGGATACAGCCAGAAATTTGGCTGACAGCTTTAGTCCAAACCAATGGAGCAATGGCAGGGCTTATTCCGAGCCTTCCTTAAATAGGAAAGGGTTGCGTGGCCGAATGCTCCAGTATCCTAAAGACAAAGGTTTATCCCCATAAAGCTGCTAGTGAGGGATCCTTGGGGCTCTCTGAACTTTCTTGCAGACATTTCATGACCCATCTAGGGAACTTCATCAGTGCTACGGATGTTAGTTTGGGTAAAGAAACATTTACAAGGAAAGGAGGGGGGAGGGGAGAGGAGGACTGTGAATTCCTTGGTGCTCTCTAAACTTGCTTGCTCTCTTGCAGATTGTTTCATTATCCAAACTATATAACATCATCAGTGCTAGGGATGGTACCGTTTGGTAATGCAACATCTGGAAGAAAAGGAGGGAGGGGGAGGACCACGAGGATGATAACAGTGGTGGGATCCTTTGTTGTTTTCTTGCAGATGTTTCATTATCCTAACTAGGTAACATCATCAGTGCTAGAAGAGAACAGAGGTTACAGAGAGGAGGAGGGGGAGGGGGAGGAGGGGGGGAGGTTAGGTTTAGGTTTATTGGACTTATATGCCGCTCTTCTCCCAAAGGACTCAGGGTGGCATACAACATAAAAACACATATTACAAAAGTTAAAAGAAAGATTAAATAGAATATCCAAAAAAACCCAATAAACATTTACAATGAGATTTAGAAATTAGATTAAAATTAACAATTAAAATTAATAATTTATTTTCTTCAGGCCAGGCCGGCTTGCTGGAAAAGCCAACTTTTTAGGGCGTGTCAGAAGGACCGGAGGTAAAGGATTATGCGAAGCTCCGGGGGCAGCTCATTCCAGAGGGAAGGCGCTCCCACAGAGAAGGGTCTCCCCCTGGGGGTCACCAGCCGACACTGTCTGGCCGACGGCACCCTGAGGAGGCCAACTCTGTGGGATCGCACTGGACGGTGGGAGGCTACTGGTGGCAGTAGGTGGTCTCGCAGGTACCCTGGGCCTAAGCCATGGAGCGCTTTAAGGGTCACCGCCCCAAGTCCCTTCTGGGAGAGGGCACGGTTTATAAATTAAATTAAAGTTAAAGTTATATTAGTACCTTGAATCGCACCCGGAAAACAACCGGCAACCAGTGCAGGCCGCCTAAAAGGGGCGTCACATGGGAGCACCTAGGTACCCCCATGACAACCCGCGCAGCTGCATTCTGGACCAGCTGAAGCCTCCAGGTGCTCTTCAAGGGCAGCCCCATGTAGAGAGCATTGCAGTAGTCCAGGCAAGAAAGGACGAGGGCATGAGTGACTGTGCACAGAGTATCCCGATCCAGGAAGGGGCGCAACTGACGTACCAGGCGAACCTGGTAAAAGGCCTCCCTGGTCACGGCCGTCAGGTGTTCTTCTAAACTAAGCCGCATATCCAGGAGGACTCCCAGATTGCGTCCCTTCTCTGAGGGGGCTAAAATTTCTCCCCCTATCGTCAAAGATGGAACAAGATGCACAAATTGGGATGACGGAAACCACAGCCACTCAGTCTTGGAGGGATTGAGCTTGAGCCTGTTCCTGCCCATCCAGATCCGCACAGCCTCCAGGCATCGGGACATCACGTCGAGGGCATCGTTTGGGTGGTTTGGGGAAGAGATGAAAAGTTGGGTATCATCAGCATATTGATGATACCGTACCCCAAAACCATGGATGATCTCGCCCAGCGGTTTCATGTATATGTTGAACAGGAGGGGTGAGAGAACCGACCCCTGGGGCACCCCACAAGTGACGCGCCTGGGGGTCGATCTCTGCCCTCCAGTCAACACAAACTGCGACCGATCCGACAGATAGGAGGTGAACCACCACAAAACGGTGACCCCCACTCCCAACCCCCCGAGTCTTCGCAGTAGGATAACATGATCAATGGTATCGAAAGCCATCAAGAGGTCTAATAGGACCAGGACAGAGGAACAACCCCTGTCCCGGGTTCCCCAGAGATCATCAACCAACGTGACCAATGCCGTCTCCGTGCTGTACCCGGGCCTGAAACCTGACTGAAATGGATCCAGATAGGCAACTTCGTCCAAGTACTGGGGAAGCTGACATGCTACCGCACTCAACAAAATGGAGGTTGGAGACCGGACAATAGTTGGCTAAAGAGGCTGGGTCCAGGGAAGGCTTCTTAAGGAGGGGCCTCACCACTGCCTCCGTCAAGGCGGTGGGAAAGAACCCTTCTCTCAATGAAGCGTTGGTAATCGCCTGGGGCCAGCCTCGTGTCACCTCCCAGGAAGCCGAAACTAACCAAGAGGGACACGGGTCCAGCACACAAGTGGCAGCACTGAGTCTCCCCATAATCCTGTCCATGCCTTCGGGGGTCACAGGGTCAAACCCATCCCAGATTGTCTCCACAAGATTAATCCCCGTCAACTTGCCCGAATCTACCCAGTCAGAGTCCAAGCCTGTCCGGATCTGAGCGATTTTATCCTGCAGATATTGGACTAATTCCTGTTCCTGTTCCAATTTCTGTTTCTTCCTAATGATCTATTTCGCGCAGGCTCATATTTCTGAGATGCAACACTGTCAATCTGTTATTCCGTCTTTTACTGTCTCTTTTGAATGGTGTGTAGACATTGTTCCTCTCTATGTGCCCGTCGATGGCTGATTGGTGTGAATGCCGGACTTCCGGAAATTCCCAAGCACAGTGTTTCATCTTTTTTGAGCCAGGAATAACATCCCAAGTGCCCAGTCCTCATGAGATTTACCACCGTCAGTTAAGACTCACTTCCCAGTAGGGACTTTTGTGACTGTTAAAGAGGCTCGTTAACAGACAGTCCTCAACCTACAACCTCAATGGAGCCCCACATTTCTGCAGCTAAGGGAGGCATTGGTTACATGGATTTTGTCCCATTTTACGACCTTCCTTGCCACATTTGTTAAGTGAAATCACTGGGGTGGTTCAGTGAGGAGCAGGATTGGGAAGTGAATCTGGGTTTTCCCGTTGACCTTTGCTTGTCGGAAGGTCACTACAGGGGGTTGCTCGACCCCAGGATGCTGCAACCATCATAAATATGGGTCGGCTATCAAAGGTCCGAATTTTGATCATGTGACCATGGGGAATGCTGCAACAGTTTTAAGTGTGAAACATGGTCATAAGTACTGTAGGCACAAAAATGGAAGGACAATTTCGATTCCCACCGTGGACGAATGGCTACAGGAGCGGATGGAGTTGGCAGAAATGGCTAAATGGACCGTTTTGATGGGAAAAAAAAGAATATAAGTAGTTTTTTGGCTGCATGGAAACCACTTCTGGACTTTGTGCTCGAGGTGGGGGGGGGGAATGGAACTTTTGATTTTGGCTTTTACTGATTAGATTGATTCGTTTTTATAGCAATGGCTAGTTTATGTTATTATGAGGTTAGAGTACAGTACTGCTGGTTACTTCTGCTGACTGCTGTCGGCCTCCAATTTGGAAGTTCGAATCTCACCAGGCTCAAGGTGGACTCAGCCTTCCATCCTTCTGATGTGGGTAAAATGAGGACAAGAGGCTGACACTCTAAACCGCTTAGAGAGGGCTGTAAAGCACTGTAAAGCGGTAGATAAGTCTAAGTGGTATTGCTATTTATTTTTTCCTTCCTTCCTTCCTTCCTTCCTTCCTTCCTTCCTTCCTTTCCTTCCTTCCTTCCTTCCTTCCTTCCTTCCTTCCTTCCTTTCCTTCCTTCCTTCCTTCCTTCCTTCCTTTCCTTCCTTCCTTCCTTCCTTCCTTTCCTTCCTTCCTTCCTTCCTTTCCTTCCTTCCTTCCTTCCTTCCTTCCTTCCTTTCCTTCCTTCCTTCCTTCCTTCCTTCCTTCCTTCCTTCCTTTCCTTCCTTCCTTCCTTCCTTCCTTCCTTCCTTTCCTTCCTTCCTTCCTTCCTTCCTTCCTTTCCTTCCTTCCTTCCTTCCTTCCTTCCTTTCCTTCCTTCCTTCCTTCCTTTCCTTCCTTCCTTCCTTCCTTCCTTTCCTTCCTTCCTTCCTTCCTTCCTTCCTTCCTTCCTTCCTTCCTTTCCTTCCTTCCTTCCTTCCTTCCTTCCTTCCTTCCTTTCCTTCCTTCCTTCCTTCCTTCCTTCCTTCCTTCCTTTCCTTCCTTCCTTCCTTCCTTCCTTCCTTCCTTCCTTTCCTTCCTTCCTTCCTTCCTTCCTTCCTTCCTTCCTTCCTTCCTTTCCTTCCTTCCTTCCTTCCTTTCCTTCCTTCCTTCCTTCCTTCCTTCCTTCCTTCCTTCCTTTCCTTCCTTCCTTCCTTCCTTCCTTCCTTCCTTTCCTTCCTTCCTTCCTTCCTTCCTTCCTTCCTTCCTTTCCTTCCTTCCTTCCTTCCTTCCTTCCTTCCTTTCCTTCCTTTCCTTCCTTCCTTCCTTCCTTCCTTCCTTTCCTTCCTTCCTTCCTTCCTTCCTTCCTTCCTTTCCTTCCTTCCTTCCTTCCACGAGCTGTTGCAGCACAGTGGTTAGAATGCAGTATTGCAGGCTGATTCTGCCCACAGTCAGCGGTTCAATCCTGACTGGCTCAAGGTTGACTCAGCCTTCCGTCCTTCCGAGGTGGATAGGACCCAAATTGTTGGGGGCAAGAGGCTGACTGTGTAAACTGCTTAGAGAGGGCTATAAAAGCAATATGAACTGTTATATAAGTCTAAGCGCTATTGCTATTATGGAAAAGTAAAAAGTTGTGGTTTGATGTTAACGCTTTATCTTACAACAGAGGGAGAAGCAAATCAAAGCTTTTTCTAACTCTAACCCTACATGTCTTCATTTTTCTATTTTGTATTTTATCCTATAATCTAACGAATGTTTAAAGATGGGGGGGGGAAGGCCGTAAGTCCCTTTTTTCAATGATGTTGTAACGTGAAACAGTCACTAAATGAACTGTTGTAAATTGAGGACTAGCTGTACAGGGGTGCATAATTCAGCAGTGAAGTTTCAGGCTCCACGCAGATACAGGGAGATATTTTTCTTCCCAGCCTTGTGAAGAAAACACGCCGAGCGAGGGCTTGAGGCTTAATCCATCATTAGCCCTTGAATTGTCGGTCTAATTAAATCAGCCGTCCAATCCTTTTTCCTTGCCATCCGTTTTCGTTCCGAAAAATCAATTAATAGGCTTAAATCGATCGTCTCTCCCTTGCCACCCACTGGGCTCCATCAAGGGCAGCCGTAATGGGTTCCTCGCATTTGGTTTAGTGTCCCGCATGAACTCGGCTAACTCTCGCGCTGATTTTTTATTCAACAAACCACGGTTAATCTGGTAGTCCTGGGTGGGATTAGCGGATTCTGGAACGGCTTTGTTCCCTAGGCTGTTCGTCTGGTAAACTGGCAAGATTCGTCTTTCTCGCCATGTTACATGCATACATCCACAGCAGTCTGTGTTGTTTCTCTGTCACAGAATATAGGTTTGTGCATAATTTTGTATTTATTTATTTATTTTATTGTGTTCATGTGGTGTATATTAGAGGTGGTAACCTTTCAGAGCTGTATGCAATGGAATTTCATTTTAATGTATGCCAATTAGTGTACATTCAAAGTGACCATAAGGTTATTATTCTATTCTATTCTCTCTTAACTTCTCTTCTCTTCTCTTAACTTCTATTCTATTCTATTCTTCAGTTCTATTTTCTTCTATTCTACTCTCTCTTCTCTTAACTTGTATTCTATTCTGTTCTTCTGTTCTATTCTATTCTCTATTCTATTCTATTCTCTTAACTTCTATTCTATTCTATTCTTCAGTTCTATTCTATTCTCTATTCTCTTCTCTTAACTAGCTACTACAAACTATCTGCCCTCTTCCGCCCATAATGGACCGCACCCAGGCCTCCATCTATTTATTTACCATCCATCTTCCAACCGATCACCTGGCCAACATAAGATCTTCCCACCTAGTTGTGATCGTGGACATTTCTTTCCTCCCATTAGATCCTGGCTTATTGATTTTAACATCAACAGCACCCTGACTTTGTCATAGCTTTTTACCATTACGTATTCGAGGTCGGACTTGCTCCAGCTGCGGGAATCCCCCCTCTCGCAGGCATGGCCCTTTGCCCCCTCCGGGGCCCACCTTGATGACGGGTTTGTGAACCCAGAGAGGTGGAGGAAGCGCAAACTTAGGGGGTTTTTAATGAAATGTTTTCTATCCTTTTTAGGGGGCTCCAGGGTGGGGGAGCGGGGGCGGGTGGGTCAGATCAGGAGCGATGTGAGAGCTGGGCCTCCAGGTGTGGTCGTGAGCAGAAGGAGCGGAAGGGAGGAGGAGGGGGAGGATATCATTCCTATACAGGGCTCTTTAATTCCAACGGTCGCAGGGAGGGGCAGATACGAGGACAGATTAAGAACTTATAGTCGGTTGGGAGACCGTGGTTGCTGGTTACACCCGGTCGCTTGTACCAATCCCTGCGGTCTAGGTGGTCAAGAGTTACAGACCCAGGGCCTGAGGCTGTTGTTATGCAATGCGAGGTCCGTTGTTAACAAGGCCCCCCTCATTCACGATCTAATTTTAGAGGGGGAGCCGGACCTCGCGGGAATAACGGAGACCTGGTTGGGCCACGAGGGAGGTCTTCCCCTCGTGGAAATGTGCCCACCAGGCTACCGAGCATTTCATCAGCCCCGGGCCCGGGGAAGGGGCAGTGGGGTGGCAGTAATTATTCGGGAGGACTTAGAGCCGAGGGAGTCTACTGCGCCACAGACGTCCGGATGTGAATCCCTTGTTGTGAAATGGGGCCCTGGGAGACAGTTGGGCCTGCTGATAGTATACCTGGCTCCTCGCTATACATCAGCGGCCCTGCCTGAACTCCTCGAGCTGATCGCATCGGTGGCGGTTGAGACCCCCAAACTTTTAGTGATGGGGGATTTTAACCTGCCATCGATGGGAGAAGCATCAGAGGGGGTTCGGGAGTTCATGGCTTCCATGACAGCCATGGACCTGACTCAAATGATTCAGGGCCCGACACACGAGGGAGGACACACTCTGGACCTCGTTTTTGTCTCTGGCCAGTGGTTGAGTGATCTGGGAGGAGGGGACTTAACCATCACTCCCCTGTCATGGTCAGATCACTCACTCCTTCGTCTTGACTTCCCTGGTGCTACCTCCCGCTGCGGGGAGGCGGAACCGGAAAGCACTAGATGGTTCCGCCCCAGGCGCCTGATGGAACCAGATAGGTTCCAGACGGAGCTTGGGCCACCTCCTGTAACCTTGACCCGCCCCCGGGTAGAGGACCTGGTGGTCGCGTGGAATAATGCGACTACCGGGGCCTTGAACCGGGTGGCGCCTTTGCGGCCTCTCCGGCGGCAACGATCCACCCTGGCCCCTTGGTTTACCGAGGAGCTGAGGGTGATGAAATGCCGCAAGAGACGTCTAGAGAGTCGTTGGAGATCCTCTCGTTCCGAACTTGATCGAACACAGGCACGAGCCCATTTAAGGACGTACCTTGTGGCATAGAGAGTGGCCAAACGCCAATATTGTGCCACTCTCATTGCATCCGCAGAGAACCGCCCTGCCACCCTGTTTCGGGTGTCCCGCTCCCTCTTGTTTCAGAGGCCGCAGGAGGCCCCTCTACAGGGCAGGGCAGAGGAATTTGGGAAATACCTGCAGGATAAAATCGCTCAAATTCGGAAGGATTGGGTCCCTGTTAGTGGTCCTATGGAGACGTCCGTGGCGAGTCTTGAGGAATCGACCTGGGAGGAGTTTGACTTGGTTGCCATCGAGGATTTGGACAGATTGCGTGGACGACTGCGACCCACCACATGTTTATTGGACCCGTGCCCCTCCTGGCTTGTACTGGCATCCTGGGAGGTTACACGAGACTGGCTCCTGGGCCTAGTGAACGCCTCGCTGAGCGAGGGGTCTCTCCCGGCCGCCTTGAAAGAGGCGGTGGTGAGACCCTTGCTCAAGAAGCCTTCCCTGGATCCTTTGGAGCTGGCCAATTATCGTCCTGTCTCCAACCTTCCCTTTTTGGCGAAGGTTGTAGAGAGTGTGGTGGCCTACCAGTTTCCACGGCATCTGGAGAAAAATGATTATCTAGACCCGCGCCAGTCCGGCTTCCGCCCCGGTCACAGCACGGAGACGGCCTTGGTCGCGTTGGTGGATGATCTCTGGAGGGCCAGAGATAGAGGTTGTTCCTCTATCCTGGTCCTATTAGACCTCTCGGCGGCTTTTGATACCATCGACCATGGTATCCTGCTGCGCCGGCTGGAGGGGTTGGGGGTCCGGGGCACCGTTTTGCGGTGGTTCAGCTCCTACCTTTCTGGCCGGACGCAGCGTGTGTTGGCAGGGGAGGAGAGGTCGACCCTACGCCCCCTTACTTGTGGGGTGCCACAGGGGTCGGTCCTCTCGCCACTCCTGTTCAACACATATATGAAGCCGCTGGGTGAGATCATCCGTGGTTTCGGGGTGGGATACCATCTGTACGCTGATGATACTCAGCTGTACTTTTCCACCCCGAACCACCCCAACGAGGCCATCGAAGTGATGTCCCGGTGTGTGGAAGCCGTACGGATCTGGATGGATGACAACCGACTCAAACTCAACCCCTCCAAGACGGAGTGGCTGTGGGTACCGGCTCCCCGGTTCAGCCAATTAATTCCATCATTGGCCATCGGGGGCATTCAACTTGCCCCCGTGGAGCGGGCGCGCAATTTGGGCGTCCTCCTGGATGCCCGGCTGTCCATGGATGACCATGTGACAGCCGTGGCAAGGGGGGCGTTCCACCAGGTTCGCCTGGTGCGCCAATTGCGCCCCCTACTGGACCGGGACGCCTTGCGCACAGTCACTCATGCGCTGGTGACGTCTCGCTTGGACTACTGTAACGCTCTCTACATGGGGCTTCCCTTGAAATGCACCCGGAGGCTACAGTTGGTCCAGAATGCAGCCGCGCGGGTAATTATGGGGAGTACTAGGTACTCCCATGTGACACCATTCCTGCGCGAGCTGCACTGGCTTCCTGTGGTCTATCGGGTGCGTTTCAAGGTTTTGATAACAATCTTTAAAGCGCTCCATGGCTTAGGACCTAGTTACTTGCGGGATCGTATTCTGCCCCATACATCCCTGCGACCAATCCGCTCGCACAGAGAGGGCCTCCTCCAGGTGCCGTCCACCAGACAGTGTCGAGGGGCGGCGCCTAGGAGTAGAGCCTTCTCTGTGGCGGGCCCAGCCCTGTGGAATGACCTCCCCCCGGATATTAGGAATACCTCTGACCTCCGCTCCTTTCGTGTAAAGCTCAAGACCCACCTTTTTCAAGTTGCTGGCCTGGCTCAACTTTGATCCAACTATATCGCTCCTGACGGGTTTTTTATTTGGGGGATTTTAATTGTATTCAATTTATTTAGGGGTTTTTAAACATTGTGTTTTTACTTGTTTTTATCTATCAGTTCACCTCCTCCTTGTATATGTCGTATATATG
Source organism: Natrix helvetica (assembly GCF_964273705.1). NCBI lineage: Eukaryota > Metazoa > Chordata > Lepidosauria > Squamata > Natricidae > Natrix > Natrix helvetica. The sequence continues at coordinate 2,138,998 of NC_138552.1, forward strand.
TCTTGGTATATGTTTTGTTATATGTATGTCGATATATTTATTTCCTATGTTTTGTTGTACGCCGCCCCGAGTCCTTCGGGAGAGGGTGCGGCTAAGAAATAAATATTTATTATTATTTATTATTATTATTAACTTCTATTCTATTCTATTCTTCAGTTCTATTCTATTCTCTATTCTCTCTTCTCTTCTCTTCTCTTAACTTGTATTCTATTCTATTCTTCTGTTCTATTCTATTCCATTCTCTATTCTCTTCTATTCTATTCTCTATTCTCTTAACTTCTATTCTATTCTATTCTCTATTATCTTAACTTCTATTCTATTCTATTTCTATTCCCTTACCAACAACGAAGCAGTAAAAAATAGTCTAATCAAGAAACCAATAACACTAGCAACCCTGACCAAGGCACTTGAATTTAAACAGAGAGCAAACCCCACTCATTTCTAGTGCTGATGATGTTACCTAGTTGGGTCATGAAACATCTGCAAGAAATCAGCCAAGCTCAGAGAGCACCAAGGGCCCCACAGTCTCCCTCCTCCTCCTCCTCCTCCTCCTCCTCCTCCTCCTCCTCCCTCCTTATCCTTCTTCCAGAAACCTCACTGGACTAGCCTGTTAAGATTGAACCACTTTGCTTCTTTCAAACCTAACTTGCCAATGAACTGGCAGAGGGAAGGGGGAAATGGAATGTCAAGAGTGTATGTGGAGATCGTGAGAGCCTGGAAACCATCAAGGTCACCGCTGCAGATGCTGGAGAAAGAGACGGACTGTTCCTATAACAGGAAGACGTCTTATAATTGGACAATGTGGTTAACCAGATGTGGTGAGAAAGGGAAGCTATTGTTTAACTAAGCAAGCGTTTGTGTGGGAAAACCGGAGCTGGTTTTGATTCTTCAGTACCAAAATGCTGTATCCGATAAAGTTTTACTTTAGAGAATTCGAAGCTTCCCAGAGTGTTTCCTTATTTCACATACACTAGTCAGGCAGTTGACATCTGGTCCCATAAAACCTTTCTGAGGGTTTTTTGGAGTTTGATGTACAGGTAGTCCTCAACTTACGACCAGAGTTGAGCCCCAACTTTCTGAGAGAGAGAGTCATTAAGTGAGTTTTGACCAATTTCATGACCTTTCTGGCCCCAATTGTTAAGGGTATCGCTGCAGTTGTTAAGTCAGGAACATGGTTGTTAAGTGAATCTGCCTTCCCCATTGACTTTACTGGTCAGGAGGTCGCAAAAGGGGATCACGTGACCCCAGGACACTGTGACTGTCATAAATACAAGTCAGTTGCCAAGCTATCTGAATGTACATCATGTGACCACGGGGGTGCTGCAATGGTTGTGTGAAAAATGGCCATCAGTCACTTTTTCAGTGCCATTAGAACTTTGAACGGTCACTAAACGAATGGTTGTAAGTTGAGGACTACCTATATAAAATATCAGCTAGAGCGACCAGAAGAGAATTTTATTTAATTGGCTAATATTGATGAATGTATTCTGTTTTATTTTTCTTTATGTATACTGAGAACATATGCACCAAAGACAAATTCCTTGTGTGTCTAATCCAGGGGTGTCCAAACTTGGGAACTTTAAGACTTGTGGACTTCAACTCCCAGAATTCCCCATGGGGAATTCTGGGAGTTGAAGTCCACAAGTCTTAAAGTTCCCAAGTTTGGACACCCCTGGTCTAATCACACTTGGCCAATAAAGAATCCTGTTCTGTTCCATTCCATTCCATATTTTCTAATCCTATTCTATCCTATCCTATCTTCTATTCTACTCTATTCCATTCCATTCCATTCTTTTCTATTAAAAGGTGGAGATACGATGATGGCCTGAAGAAAGACTAGAATTAAAGCACACTTAACACAACACAGAGAGATGCAACAGCACCTGTGATTCCATAGAGGTTAATTTCCTTCCCATCATTTTGTCTTCCTTCTTGGTCACGGGAGCTTTCTGTTTTTCTTTCTCCTTTGACTTTTCCAGTTTTTGAAGTTCTTCCACATAAACGTCGTAGATGGTCCACTAAGAGGGGCAAAGAGAGCATCAGTCGTAGATTCACAGAAGCGGAAGATGCTTTTTTTGGTTCAGCTAGTCCAGTGTTTTTCAAACTTGGCAGCTGTGAAAGGTGTGGACTTCAACTCCCAGAATTCCCCAGCCAGCATAGCTGAATTCTGGGAGTTGAAGTCCACATCTCTTACCAAGCTTGAAAAAACACTAATTCGGTCCCCATGTATTCTCCTAGAAAATGCCAAGCAAGCATAGAAAGCAACACAACCAAAATTAGAGATGTGCCAATTACCGTCGTGCAACAGTACCTGCGCGCAAAGGTTTGCAAAATTTGAATCCCAAACAGGAATCGAAACAGGATGAAGGAGAGGGAGACGTCCAGGCTGAGAGAGGCCCAAGCAAGAAAGAACTGCAGCAAACAAGAAAGTGGGTTTAGGAAGGAGGGAAGGAAAAAGCAAAGAAGATAGAAAGGTAGAATCTGGAAGCAAAGCTCTTTCACTGTTCCATAAGAAAATTCCCCAAGTGCCTATAACTAAGGACAGGGAGGAAGAGCTAAGATCCTGCCAGGCACACAGAAAAAGAGGAAAAATAACGTTAAACAGACCTTCAATTCCAATTCAAGATTTTTTTTATTTTTTTAATACAAATTATATATATTATAGGAACAAAGCATTGCCCGGATTTTTTTCTTTTACACCCTGTCAGATTCCTAAAAGTGATACTGCCTTTCAGTTGGGAGGAGGGGGCCCTTGGAGTCAATTTATTGGCAGTGCCTGTGACAATTGATATTTACAACTGGTTTCCTGGCACTGAAATGCCTGAGATCCCATCACCTTTTGGGGGAATGTTTATGATGGCCATGTGGGACGTTTCACTTTACTGTCTAACAGAAGGTAGCCATGGGAATGTATGTTTATTCAGCTCTCCGGGCAGTTGATAAAGGAAACATCTTCACACTTGCGTATTGGCTAGAATCTGCATTCTAACAAATGGGAGGGGTCTCTATTGCTTTAATTCTACTTGCATTGCCTAAGGGGATTCAGATGTTGCTTTGAATTTAATGGCTTCCATTCTTCTTAATAAAAGGTTCCTTTTGAAATACTCTGTTTCAAGAGTCTTCATCCTCTTAAGTTAGGAGAGGAGCCCTTACACACCTTCTCATTTACATAGTCCATTTTACATCAAAGTTTTCTTTTCACTTTCAGCCAAATTATTCTCTCCTATTATTTTCATCTTTACACTTGTTTTTCTTAATACATAAACAATATCTTCCATTGCCCCTTCAAAGTTACCCCAAATATCCCTTTCTTATTTTCTCCATTGGTGTATTTTACTGTAAACAACATATATCTTCTAATTCAATTTGAACACAAAGAGCATTTCTTTCAATTTTTGTACAATTAACAACATACAATAATTTCTTTATTTCTTTATTCATTATATAACAATGACAATCTTACTATTATTTCTCTTTGGTCTACTAATGTAACTCTCTTCTCCTTTCTTTCTCTTTTAACCATTTTCTCTTGGGCTCTCAAAAACTCCACTTTTAATTCTTTTTCTTCTTCTCCCCTTTTCTCCTAACTTCGTCTTTTTCCTATTTTTGTGGTGATTGCATCTTTTCTTCAGGGTATTTACTTTTATTATCCGAGTAACTTTCCCCAGGGTTTTCCCTGTTCTCCTTCCTCCCTTACTGTTTTGTGGTTTCTGTCTTGTGGGATCTTCCCCTTTGTCAATCCCAGTGAAATCTTCTATCTGCATTTTATTTTAAATTACCTTCCTGTACCTCACTTGTGCCCTCTTTCACCCCCTCTCCCCCTATTTCTTGAGTAGAACTTCAATTCCATGGGTGTTACATTGCAAAAGCTTGAACACGTTATTTTTCCCCCAGCACCTCAAAGTCTAAAATCATTCAGACACACGTAACAAGATTCCTAAGTCAGATTTCTCAAAGATTGTCCTCAGTTGCTTGGAACAAATGCAGGAGACACAAAGGGTTGTCTGATCTCTTCTCGAAAACCTCCAGCGATGGAGCACCCATAACTTCTGGAGGCAAGACGTTGCACTGACTAACAGAATAACTGTTGGATGGGACCTTGAAGGTCTTCTAGTCCAGACCCCTGCTCTGGCAGGAGACCCGATACCCAGAGGTGGGATTCAATTGTTTTTAATACTGGCACAGTGGGCGTGGCGTGGCCTGGTAGGCATGGCAGGAGATGGATACTGTAAAATCCCCATTCCCTCCCCATCAGGTGGGACTCGGGAGGCAGAGAATAGATGAGGGTGGGGCCAGGCAGAGGTGGTATTTACCGGTTGTCTGAACTACTCAAATTTTCTGCTACCGGTTCTCCAGAGCTGGTCAGAACCTGCGGAATACCCACTCTGCTATCCCATTCCAGACAAATGGCAGTCCAATCTCTACTTGAAAGCCTCCAGTGATGGAGCACCGACAACTTCTGGTGGCAAGCTGTTCCACTGGTTAATTGTTCTCACTGTCGGGAAATTTCTCCTCAGTTCTAAGTTACTTCTCACCTTGATTAGTTTCCACCCATTGCTTCTTGTTCTACGCTCAGGTGCCTTGGAGAATAGTTTGACTCCCTCTTCTTTGTGGCAACCCCTGAGATATTGGAAGACTGCTATCATGTCTCCCCTGGTCCTTTTTTTTCATTAAACTAGATGTCAGGTTTCCAAAAAATGCCCTAATTGATTCATGAGCCTCGGACCAAACTTCAAAAAAAAATTAGTCATTTATTAGGAACATTTATTTTGGGCAAGATCTTTTCGCAGGCAGATCTAAGTTTTGATTGAGTTATAGCTGAACTTTACCCCTGTTCCTTTCCTCCCCTCAGTCTGTGTCATAAATCACATTCCCCTATGAGGTGCACCCCTCCCAAGCCTGCTGCGAAAGATTTATACGATCTGAAGAGAAACCAGAGTAGTAATCAGAGCTGAAAGTATGTGTGGAATGCACCCTTCTCTCACTATGACAACTTTAGGAGTTGACACTAGACATACCCAGTTCTTGCAGCCTTTCTTCATATGTTTTAGCCTCCAATCACCTAGTCATTCATTCTCACTGGCCACCTAATGAGAAGGAAGGACTCCCTGGAGAAGAGCCTAATGCTGGGAACAGCTGAGGGCAAAATAAGAAGAAGGGGATGGCAGAGAAGGAGGGGGCTGGATGGAATCACCAAAGCAGCCGGCATGAGTTTAAATGGACTCCAGAGGATGGTCAAGGACAGGAAGGCCTGGAGGAATGTTGTTCATGGGGTCACAATGGGTCGGAGAAGACTCCTGCATTGAGTCCCTTGGACTGCAAGGCCATCCAACCAGCCAGTCCTAGAGGAGATCAACCCTGACTGCTCTTTAGAAGGCCAGATCCTGAAGAGGAAACTCAAAGACTTTGGCCACCTGATGAGAAGGAAGAAGGACTCCCTGGAGAAGAGCCTCATGCTGGGAACGATGGAGGGCAAAAGAAGAAGAAGAAGGGGATGGCAAAGAAGGAGGTGGCTGGATGGAGTCACCGAAGCAGTCGGCGTGAGCTTCAATGGACTCCAGGGGATGGCAAAGGACAGGAAGGCCTGGAGGAACGTTGTCCATGGGGTCGACATGAATCGCACACGACTGACCAAAACAACCCCTCATCCTCTTTGTTGCTCTTCTCTGCACTCTCTCTAGAGTCTCCACATCTTTTCTACATCGTGGCGATCAAAACTGGATGCCGGATTCCAAGTGTGGCCTTACCAAGGCATTATAAAGTGGTATTAACACTTCACAGGATCTTGATTCTCTCCCTCTGTTCATGCAGCCTAGGATTGTATCCTATCCCTCTGTTGACAGAGGCTGGACTGGATGCACAGATGCCCTGGCAGACCCACAAGGAAGAAAGCAGCAGTTACCTGGTTAGCGGTGTCCGAGAAAGTGGCTCTGGGTGGGGGCTCCATCTGGCAGGCCCTGTCCTGTAAGAAAGAAGTTTGTCAAGCATTTCATCCCAGCATTGGAACAATGCACAGCTATTTTTTTGGGGAGTTCCAAGGGTGGGTCTATGACAACTCGCCACAGGGAAATTTTCTGCACGCGGGACAAGAGTTACACCATGGGTCCTCAAACTATGGCCCAGGTGTGGGGGGCACATGCGGCACATTAATCTGGCCCTCACGGGCCCACAAGGCTGCCCCGCCCACATCAGCCCGTCCAGGAGGCCAAAAATGGTGAAAATGGACTGGTTTTGGCCAAAAAACGGGCCGTTTTCCCCTGGATTTTGTCTGCAGAATCCTTCTGGAGGCACGGAGGTGCCCCAGGAGGGCAAAAACAGGCCCATTTTTCACCTCCCCCACCTCCAGAAGATAGACAGAGAAAGAGAGAGAGATACAGAGAGATACAGAGAGAGAGAGAGAGAGAGAGACAGACAGACAGACAGACAGACAGACAGACAGACAGAGAGAGACAGAAAGACAGGGAGAGAGACAAGAGAGACACACACAGAGAGAAAGAGAGAAAGAGACAGAGACAGAAAGAGAGAGGGAGACAGAGAGAGGGAGACAGATAAAGAGAGAGGGAGAAAGGGAGACAGAGAGAAAGAAAGAGAGAGGGAGACAGAGAGATATAGAGGGAGACACAGAGACAGAGAGAAAGAGAGAGAGACAGAAAATGAGGGAGAGGGAGAGAAAGAAAAAGAGAGAGGGAGACAGAGAAAGAGAAACAGAAAAAGAGGGAGAGACACACAGAGAGAGGGAGACAGAAAAAGAGGGAGACAGAGAGAGAGACAGAAAGGGAGACAGAGAGAGAAAGAGACAGGGAGAAAGGGAGACAGAGAGATATACAGGGAGACACAGAGACAGAGACAGAGAGAAAGAGAGAGAGAGACAGAAAAAGAGGGAGAGAGACACAGAGAGAGGGAGACAGAGAGAGAGGAAGAAAGGGAGACAGAGAGAGAAAGAGAGAGGGAGACAGAGAGATATAGAGGGAGACAGAGAGAGAGAGAGAGAGAGACAGAAAAAGAGGGAAAGGGAGAGAAAGAGAGAGGGAGAGATAGAGAGACAGAAAAAGAGGGAGAGAGACAGAGAAAGAGAGAGAGAAAGAGAGAGGGAGACATATACATATACATATACATATACATATACATATACATATACATATACATATACATATACATATATATATATATATATATATATATATATATATATATAGAGAGAGAGAGAGAGAGAGAGAGAGAGAGAGAGAAAGAGATTTCTCAAGCTCCTTGGGGCTGGGAAGAATTGCTGCCAAGCTGAGTTTCCTGAAGTGGGACCACAAGATCTAGGAAAAAGAAAAAGGCAGCCAAAAGAGCCACATGCAAAGAAAAGCAAAGAAAACACCCCCAGGAGCAAAACAAATTAACCTTTAATTTATGTGCGTTGTTTAATGGATTGCTGCGTTGGCCACGCCAACCCAGTCACATGACCACCTAGCCATGCCCTCCCAGCCGGTCTGCCCCCCCCCAACAGTCTGAGGGACCGTGAACATCACCTAACAGCCATGTGACTCACTTAACAGCTGCAGTGATTCAAAAGGCCAAAAAAAGTCATAACATGGGGCAAGTCTCAATGAATGTCTCACTTAACAACATACGTTTAAACCCAATTATTGTGGTGAAGTCCAGGGCGATCTGTATCTATGATGGTTGCAGCATCCTGGGGGGGGGGTGTCATGTGATCCCTTTTTACGACCTTCTGACAAGCAGAGTCAAGGGGGAAGACCGATTCACTTTACAACCATGGGACTAATTTAACCACTGCTGTGATTCACTTAACAACTGTAGCGAGAAAGGTCATGAAATGGGGTGAAACTCGCTTAACAACTATCTCGTTTAGCAACTGAAATGGGGGGGGGGCTCAACTGTGGTCGTAAGTCAAGGACAACCTCTAGCCTGCTTGAAAGAGCCCCGGAAAAGGGAGCTTTGCCCGGGATCCAAAGGGAAGGGAGGATTCCTACCCTGACAGGGTTGTTGTAGGTCTGGGAGGCTCTTTCGCTGAAATTAAACTGGTTGGTCAGCTTCCGCTCCTGGATGCCTCGTGTGGGGGCCTCCTCCTCTTTCTCCACCAGGATCTCCTGTTGGAGGAGGAAGGAAGGAAGGAGACCGAGCTGAAAACTAGCAAGGATTCCAATCTTCATAAGGGCTGCTCACCCAAGATTGAATGATAATTGATTCTGACGGAAAGACTCAATCCATCATCAAACTCAAAGGATTAGGAAGACAATTGGTTGGTTGGCTTATCGGTCCATCCCTCCATCTCTCCATCCAACCATCCCTCCACCCATCCTTCCCTCCCTCCCATCCTTCCCTCCCTCCATCTATCTGTCCATTCATCCATTCATCCCTCCATCCCTTTATCTATCTATCCATCTATCTATCTATCCATCCATCCATCCATCCATCCATCCATCCATCCATCCATCCATCCATCCATCCATCCATCTATCTATCTATCTATCTATCTATCTATCTATCTATCTATCTATCATCCACCCACATCCATCCATCCATCCATCCATCCATCCATCCATCCATCCATCCATCTATCTATCTATCTATCTATCATCCACCCACATCCATCCATCCATCCATCCATCCATCCATCCATCCATCCATCCATCCATCCATCCATCCATCCATCCATCCATCCATCCATCTATCTATCTATCTATCTATCTATCTATCTATCTATCTATCTATCTATCTTCTTAACTACCCACTCCCCTCATATAGGGGCTAATTTAATAATAATAATAAAATTGCGTGGAGCCTTCTTGGGGCTGCTGAAAGGACTGTGTTGTGGACTTGTGCTTTTTGCAGGGTGTTTTTGTCCTGTATGCAAGAAGGCTCCACAACCATTTGCACCCCTCAGGTGATCCCGAGGACACAGACAAACCTCCAAGTGGCCTCAAGGACCCTCTAAAAAGGATGCAAATGGCCAGCTGTCTGCAAGGAACATGATTCTTTCCCTTCCCCACCATCCAGTCAGAGCTGAAGAAGCTTCTGGGATGAGAAGCGAAATGTCTTCAAAGAAAAAGCAGAGAATCCAGTTGCCTCTTGAAAAAGCACCGTTGGGACAACCAGGACCTGGAGGACAGAGAATCTCTACAGACATTACAATTGTTGACTGTTGTGGCCTCCCCACAGTCACGTGATCAAAATTCAGATGCTTGGCAACTGACTCCTATTTATGCTGACCCCACTGTCCTGGGGTCACGTGAACCATTTTGCGGCCTTCTGGCCAGCCAGGTCAATGGTGAAGTCAGCGTCAGGCCTGCAGCCAGTTTCCTTTTGGGATCTTTGGCCTGCCACACTAATATTCTATTCTACTATACATTTTCTATGGTGGGAAAATGGGAGGGGGAATTGTACGGAGTTAGATGAGATGCAGCCATAACAAAATCCTTTCTAGAAAGCCAAGGTCATCCTTTGTCTTTGCAACTCTGCACCTGACCGGAACTGGATGGGTGGAAGATACCAACATAGCAGTGGGAGATTGGACCATGGGATGGACTTGTGGATGTGGGGGCAAGATCTTGAACTTTCAACTGGGTGGGGGAAACTGGGAAGCTTTCAGATTCGGGTTTTCCCAGATGTGCCAACATGGCTCTCTTAATCAACTGGGACTTTGAGCAATACTTTGCCTCGGAATCTGATTTAATTTTGGATGCTATTTGGAACCCTGACAGTCAGATTCACTTAACAACCAGATGACTAATGTAAGAAGTGCAGTGCTGCACTGAACAATTCTGGCAAGAAAGTTGTGAAATGGAGCAAAACTCAACCATTGTCTCAATTAGCAAACAAAACTTTTGGGCTCCATTGCAGTCATAAGTCAAGGACCAATGCAATCCTAAACTGCATTAACAGAGGGACACAATCAAGATCAAGGGAGGTACTAATGCCATTCTATAAAGCCTTAGTAAGGCCACACCTAGAGTATTCCATTCAGTTTTGGTCACTATAAAAAAGATGTTGAGACTCTAGAAAGAGTGCAGAGAAGAGCAACCAGGATGATGAGGGGACTGGAGGCTAAAAGATACAATGGACGGTTGCAAGAACTGGGCCTGGATAGTCTAGGGAAGAGAAGGACCAGGGGAGACACGATAGCATCTTCCAATATTTGAGGGGCTGCCACAGAGAGGAGGGGGACAAGCTATTCTCCAAAGCCCCCAAAGGCCAGAGAAGGAACAATGGATGGAAACTGACCAAGGGGAGAGAGATTCAACCTGGAAATAAGGAGGAATTTTCCGGCAGGGAGAGCAATCAACCCATGGAACAGAAGTTGCCTTCAGAGGTTCTGGGAGCTTCATCCCTGGAGGCTTTCAAGAGGAGATTGGACTGCCATTTGTCAGAAATGGTAGAGGGTCTCCTGCTTGGGGGAGTGGACTAGATGACCTCCAAGCTCCCTTCCAACTCTGCCAATCTGACCACCCTCAGATAGAAGATTGCTCTGAAGCCTTACCGGCGATTCCACTTTCTCTCCTATTACCACTTCCGTTTCTTCTTCTTCGCCTCCTTCGGCTTCGGCTTCTTTCAGTTCAGCGTCGAGGGCATCGAAGTCCACAACCAGGGACGAAACAGGACCCGCCACTAAGAACGAAACGGAGAAGGGGAACAAAAACAACACATTTATTTCAGAAGCCCCTGCAGAATACTGCCTCATCACCAATGGGGAAATGTTAGTGCAAATGGGGGTGGAGCCTTCTGGGCTGCAGGATGGCGGCACAGAGGAGAAAACATCCCGCAGCCATGAAGGATCCACCCCCATTTACACCACTCAGGTGACCCTGAGGACACAGATAAACAAACCTCCAAGTGGCCTCAACGACCCTCTAAGGACCAACTGCCTGCAAGGAGTATAAATCCTTCCATTCCCCACCATCCAAGCAGAGCGGAAGAAGCTTTTTGGATGAGAAGAGAAACGTCTTCAAAGAAAAAAACCAGAAAGTCCAGTTGCCTCTTGAAAAGGCACTTTTGGGACAATCAGGACCTTGGATGGCTGAGAATCTCTACAGACTTTTAGCTACACAATTTGGGATGGAGACCCTTGGAATGGGGTGGGAGTAGGAATGGATTTCTAGAGAAAAGAATTTGGACTACATGAATCATTTGCACCACTCAGGGGACCCTGAGGACACAGACAAATCTCCAAGTGGCCTCCATGACCCTCTAAAAGAATGCAAATGACCAGCTGTCTGCAAGGAGTATAAATCCTTCCCTTCCCCACCATCCAGTCAGAGCTGAGAAAGCTTCTCAAATGAGAAGAGAAACGTCTTCAAAAGAAAAACCAGAAAGTCCCGGTGCCTCTTGAAAAAAAGCACCTTTGGGATTAAGGTTTGAGAGGAGCACTCTCTCTGAAAGTAACATGTAGCCATCAGGATTCATTGCTGTCCATAAATTAATCTAATCCTCTCATAGTCATGCATATTTATGGCCATCTGTACAACTTTTTGGTAGCTTCACCAGATGATCCATCAATTAAAAGAGGGAGGAAGGCCACCCAACCACTTTTTCTATTCCATGTATAATTTAGCTGCATTTCAATCATTTCCCCTTTGCTTGCTTTTCAAACAGCAGGGGAGGCCTCTTTATTGCATTGTTTCGATACAAGATTGGCGGCCAATTAATGTAATTAATAAGCACAGGTAGTCCTCGACTTACAACAGTCATTTAGTACAAATATACACATACATAATAGCAGAGTTGGAAGGGACCTTGGAGTCCTTCTAGTCCAACCCCCTGCCTAGGCAGGAAACCCTATACCGTTCCAGACAGATGGCTATCCAACATCTTCTTAAAGACTTCCAGTGTTGGGGCATTCACAACTTCTGGAGGCAACTTCTGTTCCACTGATTAATTGTTCTAACTGTCAGGAAGTTTCTCCTCTGTTCTAAGTTGCTTCTCTCCTTGATTAGTTTCCACCCATTGCTTCTTGTTCTACCCTCAGGTGCCTTGGAGAATAGCTTGACTCCCTCTTCTTTGTGGCAACCCCTGAGATATTGGAAGACTGCTATCATGTCTCCCCTAGTCCTTCTTTCTCTTAAGCTAAACATACCCAGTTCCTGCAACTGTTCTTCATATGTTTTAGCCTCCAGTCCCCTAATCCTCTTTGTTGCTCTTCTCTGCACTCTTTCTAGAGTCTCCACATCTTTTCTACATCGTGGCGACCAAAACTGGATGCCCCTATTCCAAGTGTGGCCTTACCAAGGCCTTATAAGGTGGTATTAACCCTTCACATGATCTTGATTCTATCCCTCTGTGGATGCAGCCTAGAACTGTGTTGGCTTTTTTGGCACCTGCTGCCCTCAGCTGGCTCATATTTACAGTGGGGCAAAAAAGTATTTAGTCAACCACCAATTGTGCAAGTTCTCCCACTTAAAAAGATGAGAGAGGCCTGTAATTGGCATCATAGGTAGACCTCAACTGTGAGAGACAAAATGTAAAAAAAAAGACCAAACAATCACATTGGCTGATTTGGAAATAATTTATTTGCAAATTATGGTGGAAAATAAGTATTTGGTCAGTATCAAAAGTTCATCTCAATATTTCGTTATATATCCTTTGTTGGCAATGACAGAGGTCAAACGTTTTCTGTAAGTCTTCACAAGGTTGGCACACACTGTTGCTGGTATGTTGGCCCATTCCTCCATGCAGATCTCCTCTAAAGCAGTGATGTTTTGGGGCTGTCGCTGGGCAACACGGACTTTCAACTCCCTCCAAAGGTTTTCTATGGGGTTGAGATATGGAGACTGGCTAGGCCACTCCAGGACCTTCTTACGAAGCCACTCCTTCATTGCCCGGGCAGTATGTTTGGAATCATTGTCATGTTAAAAGACCCAGCCATGTTTCATCTTCAATGCCCTTGCTGATGGAAGGAGGTTTGCACTCAAAATCTCACAATACATGGCCCCATTCATTCTGTCCTGTACACGGATCAGTCGTCCTAGTCCCTTTGCAGAAAAACAGCCCCAAAACATGATGTTGCCACCCCCGTGCTTCACAGTAGGTATGGTGTTCTTTGGATGCAACTCAGCATTCTCTCTCCTCCAAACACGACGAGTTGTGTTTCTACCAAACAGTTCTATTTTGGTTTCATCTGACCATATGACATTCTCCCAATCCTCTTCTGGATCATTCAAATGCTCTCTAGCAAACTTCAGATGGGCCCGGACATGGACTGACTTAAGCAGGGGGACACGTCTGGCACTGCAGGATCTGAGTCCCTGGCGGCGTAGTGTGTTACTGATGGTAGCCTTTGTTACGTTGGTCCCAGCTCTCTGCAGGTCATTCACTAGGTCCCCCCGTGTGATCCTGGGATTTTTGCTCACCATTCCTGGGATCATTTTGAGCCCACGGGGTGAGATCTTGGGTGGAGCCCCAGATCGAGGGAGATTATCAGTGGTCTTGTATGTCTTCCATTTTCTAATTATTGCTCCCACAATTGATTTGTTCACACCAAGCTGCTTGCCTATCGCAGATTCAGTCTTCCCAGCCTAGTGCAGGTCTACAATTTTGTTTCTGGTGTCCTTTGACAGCTCTTTGGTCTTCACCATAGTGGAGTTTGGAGTGTGACTGTTTGAGGTTGTGGATAGGTGTCTTTTATACTGATGACAAGTTCGAACGGGTGCCATTGATACAGGTAATGAGTGCAGGACAGAGGAGCCTCCTAAAGAAGAAGGTACAGGTCTGTGAGAGCCAGAAATCTTGCTTGTTTGTAGGTGACCAAATACTTATTTTCCACCATAATTTGCAAATAAATTATTTCCAAATCAGCCAATGTGATTGTTTGGTCTTTTTGTTTACATTTTGTCTCTCACAGTTGAGGTCTACCTATGATGCCAATTACAGGCCTCTCTCATCTTTTTAAGTGGGAGAACTTGCACAATTGGTGGTTGACTAAATACTTTTTTGCCCCAATGTAAGTGGTTGTCCACCAGGACTCCAAGATCCCTCTCACAGTTACTACTATTGAGCGTTAGTGACCATTCAAAGTTACAACAGCATTGAAAAAAGTGACGTACGGCCGTTTATCACAATTACAACCGTTGCAGAATCCCCATGTTCACATGATCAAAATTGACTCACATTTATGATGGTTGCAGGGTCTCATGGTCACGTGATCCTTTTTGCGACCTTCTGACAAGCAAAGTCAAGGGGGAAGCCAGATTCACTTAACGACTGCGGCAAGGAAGGTCGTCAAATGAGGCAAAACTCACTTAACAAGTGCCTTGCTTTGCAACAGAATTTTGCATTTGGGGCTCAATTGTGGCCGTAGGTCAAGGACTACCTGTCCTGCCAACTTTCCACATCTTTTTCAACACCTTTCCCAGTTCTCCAGTAACTTTTTAGAGGGAAAATGACAAATGTACACTTACAAAAAGGGATGCATCATAAATTCCGACAAGAACATTCTATGTGGCCCTTTGACTTTGCCGTTTCTACTGGGAAATTAGCCTTTTTCATGAAGGTAGGGATGTCTGCAGGTTTGGTATATCAGAATGGCAATTCTGATATTTTCACATCAGTATTCCAGTGTTTTATATACACCACAGAAGTGAGTACACCCTCTCACATTTTGTAAATATTTAAGGATATCTTTTCGTGTGACAACACTGAAGAAATGACACTCGGCTACAATGTAAAGTAGTGAGTAAACACCTTGCATAACAGTGTAAATGTGCTGTCTCCTCAAAATAAGGCAACACACAGCCATTAATGTCTAAACTGCTGGAAAGATATCCTTAAATATTTACAAAATGTGAGAGGGTGTACTCACTTCTGTGATATACTGTAGCAGTATTCCAATATTTGAGGGGCTGCCCCCAAAAAGAGGGGGTCAACTTATTCTCCAAAGCACCAGAAGGCAGGAGAAGACGCAACGAATGGAAACTAATCAAGAAGAGAAGCAACCTGGAATTAAGGAGAAACTTCCTAACAGGGAGGACAATTAACCAATGGAATAACTTTTCCATCAACTGCTCCACCACTGGAGACATTCGCAAAGGATCTGGACCAGCAGGGGGTCCAGCAGGGAGTTGGACTAGAAGACCTCCAAGGTCCCTTCCAGCTCTATTCTGATTTCGATTGAAGTCAGCATCTTCCAACCACGTTTGACTACAACACCCAGAATGCCCCAGTCTGGCATGCTGTCAAAATGAAGCAATGGATGGAAACCAATCAAGGAGAGAAGCAACCTAGAACTAAGCAGAAATTTCCTGACTGTGAGAACAATGAATCAGTGGAACGGCTTGCCACTAGAAGTTGTGGGGGTTTTTAAGAAGAGGCTGGACAACCATTTGTCTGAAAGGGTATAGGCAAACCTCTGGCACACGTGGCCGAAGTGGCACATGGAGCCATGCCCTCTTCCAGCTTTCTGGTGTGCATGTGCATGCGACGATCAGCTGCTATTTGTGGCAGTGCCAGAAACCAGAGGAGCTGGTCTTCCAGTTTCTATTGTGCGCATGGGATGTTCGCCGGCTGATCGCTGCCCGTGCATGCATGCCAGTAACCGGAGGACAAGCTGGCTGGTGCACATGCGCGTGCTGGGAAAACCGGACGTTCCTTTCCCAGAGTGCGCATGCTCACTCGGCAGCTTCTCTTCCGGGGCACATCCCTGATGAGCGCATATGCACGCACTCCCTTTTTGGCCCTCAGCGCCATCACTGGTATAGGGTCTCCTGCATTGAACAGGGGGTGGGTCTAGAAGACCCCCAAGGTCCCTTCCAGCTCCATTATGACTGAATCCTGACACTGCAATCAAAACTTTGCCTGGTGTGTGTGTGTGTGTGTGTGTGTGTGTGTGTGTGTGTGTGTGTGTGTCCTGCAAAGTCAAAGTTTTCAACAAGGAGTCCCTCCGTCTCAAAATCCCATTCTTAATTCAGCCTTTGCCAGACCGAGCAGCCACATGTATGTGAAGTCAGCATTATGTGCCCTTGGCGCATTGCTTTAGGTTTGCTTACGGAGTCACATTTGCACTAAGCTCTTTAATTGGCGCCATCAAGATAAACAAACAAGCCCTGGTCCCGCTTATTCCAAATCCTTGATATGAATAAAGATCAAAAGCCGCCTTCCAAATAAGATTCCTGGCTGGACTGCTAAGTTCCTTCATGACAGAATCGTAGAATCCTAGGGCTGGAAAGGACCTTGGAGGTCTTCTAGTCCAACCCCGATATACCACCCCAGACAAATCTTTTATTGAAAACCTCCAGTGTTGGAGCACCCACAACTTCTGGAGGCAAGTGATTGTTCTAACAGTTAAGAAATTCCTCCTTAGTTCCAGGTTGCTTCCCTCCTTGGTTAGTTTCCATCCATTGTTTCTTGTCCTGCTAATCCTGTCTCCGAGTGATCGATGAGACAGTTCATCCAAACGCCTTTTGTAAATACCTGACAAAAGAAGCCTGCGAGATCATCCGACCCTCGTGACTGCTGGGGACCATCAAGGGCCTTTGAAGCATTCCCTCTGAGAAGCCAGGCTGCTCCTCCTTCAGCATCATCCATCTTTCATTCTGTCTCAGGTTTCCTCAATTTACTCTGGGATTTTTTTTCCTCCCAAAAAACCTGGGTTTCATTGGCTATTTCCCAGCCCTCCGATATGAATGCCAAAGGAGGGCTCCCGTCGTTGACATATTTGCTTGTGAGGATGCTTTCTGGACTTTGTTCTTTTCTTGCAGAGGTTTCACAACCCAACTAGGTAACATCATCAGTGCTGGGGACATTGCCTACTTGGGTATTGACATTAGCCAAGCTCAGACAGCAAAAAGGACCACTCAGTCCTTGGCCTCCACCTCCTCTCCTTCTCCCCATCCCCAAAGAGGAGGAGGAGGAGGAGGAGGAGGAGGAGGAGGAGGAGGAGGAGGAGGAGGAGGAGGAGGAGGAGGAAGGGCTGTCTTATGTAAGGGCCTCATAGGCATGTGCTCATGGTCCCCACAAGCACAGGGACCCCATACTAATCTGCGTATGTCAACCCTTCAATGCACCTTGTGTCATATGAATACAGCAACTGTGGGGCTGACTTGAGTATTATTGTGTTTTTCAAACCTCGCGGATTCAAATGTTTATCATGCTGATTAGTTGTTGCTGCACGGCAGGTTTTTAATGTTTCAACACCGATTTTGTTGGAAGCGCCAATAAAATAAACGTATGTTTAATTTTATCGACAGTGTACATTTTTATTCCTGTGAGTAGTTGTTGTAGGGGCCCCTGTACACTGCCCGGGGCCCATAATGCTGTTAAGATGGCCCTGGAAGAAGGAGGAGGAGGAGGAGGAGGAGGAGGAGGAGGAGGAGGAGGAGGAGGAGGAGGAGGAGGAGGAGGAGGAGGAGGAGGAGGAGGAGGAGGAGGAGGAGGAGAGAGACTGTGAAGCTCTTGGTGCTCTCTGAGCTTGGTTGTTTTCTTGCAGACCTTTCCTAACCCACCTAAGTAACATCATCAGCAGTAGAAGAGAATAGGGTTTGTTCTCTGTTTATATATTAGTAATTTGTCCTTTCAGCATTGGTGGGAGTGTTCTTGGTGCTTCCTTGATTAGATTGCTTATTTCTAGCCCTGATGAAGTTACCTAGTTTGGTAATGAAACACCTGCAAGAAAATAACCAAGTCCAGAGAGCACCGAGGACCCCACAGCTCTCTTCTTCTTCCTCCTCCCCCCCCTCCAAACCTCTCTCCCTCCAAGCACTGAAGATGTTACCCAGTTAGATAATGAGAGATCTGAAAGAAACCATTCATTGGACGTGTTGTAGGTTTATGTGTTCCTCCAACATTGATTGATTTCACTTGTCTGCCACCAGAATTCCTGCTTGAGCAGGAGGTTGGACTAGAAGACCTCCAATGTCTCTTCCAATTCTGTCATTCTGTTAATTAACCACTGGAGGTTTTTAAGAAGAGGTTAGACAGCCATTTGTCTGAAATGGTAGAGGGTTTCCTGCCTAAGCAGGGGGTTGGACTAGAAGACCTCCAAGGTCCTTTCCAACTATTCTGTTCTGCTCTGCTCTATTCTCTAATTCAATGAAAAGAAAGACCAGGGAGTACCAGGATAGCTGTCTTCCAGTATTTGAGGGGCCATACAGAGAAGATGGGGGTCAATCTATTGTTCAAAGCACCTGGAAGCAGGACAAGAAACAATGGATGGAAACTAATCAAGGGGAGAAGCAACCTGGAATTAAGGAGAAACTTCCTGACAGAACAATCAGTGGAACAACTGGATTCTCCAATACTGGAGGTTTTCAAGAAAATACTGGACAACCATTTTTCTGGGATGGTATATCAGGGGGTTGGACTAGAAGACCTCCAAAGTCCCTTCCAACTCTGCCTTTCTGTTAATTAGCCAGTGGAACGCCTTGCCTCCAGAAGCGAGGGCTCCATCACTGGAGGTGTTGAAGAAAAGATTGGGCAACCAGTTGTCTGCAATGATATAACTTCCCTGGCTGAGTGAGGGGTTGGACTAGAAGACCTCAAAGGTCCCCTTCCGACTGTCACTCTGCTATTCTCTCCCAGACTGCCTTAGTCACGGGCTTTTTCATTCCTTGGTTCTGCCTGGCGCCACGTTTCCTGCTGGGTAATCTCTTTTGTACACGTTTTCCTTTTGCCAACGATGCCCTTGGCGGTGTTCCTTGACGGTGCTAGCGATTTCTTAGATCTGAGCGTAGTTGTCACATCCTGCCTCTGCGGTGCGCGTCGTGACTTTGAGTGACCCGGAGATATCCTGGAAAAACACGTCATCATCTTGGCTGAACGGGAAGTTCAGCCTGCCTTACGCCAATTCCCTTGTGTTAAACACACGTCCTGTTTCTAGTGTCTAATTTCTAGGACTTTGGAAGAGCGTCCCGCTGGAGCCCTGGTTCTCCTCCCTTGGGAACTTTAAGATGGATGGACTTCGACTCCCAGAATTCCCCAGCCGTCCATTCTGGCTACTGTTGGCTGTTGGGAGTCTCCTCTGCCTACAATGGTCCCAAACTGGCAGGGAGACTGAGTCCACCATGAGAAAAGAAAGCGGTGGCATCTTCAGTGTCGACCTTAAAGCTGAACATCTCTTTCATAATCAAAAGTCCTCCTAAACTCCAAGAAAAAATATAGCACTGATGATGTTCCCTAGTTGGGTAAGGAAATGTCTGAAAGAAAGCAACCAAGTTCAGGGGGCACTAAGGACCCCACAATAATCTCCTCCTCCTCCTCCTCCTCCTCCTCCTCCTCCTCCTCCTCCTCCTCCTCCTCCTCCTCCTCCTCCTCTCCACAAACCTCACTCCCTTTTAGCATTGATGATGTTACCTAGTTGGGTAATGAGACATCTACAACAAAACAACCCTCAGCATCAAGGAAGCCACATTGTCCTCCTCCTCCTCCTCCTTTGCACAAACTTCACTGCCTTCTAGCACTGATGATGTTACCTAGTTGGGTAATGAATCGTCTGTAACAAAACAATCAAGCTCAAAGAGAACCAAGGATCCAACGACCACACCTAGAGTACTGCATCTAGTTTTGGTCACCACACTATAAAAGGATGTTGACTCTCTAGAAAGAGTACAGAGAAGAGCAATAAGATGATTAGGGACTGGAGGTCAAAATATATGATGAACGGTTGCAGGAACTGGGCATGGCTAGTCTACTGAAGAGAAGGACCAGGGGAGACACGATAGCAATGTTCCAATATTTGAGGGGCTGCCACAGAGAGGAGGGGCTCAAGCTATTCTCCAAAGCACCTGAAGGCCAGAGAAGGAATAAGGGATGGAAACTGGACTGAAGGAGAGATTCAACTGGGAAATAAGGAGAAACTTTCTGACAAGGAGAACAATCAGCCCCATGGAACAGAGGTTATCTTCAGAAGTTGTGGGAACTTCATCCCTGGAGGCTTTCAAGAAGAGATTGGACTGCCATTTGTCAGAAATGGTGTAGGGTCTCCTGCTTGGGCAAGGGGGTGGACTAGATGACCTACAAGGTCCCTTCCAACTCTGTTAATCTGTTAATCTGATCCCACAGTGCTCCTCTTCTTCCTCCTCCTCTTCTTTTTCACAAACCTCCCTCCCTTCTAGCACATGATGCTACCTAGTTGGGTCATGAAACTATCTGCAAGAAAACCGCCCAGCTGAGAGAGCGTGAAGGACCTCAAGTACGTTAAGGTCCACCTGTGTGGCTCATCCCCATTGCTTTCCTCCGCTCTCCAAAGGTTTGCCTACTCAGGCCAGGTCTCTCCAACATGCAGGAGGCGCATTGCTGTGCCCAACTTGCTTCGGACAAAACCTACCGGAGGAGCTGGCTCTTACGCCCTGACGGCGGCCCTCGTCCGAATCTTTGAAGATCAGGTTCCCACAAAGGGAGAAGTGAACTGCCATCTGCTCCACCACAGAGGTCTGCTTGTAGGCCCTTTCCTTCGGAGAAAGGAAGAGAGAAGAATGGCTTCACTCCGGCTCTTGTTTCACCTTCTCAACATCGGTGCTTTGGCTGAGCCAATACAGGAAGAATCTTGCAAAAAGAACTCTCCAGACAGCAGTTGTAGGGTTGCCGTGTGCCCGGTTACTTATATTTTTTTGAATTTTCTTCTCCTTCCCCTCCCCACTTCCCAGAATTTCCTCCCTTGCAGCGAGGAGAGCTTCCTAAACTGCTTTTCTCTGCAGGCAGGTTGTGCTTCCCTGCAAGCTAGCTCAGCTCTGCAATCTTGGTTAGTCAATTAGCACCCGGGGCTATATGAAACTGGCATGACCCTAATCAGTTTGATCCCAAAGCCTTCCTTTTGTATCCTAAGTCGCCGGGTGTTGTGTTCTGCCGGCGGCTTGTGGAGCTGGCAGCAGAATCGGACAGCGAGGAGGTTGGGGAGGAACCTGGGCCAGTCCTGGAGTCTGGGGGAGGCTCTGAGGAGGGCTCTGTGTCGGAGGCAGTGAGGGGGCCAGGGCCTTCTGGGAGTTATGTGCTGCCCCTGGGGCCTCCAGAGTCTAACATCAGCGAGGCAGAAGAACAGGGGGAGCCTGTTCCCAGTGTGCTCATGCGCAGAGCTGCCAGAAGGCCAGAACAGCTAAGACAAAAGGGGCAACTTGGGAGTAAGGCTTGGAGATGATTGGCCCCTCCCATAAGACACAAAAGAGGAGCAAACGGGACGTGAGATTTTGCAGGAAGCAATTAGTTCATCTGGTCGGTTCAAGCTTTGAAAAGTTCTGTTTGACTCTGTGCTAAGTTTGGCCTTGCTCTGCATTTGGCAATTAGGCCTCTGGCAGCGTTTCAAGGGAGATAAGGTGGGGTGTTTATCAACATTCCCCTGAAAGACTGTGGCAACTCGAGCAGACATTTGTTGGACTCTTCACAGACTGTTTGTGAATCATTACGGGTTGAGAATGACCATAATTCACAGCCGTCTAAATAAAAGAGGGTTTTTGGGACTACGATTGTGATTTATGCTTTCTCCGCAAGCCTAGGTTAGAACACTGAGAACAAGAAGCCAAAACATTCCTTTCAATGTGAATTCTCCATTGCGTGCTTGGTTACTCTCTTGTAATCCCTTTCTCTCCAATGAATGTAAACACAAATACTGATTTCCCTTTTGTTAGTTATCCCAGAGCCGAGGTGAGGATTCCAAAGGGTGGGGGAAATAGAGAAAAGGGACATAAGATTTCCCCCTTTTCCCCCCAGTTTCCTTGTGAGCAAAATTCCAGAAAATGAACCTTCCTTTCTGCTAGGGCTCACCCGAGTGATTGAGGCCATATCCTCCAGGAAACCAGAAGTGTCACAGCAAGAACGGCTGGGAAAATAGCAAAACCCAGCCGCCAAACCGTCATTGGGAACTCTTTGGACCAGAACCATCCTGAAGGGACAGTGAAGAAGGAGAGGTGTTTCAGATGACTGCGAGGAGCCAGGCAAGCTCCATAGCAGGTCAGAAACAAGCTCTCCAGATTGACGGTGAGGGTGGTGGCCATCTTTTAATGTCTGCTCTGGAGCTGGGGCAACCGGACTAAGCTTGGAAAAGGAGTGCTGGGACCAGGAGAAAGATTGGCCAATTCAAAGGAGGCCATATCCTCATAATGATGTTAAGTATTTAGGGGCAATTTCTTAATAAATCTTTTCTAAGCTTTATTAGAGTCCCAGCAACTCTCTTGGTGTTCTCCTTCTTTGGGAGCCAAAGAATTCCTGCAAATTCTAGATTAAGTGTCGATGGGCAGATGAATGGAAAAAAGAGTCCTGCATCTCATTGAATGGGAACAATGCTACTACTTGGAGTTTTAAAGGGGGAGGTCTAGGACAATTCACCACCGCTGATCTGCCACTGCTGGCTCACTGCCATTGGCTCGCACACACAAACACACACTCTGTGTCAGACCTGCAAGCCATCTTTTCTTTTGGACTTCAGGCCTGCCACGCTTTCTACTGTGGAAAAATGGGAGGGGGGATTATACGAAGTTGGTGATATGTAGCCATAATAACATTCTTCTTAGAAACTCAAGGTCATCTTTGTCTCTGCACCTGACCGGAACTGGATGGGTGGAACTGCCAGCATGGCAGTGGGAGATTGGACCATACGATGGACTTGTGAGTGTGGGGCAAGATCTTGAACTTTCAGCTGGGTGGGAAAACCTGGAAGCTTTCAGATTCGGGTTTTCCCAGATGTGCCAACAATACATCTCTAATAAAGTGGAGCTTTAAGGAAACTCAAACCTCAGAGTTTCATTTTGTTGGGGGTGTTTTCTGGAACCCTGACACTCTGCCTCTTCCCCCATTGCTAATGAGAAAGGGTCAGAGATAAATTAGAGAAAAGGAGGAGGAAGAGGAAGAGGAGGAAGAGGAAGACAATAACTGTGGGGTTTTTGATACTCTGTGAGCTTGATGGCTTTCTTGCAGACATTTCATGACCCAACTTGGTACCATCATCAGTGCTAGAAGGGAGTGAGGTTTGTTCTCATTACAATATTACCCTGTCAATATTGGTGGGAGTGTGGATTTCTTCTGGCTGATTCCTTGATTAGGATATTGTTTTCTGCTTGATTGTTTGTCTGGAGTTAATCCCTGCTTATCTGCCCAGGGCAAGTCATTCCATGGCAAGTCACTTGGGGTGATATGGCAGGGGTGAGCCGGGGGTGACAATCCAGCCAGGATGAGCTGCCAGTGGCAACCCAGTGGCGGAGACCTGGGGGTCGGCAAACCGGTAGTAGCGGCGAGCAGGTTGCAACCACCCAGCAGTGGTGAGTTATCCCATTCCACCCTTATCAGGTAGGACTAACAATTCTGTTGCTTTTGTTGTTTTCTCTTCCCAGGAGATCCAGGGAACGAGAAGACAGGAGACTGTTCAAATAACCTCAGGGATACCCCTCCTTTTGCAAGAAGGGTTAGTGGCCAGAAATTGGGGTGATTTGCAAACCAGGTGTCCTAACCGAGGCTTCCCAAGAGCATGGAGCAAACTCCTGGTCCCAGCAAAAAACCCTTTTATTAATTGACTGTGAATTCTGTTCCTTCACATCCAGTAAAGTCTTTCAAGGGAGGATTTACAGTCACAGACCTTATCTGGCTTGGACAGCTGTCAGGCTGATATCTGCAAAACTTGGCAAGGAGCCTCGGAGAGTCACAAACCAATGAAGCGAACTAATTGTCTCCTGCAAACTCCCCTCCCCTTTTGCTCCCATTTTATTCCCTCTGGGAGGGGCCATTCATCCTCCACCTGTGGCCTTACTCCCAAGTGGACCCCTGTTCTTTAGCTGTTCCCTTCCTCTGGCAACTCTGCGCATGCGCACACTGGGAACAGGCTCCAGCTGTTCTTCTGCCTCACTGATGTCTGACTCCGAAGGCAGCTGATCACTGTCAGACGGCCCTGGCCCCCTCTCTGCCTCCGATGCAGAGCCCTCATCCGAGCCTTCCTCAGACTCCAGGACTGGCCCATCTTCTTCCCCAATCTCCTCACTGCCCGAATCTGCTGCCAGCTCTGCTGGCCACTGGTGGGCCACAACACCAGGCTCTGATTTTACCCAGAAACTAAAACCCATTGTATTGAAAAGAAAAGGCAGGCTCTACATATTCCCGTTTTAAATTGATTTCGTTCAGGCCTGCCCTACTTTAGCAGGATCAATGGTTGCAAAACGGGGGTGAGCGGAGGGAGAAACACTTACTTTAAAACTGTACCGGACAATGTTCTGCGGAGCATGGGGGTTGTTGGCTGTCAGGATGCGGGTTATTTCCTCTTTCAGTTCCTGCAGAGGAAAAAAGAGCCATTCCTCGCACACCATTCCCACAGGGATTAACAGGCCGGTGCATAAACAGACACATTTAACCAATACGTAGGATGTTTTTTTTTTTTATGCTGAACTTTTCCCCCAAAATGAAGCTGCTCCGGGTTTCTGTATTGGCTGAAAATCTGACCTGTAAATCAATACAGGGAGTCCTCGACTTACGACCATAACGGAGCTGACAATTTTGCTCATACGTCATGATGGCCATAAAGCAGATCGACACATGACCGCTCGAGATTTTGCAACCTCTTTTGCAGTACAGGTGGTCCTTGACTTACAACCGTTCGTTTAGTGACCGTTCAAAGTTACAACGGCACAGGAAAAAAAATGACTCAGGGTTGTTTTTCACACCTACGACCATTGCAGCCTCCCCCGTGGCCATGTGATCCAAATTCAGATGTTTGAAAATACTTGGTTCATACTTATGACCGTCGCTGTGTCCCTGGGTCACCTGATCCCCTTTTGCGACCTTCTGACCAGCAATGGAGAAGCCAGATTCACTTAACAACCGGGTGACTAACTTAACAATTGCAGGGATTTACTTAACAATTGTGGCCAAGAAAGGTCATAAAATGGTCCAAAACTCACTTGACAAACCTCTCGCTTAGCAACAGAAATTTTGGGCTCAAGGACCACCTGTGGCACTTTGGCCCTCATCATTAATTGGTTCTGGGAGGCGTGATGAGTACCAAATACGATGAGTAACAAACCATTTATTCCCCGTAAGGAATAACCACAGTGAGTCACAAGGCAGCTCACACCGACAGGTTTTGCGTTGAATATCAAATGGAACAGTGAATCCCGGGAGAAAATTTTCATTTCAAAATGTACCGAGTACCGAATTTGATGAGTTCCAAAGCAGTTGAGCACCAAGATACCACTATATGTCCCTAATAATTCGAAAAATTCCTGCAACCGTTCTTCATATGAGCAGAAGAAAGGGACCTTGGAGGTCTTCTAGTCCAACCCCCTGTTCAAGCAGGAAAACCCATATAATTTGAGACAAATGGCTGTCCAATTTCTTCTTGAAAACCCCCAGTGTTGAACCCCCAGAGCTTCCGAAGGCAAGCCGTCCCACTGATCAATTAACAGAGTAAAAGAATGCCTGAGTTGGAAGGGACCTTGGAGGTCTTCTAGTCCAACCCCCTATCCAAGGCAGGAAACCCTACACCATTTCAGACACAACCTCTTCTCCTCCCCATTTCAGCCTCTAACCCAAATTGACTTTAAGCCGAAGTGGCACAGTGTTTAGAGTGCTGTACTGCAGGCTACTTCAGCTAACTACTAGCTGCAGTTCAGCAGTTCAAGTCCCACCAGCTCCAGGTTGACTCAGCCTTCCATCCTTCCAAGGTGGGTAAAATGAGGACCCAGACTGTTGGGGGGGGGGGGAATGCTGACTCTGTAAAACCGCTTAGAGAGGGCTGTAAAAGCACTGTGAAGCTGTGCATATAAGTCTAAGCGCTATTACTATTGATATATGGAAGATTGGATGGATGGACGACGATTGATTGGATGGATGATAGAGAGAGAGAGAGGGAGAGGGATGGATGGATGGATGGATGGATGGATGGATGGATGGATGGATGGATGGATGTAGACTCAGCCTTCCATCCTTCCAAGGTGGGTAAAATGAAGACCCAGATTATTGGGGGCAAAATGCCAACTCTGTAAAACTGCTTAGAGAGGGCTGTAAAAGTACTGTGAAGCGGTATATAAGTCTAAGGGCTATTGCTACTTACAGCATCAGTCAGGTCCAGCTGGTCTGGAGGCTTGATTAATGTCTTGGCCTGGGACCATTCGTCGGCCCCCTCACCCACTTCCACGCCCCCCTCTTCATCCTAGAAGAAGAACCATGCAGCCAGTTAGTAATGGGTAAGGAGGACTACCAAGGCTTCAGGAAGTCCCTTCAACCATTCCAATCCGCTTCTACATTGACAGACTGAAATAGTTTGGGATTGTTGCCTTTTGAGGGGTCTGTGATGCTCTCCGAACTTGGCTGTCTCGTTGCAGATGTTTTATGGCCCACAATAGGTAGCATCAGACTGATTAGATGATAGATAGATAGATAGATAGATAGATAGATAGATAGATAGATAGATAGATAGATAGATAGATAGATAGATAGATAGATAGATAGATTATTAATATTATTACACAGAATGATTTTGCTACGTGTTATAAAGCATTGCCAATATTCACTACATCCAAGTGAAAGAGAATGGAGATAGATAGATAGATAGATAGATAGATAGATAGATAGATAGATAGATGATAGATAGATAGATAGATAGATAGATAGATTATTAATATTATTACACAGAATGATTTTGCTACGTGTTATAAAGCATTGCCAATATTCACTACATCCAAGTGAAAGAGAATGGAGATAGATAGATAGATAGATAGATAGATAGATAGATAGATGATAGATAGATAGATAGATAGATAGATAGATAGATAGATAGATAGATAGATAGATAGATAGATTATTAATATTATTACACAGAATGATTTTGCTACGTGTTATAAAGCATTGCCAATATTCACTACATCCAAGTGAAAGAGAATGGAGATAGATAGATAGATAGATAGATAGATGATAGATAGATAGATAGATAGATAGATAGATAGATAGATAGATAGATTATTAATATTATTACACAGAATGATTTTGCTACGTGTTATAAAGCATTGCCAATATTCACTACATCCAAGTGAAAGAGAATGGAGATAGATAGATAGATAGATAGATAGATAGATAGATAGATAGATAGATAGATAGATAGATAGATAGATAGATAGATAGATAGATAATTAATATTATTACACAGAATGATTTTGCTACGTGTTATAAAGCATTGCCAATATTCACTACATCCAAGTGAAAGAGAATGGAGATAGATAGATAGATAGATAGATAGATAGATAGATAGATAGATAGATAGATAGATAGATAGATAGATAGATAGATAATAGATAGATGATGATAGATAGATAGATAGATAGATAGATGGATGGATGGATGGATGGATGGATGGATGGATGGATGGATGGATGGATGGATGGATGGATAGATAGACAGATATAATATTAATATTATTACCGGTTTGGCTGAACTGGTAATGGTTTGGTGGCCTGGGTAACTGGAACCAGCAGCGACCCAGGCCTGCCACGCTCCTGAACCGGTTACCTAGCTGGGTCACAAAACGTCTGCAAGAAAACCACCAAGCTCAGAGAGCTTGTCTTCACTGTCTGAATCCTAAAAAAGCAACAAATCCACATGAGCCTTTGGATAATTTATTTCCATCGTGTCTTCGCTTCGTTTAAATCACCCTGATTTGAAGAATGACATTTGGAGTTTCCTCTGATTGCCTTCTCTTCCCCTCCTAAATTAATAATAATTCCGGGGCCTTCTCGCAGGCTGCACGATACATTTCAAAATGTCACTCTTGGCAAGATTATATTTTAAACGTCTTTAAAGGCAGAAGCTGGGAACGTTGGACAGGATGAGAGGTTTGGCATCGCTTGATAGAAAGACAATGATGGATAATCGGCGTCTGCCTCCCTGTAACAGACACAGGAAGCTTTTGCAAGAATGGTGAGCCAAATGGAACTTGTGAGCTGGCCGAAGATTGACGTGCAAATTATGGCCTGTGATATTAGGGCATTGCTGTACAATTATGACGGCAGACGTCATGAGGCAAGGGATATCATTTCCCCCCACTACCCAGCGCCTGCAATTGCCCTGTGAGGTTGGTATCCCATAGCAGGCCATCATTTCTCCTCCGTGTTTCAGGCACGATCCGCATTTCCTAGACAAACTGGCAATTACTGACATAGTAACTGAGTTTTTGGAACCTCAAGGTTGGGAATGTGAGTTCCTGGTGCTCTCTGAGCTTGGTGGTTTTCTTTCAGACATCTCAATATCTAACTAGGGAACAACATCAGTGGTAGAAGGGAGTGGGGTTTGTGGAGTGGAGGAGGAAGAGGTGGAGGAGGAGGAAGAGGAGGAGGAGGAAGAGGAGGAGGATTGAGGGGTCCATGGTGCTCTCCAAGCTTGGTAGTTTTCTTGTAGACATTTCACGATCCAAGTAGGTAACATCATCAGTATTACAAGGGAGTGGGGTTTGTGGAGAGGAGGAGGAGGAAGAGGAGGACTGTGGGGTCCTTGGTGCTCTCCGAGCTTGGTGTTTTTCTTGTAGATATTTCATTACCCAACTAGGCAACCTCATCAGTGCTAGAAGGCAGTGGGGTTTGTGGAGAGGAAGAGGAGGAGGAGAGGAAGGAGGGGGGAGAAGAGGAAAAGGAGGAAGAGGAGGAGGACTGAGGGTTCCTTGGTGCTCTCCAAACTTGGTCGTTTTCGAGGAGGAGGAGGAGGAGGAGGAGGAGGAGGAGGAGGAGGAGGAGGAGGAGGAGGAGGAGGAGGAGGAGGAGGAGGAGGAGGAAGAGGAGGAGGAGGAGGAGGAGGAGGAGGAGGAGGAGGAGGAGGAGGAGGAGGAGGAGGAGGAGGAGGAGGAGGAGAATAATGACCATGCTCTCTCTGTCTTGTGGCCCGCCAGCTGCCATCAGAGCTGGAGGCAGAGCCGGCAGCAGACTCGGAGGATGAGGAGGTTGGGGAAGAACATGGCCCAGTTCTGGAGTCTGGGAAGGCTCTGGTGGATGTTCTGCGTCTGACGCAGAGATAGAACCAGGGCCGTCCGACATTCCCCAGCCACTGGAGAGGCAGCTGCTTTGGAGGCTGAGTTGAGTGAGGGGGAAGAACAGCTGGCACCTGTTCCAGATGCATTTATGCGCAGAGCAGTCAGGAGAGGTGAACAACGGAGGACAAGGAGTCGACTTGGGAAGCAAAGCATACGTGGACGCTGAATGGCCCCTCCCTGGCTGGGGAATAAATAGAAGGAATGAGGAGTGGTTGTCGTAGGAGAGAACAGTTCATATTTCTGAAGATTTTGCTCATTGCGTTCCGTGCCACAAAGACTGCTTGCCAGGACTTAATTTGCAGCCTTTCGGCTGGGAGCTCACACCTAGCGGCCAGGCAATTATTGCAAGGAACTGATAAGGTCTGTTAATGCAATTAGGTTTAGGTTTAGGTTTATTTGGATTTATATGCCGCCCTTCTCCAAAGGACTCAGGGCGGCGTACAACATTAAAAACACACATCAAAAAAGTTAAAAAAAAGATTAAACCCAATTCCAAAAAGACCAAACCGATTTTTTTTTTTAAAAAAAAGAAACAGTACATTTAAAATAAATTAACATTAACATTAACATTAACAGGCCAGGCCGGCTTGCTGGAAAAGCCAACTTTTTAGGGCACGTCGGAAGGACCAGAGGTTTATTTAACTCTTTAAAAGACTGTTGCCTTTCTTTCACCCACTTTTTGGTAAGTGAATGCCATTAATTCACACGAGGTAAATAAAGAGAAGTTTTTCGTGACAAGGAGCCTATTTCTTGCTTCTGCTAAGGCTGGGTCCGAACACTGACTTTGGTTGTTTTCTTATAGACATAACAACTAGATAACAACATCAGTGCTACAGATCAGCACTGATGATGTTACCTAGTTGGGTAATGAAATGTCTACAGGACAACAACCGAGCTCAGAGAGCATCCAGGAGTCACAAAGTGGCAGTTCTTGCCCATTTACCTCCAGCCTTCAATGCTGCAATTTCTTGCTCTATTTGTAGCTTATCGTCACCGAGGCATGAGAAATTATTGTCTTGAAAATTAGAATGCTGTCATCTATGATGTCAACTTGCCAAGGAAAGTTGCCTTTTCCATCATACATTTTTTTTCTCTTCCAGATGGTGAGAATTGAATGATTCTCAGGGAGAGTTAGCTGCTTTGGAGTTCAAAGGCCTCAATCTTTGGCGCTCAGCCTTCCTTATGGTCCAACTTTCACAGCCATCCATTGCAACTGGGAAAACCAGTTCTAGAGTTAGCAATGTTTTAATCCCTTCACCTGCAAATCCCAATAATCAGATTAGAGCTGCAAGGGACCCTAGAGGTCTTCTAGTCCAACCCCCTGCTCAAGGAGACTCTAATCTGTACCATTTGAGAAAAACTTCAGGCTATACCATCCCTGTCCTGCGTTTTTCTTGCTTCTTCTCTGCATCAATTCAGATATTTTTGTCCACATTTCAAAGATGTTTTGTTCACGCCTGGGGACACTCGCCAAGAAGGAAAAAGCAGATAAAATTCAAGCTATAAAAGGGAAGGCTTCTTTCCCCAGGAACCGAGCCATCACAAACAGCCCATTCAACGCAGATCTAGATTTGAGCACAATCACAACTGCAAGAAAAGTACTGGCCTACATTACATTTTCAGCTCCTGGATATTTGTCATCACTCGAGCTGCTGAATGCTGAATCATTTTAATCCCGGACTTAGCCTAACACAGCGATGGGGAACCTTTTGGCACCGAGTGCCCAAACCAGAATGCGCGTGCATGCATGTGCATATGCGCGCATCAGAAACCCGAAGAACAGCTGACTGGCGTCCGCATGACTGTTTTTCAGGCTGTTTCTTGGGCCAAAAACCTGTTTTGGGGCTGTTCTTCAGGCCATTTTCTAGCACTCCCTTGCCTCTGAAAACTAGCTGGCCAGTGCGCATGTGCATGCTGGAAATTAGGAGAGCAGCTGGGCTCTGGGTGCCACCTCTGGCACTCGTGCCATAGGTTCGCCATCAGGGGCCTAACACAGACCTTCTTCGTGGAAAATACCATTCTTGGCATCCCTCTATTATATTGAACACCATATTTAGAATATGGCATCCAGTTCTGGTCACCATGATACAAAAAAGATGTGGAGACTCTAGAAAGAGTTCAGAGAAGAGCAACCAGGAGGATTAGAAGGCTGAAGGCTAAAACATATGATGAACGGTTGCAGGAACTGGGCATGGCTGGTCTAGTGAAAAGAAGGACTAAGGGGGAAATGATAGCGGTGTTGCAATATTTGAGAGGCTGCCACTACGATGAGGGGGTGGACCTATTCTCCAAAGCACCTGAAGGCAGGACAAGAGGCAACGGGTGGAAACTAAACAAGGAGAGAAGCAACATAGAACTAAGGAGGGATTTCCTGACAGTGAGGACAATTAACCAGTGGAACAGCTTGCCACCAGATATTGTGGGTGCTCCATCACTGGAGGTTTTTAAGAAAAGACTGAGCAGTCACTGGTCTGAAATGGTATAGAGTCTCCTGCTTGAGCAGGGGGTTGGACTAGAAGACCTCCAAGGTCCCTTTCTTCTGCTCATATGAAGAACGGTTGCAGGAACTGGGTATGTCTCGTTTAATGAAAAGAAGGACTTGGATTGATGTTATAGCAGTCTTCCAATATCTCAGGGGTTGCCACAAAGAAGAGGGAGTCAAGCTATTCTCCAAGGCACCTGAAGGCAGGACACGAAACAACGGGTGGAAACTAATCAAGGAGAGAAGCAACAGAACTAGGGAGGGATTTCCTGACAGTGAGGACAATTAACCAGTGGAACAACTTGCCACCAGAAGTTATGGGTGTTCCATCACTGGAGTTTTTTAAGAAGAGATTGGACAACCACTTATCTAAAATGGTATAGGGTCTCCTGTTTGAGCAGGGGATGAGACTAGAAGACCTCTGAGGTCTCTTCCGACTCTGATATTCTGCATTCTGATAAGAAGAGCAACAGATGCATCTAAATCCCTATTCCGAGAGATAGGAGGCATTGATTAAAATGAGCTTGCGGGGGGAGGGGGGAGGTGATTGTTCCCTTTTGTTCTACCCTGAGCAGAATTTCAACTACATCTCTTTTTCCTCTTCAGTCTGCTCCTCACAGGAGCCTTGCTTAAAACTGTCCGTCATAGGGGGATAGCCACTCCAGTAATTAGATCGCTGTCTCCACGCCTGCCCTCCACGGGGAGGGATGGAATATTAATCAAAGGACTGCCCCACTCATTCTCCCAGCTCCGCACAAATCGAACCACGAATCTACGGGGATGCCAGGCGAAGACTTGTAACCGTATGTTCAAGTTGGTGCGACAAAGCTCAGAAATGTATTCGACAGCGTAAAGAGTGCACGGAACGTATCGCTTCAGTTGATCATGGTCTAGGTAGATGGAAAAATAGTTCTCAAGGAGAGATTGGACAACCATTTCTCTGAAATGCCATGATGGCAAAACTATGGCACATGTGCCAGAGGTGGCACACAGAGCCTTTTCTGTGGGCATACGGGCCGTGGCCAGCTGCTCTTCCGGCCAGCTGGTCCTTCCAGCACTCCACATGCTGGAGTGCTGGAAATCCAAAGACCAGCTGGCCAGTGGGCATGTGCGTACTGGAAGCTGGAAGATCAGCTGGCAGGCACAGGCATGTGCACTCTTTCCAGAGTGCAGAGAAAATCATTTTTATATCATGGCAACCAAAACTGGATGCAATATATGGTCTTACCAAGGCATCATAAAGCGGTGCTATCACTTCACATAATCTTGGATACTATCTCTTTGTTGATGCTGCCCAGGACGGCCTTTTTGCCAGCTGCAGCACACGGTTGGCTCATACTTAAGTGGTTGTCCAATAGGACTCCTAAATCCCTCTCGCAGTTGTTGCTCTTGAACCAGGCATTTATTTCATTGGACGACAAAGTTAACAGCTAGGCTTGTCAGGAACCTGTTCCATCTCCCTCAGGTAGAAAGTCCCTACAGAGAGTGGTGAGGACAGTGGAGAAGATTATAGAAAGCTCACTTCCCGTTATTCAGGATGCTGCCTATAAGCACTACATGCTTAGCATTCAAAGCATTCTTAGAGACCCCACACACCCACTTTATGGTCTGTTTCTTTTGCTGCCTTCTGGGAGGGGGTTTCGAAGCATTTCTAGCAGGACTACCAGATTCTGGAACAGCTTTGTTCCCTAGACCCGTGATGGCTAACCTATGGCACGCGTGTCACAGTTGGCACACAGTAGCCCGCTCTGTGGGCACACGAGCCGTTGCCCCAGCTCCACTGCGCATGTGCCTCCTGCCGACCTGCTGATTTTCGGGTCTCTACCGTGCATGCACAGGGGGCGGAGCGCATGTGAGAGATACGTGCACATGCATGGGGGGGTGAGGGGAGCATGGGGCGGGGCAGCATGTCCCCTGTGCCCTGTTTTTGGTTTCAGGAGGCTTCAAGGAGGCCTGCTAGGCCCAAAATGGCGCACCAGGGGGGTTCACACGAACATGCCCAGGGGGGTGGGCACATGGGGGGGTGTCCCGCATGCATTGCATTATGGGTGTGGGCATGCATGCAACAACAAAAAGATTAGCCATCACTGCACTAGCCATCCATTCAGTAGCCTCGCCCTGTACAGGCATACATCCTCAGTAGACTGTGTTGTTTCTCTGTGTCATAGAATGTATGTGGGTATATGCATAATTTTGTGTTCATTTATTTATTTAGTCATATTTATGTAGTGAATATTGGAGATGGTGACCCTTTGAGAGCTGCAAGCAATGAAATGTTAATGTATGCCAATTAGTTTACGTTCAAAGTCACCATAAATGTAAGTTCAAAGTCACCATAAATCTAAGTCTTCTAAGTCCCAGTTGGTCCAGAGTTTGTCTCCCAATTGATTTCAGTGTAAAGTCCCCCATTACCACTCTGAGATTAATTTGTTAATTTTGGGTAACTGCAAATCATAGTGAATTGTCGTAAGTGGGCAACAATCTGTCCAGCAGTTATACCAAAGGAAAATATTTGGGGGGAGAAAAATGGTTCTATATGTTTTGCTTATATAAACTGAAATCCAGAGGTGACAATGGAAGAGTTTATATTTTGTCCTTCTGCCACAGGAGGATAATTGAACAAAGACTCCCTTTCCAATCTGGCTTAGTCACCGGGACCAGAGGTTTAGTCTTCTCAGCTTTCGGATTCGTACTGGAGCCCTTCCTCAGCAAGTGTGTGCTTTCGTGGTTTCGGGGTGGGATACCATCTGTACGCTGATGATACTCAGCTGTACTTTTCCACCCCGAACCACCCCAACGAGGCCATCGAAGTGATGTCCCGGTGTGTGGAAGCTGTACGGATCTGGATGGATGACAACCGACTCAAGCTCAACCCTTCCAAGACGGAGTGGCTGTGGGTACCAGCCCCTCGGTTCAGCCAATTAATCCCATCATTGGCCATTGGGGGCATTCATCTTGCCCCCGTGGAGCGGGCGCGCAATTTGGGCGTCCTCCTGGATGCCCGGCTGTCCATGGATGACCATGTGACAGCCGTGGCAAGGGGGGCGTTCCACCAGGTTCGCCTGGTGCGCCAATTGCGCCCCCTACTGGACCGGGATGCCTTGCGCACAGTCACTCATGCGCTGGTGACGTCTCGCTTGGACTACTGTAACGCTCTCTACATGGGGCTTCCCTTGAAATGCACCCGGAGGCTGCAGTTGGTCCAGAACGCAGCCGCGCGGGTGATTATGGGGAGTATTAGGTACTCCCATGTGACACCGTTCCTGCGCGAGCTGCACTGGCTTCCTGTGGTCTATCGGGTGCGTTTCAAGGTTTTGATAACTATCTTTAAAGCGCTCCATGGCTTAGGACCTAGTTACTTGCGGGATCGTATTCTGCCCCATACATCCCTGCGACCAATTCGCTCGCACAGAGAGGGGCTCCTCCAGGTGCCGTCCGCTAGACAATGTCGTGGGGCGGCACCTAGGAGTAGAGCCTTCTCTGTGGCGGGCCCAGCCCTGTGGAATGACCTCCCTCCGGATATTAGGAATACCTCTGACCTCCGCTCCTTCCGTATTAAGCTGAAGACCCACCTATTTCAAGCAGCTGGCCTGGCTCAACTCTGATCTAACCATATCGCTCCTGACAGGTTTTTAACTGGGTATTTTAATTATATTTAATTTCTAGGGGTTTTAAATACTGTATTTTAATTGTTTTATCAATCGACCTCCTCCTTGTGTATGTTTCAGTGTATGTCTTTGTTATATGTTTGTTTTGTTTACATATTTATTTCGTATGTTTCGTTGTACGCCGCCCCGAGTCCTTCGGGAGAGGGTGCGGCTAAGAAATAAATATATTATTATTATTTTATTATTATATTGGGCTATTTTGTGTGTGGTGCCTGGTTGTGTTTGGCTTTTAGTTGTTAGTTGGGGTCTTGATGGCTGGCTATTAAGTCATTGGCTGTTGTTTCCTTGTGCTGCCAAGCCCTTGACTCCTAAATACCTGACAAACTGGTGGCAAATTAGCAATCCTGTTGGCCAACGAGGAGCCCGTTTCCCAGGCTTCAATCATTTCCCTGGCTATTTTTGTCCCTGCTCAGCCAACAATCTTAATTGCTGCGGAATTAAATATGTGACCTTGTTCATTGCAAGGTCTCCTCATCTAACTGCTCGCTTGTGTTCTTGCAATCTGGTGGTTAGCTTTCTCCCTGTTGGCACGATATAGTCACAGGGGCAATCCATGCATTGTTGTGGCCCATCAGTGGCCTGCAGAGCTGGTAGCAGAGTCGGACAGTGAGGAGGTTGGGGAGGAACATGGGCCAGGCTTGGAATCTGGGGAAGGCTTGGACTCTGTGTCGGAGGCAGAGAGGGGGCCAGGGCCTTCTGGTAGCTACCTGCTGCCTCCGGAGCCTCCGGTGTCTGACATCAGTGAGGCAGAAAAACAGGGGCAGCCTGTTCCCAGTGTGCGCACGCGCAGAGGTGCCAGAAGGCAAGAACAATTTTTTTAAAAGGGTGACTCGGGAGGAAGGCTTGGGGATGATTGGCCCTTCCCATAAGACATTAAAAGAGAGCAAACGGACGTAAGCCTTTGCAGGAGGCAATTAGTTCATGTGGTCGGTTCAAGCTCTGAGAAGCTCCGTTTGACTCTGTGCTCTGTTTGGTCTTGCAAAACTAATTAGCGATTAGGTCTCTGGCAGCGTTTCAAGGGAGAGAAAGGCGGGTGCTTATCAGCCTTATCCTGAAAGACTGTGGCAACTCAAGCAGACATCTGTCGCAATCTTCACAGACTGTGAATTGCTACGGGCTGTGAATGACCATAATTCACAACCGTCTAAATAAAAGAGGGTTTGGGGGACTAAGATTGTGATTTATGCTTTCTCAGGAAGCTGAAGTCAGAACACGCAGGGGATCCAGTAGATTACATAAGAAGTATCTCCCACCTCCAAGCTCTTTGCAATGCATGATTTGTCCTCGTACCCGAGTCCGAAAGCTTGGAAGAATAAACCTTTGGTCCTGGTGTCCCACCCAGATTGGATCTTGCAATCTGGGATACATATATTCACCTTCATTTGGAAGGCTCTGTTTATTTAGTAATGTAATGAAACATTTTTGACATATTAGATTAAAATGATAGTTTTAGAAAATGATTAAGGGGCATGGAGAAAATAGATAAGGGTAGTCGCGTTCACACAAAGGGAGCAGAGTGGTGTTTTGATCCCTCTATTACTGCCATTGTCATTTTGAGTTTTGGGACTCTTCTGGATTACTGATTAAATAGATTTCATCCGACATAACAATATACAACTAATAATATTGTCTAGGCTTAATCTCCGAAATGCGTCCAATGGATTGTACTTAAAGGGCAGCTTTGAATATGCATATTTATAGCTTAACCAATTATTTTTGTTCAATTGGAAGCTGCAAGCATTATTCCCGAGTTTATTTACTTAGGACAGAGAAAGATCAGTGCACAAACAAACTAATTCCATTTTTCCCCCTCTTCTTTGTGGTCTAATTCAGAGATTTAAACCTCAAACACACTTGGAGAAAAAAAAATCCATTGCAATTGTTGCGGTGACTTGAAAGAAAAATGCACTTAAAAATTAAATCGTTTACCCTTCTCCTTATATTTGTTTTCGAAGGTCGAATTCCGAGTTGACTCTAGAGAGAAGACAAAATAAAATGGTAATTATTTTTTGCGCGAGATCAATGATCGTCATTGAATTCATTCTTCTCAAACTGGCGAGGTCAACCAAAACTCACAATTCATTCTAGAGAAATATTCCTAAGGTATTTCGTGGTGTAATATCTACTACCAGCTGAACCCCTTCCAATATTTTTTTGGTAGCAATAAGCAGGGCTGATATGTGGAAAGTGGTACAGCTAGTCTTCAATTTATGACCACAACTGAGCCCGAAATTTCCGTTGCTAAGCGACACATTTTTAAAGTGAGTTTTGCCCCATTTTACCACCTTTCTTGGCAAAGTTCTTAAGTGAATCACTTTAATTCTTATGTTAGTCACACGGTTGTTAAGTGAATCTGGCTTGTCAGAAGGTTGGGACACTGCAACCGTCATAAACGTGAGTCAATCAGCAAGCATCTGAATTTTGATCACGTCACCATGGCGATGCTACAACTGTCGTAAGTGTGAAAAATGGACATGAGTCGCTTTTTTCAGTGCCGTTGTGCTGCATCCAACGGTAACTAAAAGAACTGTTCTAAGTCAAGGACTATCTGCAGTGTGTCTAATTTTCCCAGCTTTAAAAAAAAAGGCACCTTTTCCGTTGCTCACAGTAAGAAATAAATTAGGTAGTCCTCCACTTATAACCATTGGTTTAGGGACCACTCAAAGTTACAATGGCGCTGGAAAAAACAGTGACTTATGACCGGTCCTCACCGGTTTAATGACGGTTGCAGTGTCCTGGGGTCATGTGATCCCCATTTGTGATCTTCCCAGCTGGCTTTTCACCCGCAAAGGCAGAAGGACATGAAGAAAGAAATTCAGAATATGAGATTTAAAAAGCAAACTCGGCATAATTCCCTTCTTAACGTTTTTATCAAGGAGAGAACCTCCTCCAATTTTAATCCAGGGAAATCTCACAAACTCACAAAGAAGAGTTACAGAAGGTTTGTAAAACTGCTAGAATATGAAGGCCGGAATCCCCAGCAGTTGCTATAGAAGGATACACTCGGTATTTAGCCCCGGTGTAGGGAATTCCCTCTTGGCCATGGATGTAGTTCTGTACCCAGAACGCGCTCTTAAATGCAAAACCTTATGGCCAGGGTCTGTTACTGGGGTGCCCGGCCTTGGCCACTTTAAGTCCTGTGGAGTTCAATTCCCAGAATTCCCCAGCCAGCTCAGCCAAGGGACCGTCCATAGAGGTTATCCCAGAATCTTACAGCTTTGTCCCTTGCCTAGTTGGCATTAGTGCCAATCTGTACGGCCAAAAGAGACATCCCACATAAAATGCAGGAAGGAACTATCAAAGAGGAAGTATTTGGCTGTTTTGCACAAATCGGACAACACTGTAAGAAGGGAGGGGAGGGGAAGGAAGAGAAGAGAAGAGAAGGAAGAATAGAATAACAGAGTAGGGTAGGGTAGGGTAAAGTAGAGTAGAGTAAAATAGAATAGAACCAGGGTAGGGGTAGGGGATGAGAAAAGAAGGAAGAATAGAATAGCAGAGTAGAGTAGGGTAGGGTACAGTAGAACAGAACCGGGGTAGGGGAAGAGAAGAGAAGGAAGAATAGAATAACAGAGTAGAATAGGGTAGGGTAGGGTAGGGTAGAGTAGAGTAGAGTAGAATAGAATAGAATAGAACCAGGGTAGGGGAAGAGAAGAGAAGGAAGAATAGAATAACAGAGTAGAGTAGGGTAGGGTAGAGTAGAGTAGAATAGAATAGAACCGGGGTACGGG
Organism: Natrix helvetica; assembly: GCF_964273705.1. Classification (NCBI taxonomy): domain Eukaryota; kingdom Metazoa; phylum Chordata; class Lepidosauria; order Squamata; family Natricidae; genus Natrix; species Natrix helvetica. The sequence continues at coordinate 2,177,791 of NC_138552.1, forward strand.
AAGAGAAGAGAAGGAAGGATAGAATAACAGAGTAGAGTAGGGTAGGGTAGAACAGAACAAGGGGAGGGGAAGAGGAGAAATAGAATACAGAGCAGAGCAGAATAGAATAGAGTAGAATATAGAACAGAAAGTAGAACAGAAAGACAGGATTGGACAGGACAGGACAGGACAGGACAATAGAGTTGGAAGGGACCTTCTAGTCCAGGGGTGTCAAACTGGATTTCATTGAGGGCTGCATCAGGGTTGTGTTTGACCCTGGGGTGGGGGTGGAGGACATGGCCAGGGTGGGCGTGGCCAGCTCGACGTCTCTTGTGTCGGGGGCATCTGTGGTGGCCTGAGTGCTCTGCCAGAGAAAACAGGCTCCCGAGCTCCGTTTCCACTTGCAACGGCCTGCTGCAATCCTCTGCCAGCGAAAACAGAGCTCGTGTGGCCCTCCCGTGCTCCGTTTTCACTGGCAGAGGCACTGCGGGCTGGACCTTCGCTGTTTCCAGGGCGACCCCGCGGACTAAATGGAAGCACCTTGCAGGCCGCATCCGGCCCCTGGGCCTTGAGTTTGACACCCCTGTTCTAGTCCAACCCCCTGCTCAAGGCGGAGACCCTAGCCTACACCATTTCAGATTGGAGCAATTCCAGAGTTGCAAACTTTTTATATGCATGAATTAAAGCACTTCCTGGACGTAGGTTGCGGAGTATTTCTTGGAATATCTGCAAGTCAGCGATAGGACTGGCTCTGTCAACTTCATCTATTTCTATTTATACCCTGTTTTTATTCCAAAGCGCTAACGGCATTTAAGGCACGGAGCAGAGCTACCCATAAAATATGCATAGAATTGTAACATAAAAGTATTACTTATGGGCCTGGGAGATGAAAAAATCTATCTATAAAAACCTGTTTCTGAAATATACTGCCCACTTGTTAGCTAATTACAGGCTCTGAATTAATAATACATTCGCATAATTCTTGCGACGGAAATGCATTAAGGAGGGATTTGGCGGTGACGAGGCCCCCGGGAATGGCTGGGGAGGGTTGCCCTCGTATCAAGAAAAAAAAAAAGGCAAAACAAGAGATGTTTTTTATGCCAAAAGAAGAAGATTCTGGTGGGACAAAGCAGATAAAAAAAGTCTTGACATTACAGAAGGAAAAGCTAAATGAATGTTCAAACAAAAATAACAAAAATAACCTTAAGGTTTTCTTCTCCCAAGTAGCACAATGGGCAATGCTCACATTTGCTCCCGAACCTCATAAATGTCCATTGTGATGGGAGTCTTTGAGTACAGGAAGTCCTTGACTTACGACCACAAATTCAGCCCAAAATTTCCATTGCTAAGCGGGACAGTTGTTAAGTGAGTGTGGGGCCTGTTTTACAACCTTTTTTGTCATCGTTGTTAAGTGAATCACTGCAGTTAAAAGTCAGCAACCCGGTTGTTAAGTGAATCTGGCTTCCCCGTTGACTTTGCTTCTCAAAAGGTCGCAAAATGGAATCACAAAACCCCCCAGGACGCTGCAACCATCACAAGTACCAGTCAAGGGCCACAATTTTGATCACCTGGCCATGGGGGAGCAGTGCAATGGTCATAAGTGCGAAAAATGGTCGTACGTCACTTTTTCAATGCAGCTGTAACTTCAAATGGTTACTAAATGAATGGTGATAATGAGCCAAGGTGGCGTAGTGGTTAGAATGCAATATTGCAGGCTAAGACTGCCAGGAGCTCGATCCTGACCAGCTGGAGGTCGACTCAGCCTTCCGTCCTTCTGAGGTTGGTGAAACGAGGACCCAGATTTTAGGGGTCATATGCTGACTCTGTAAATAGCTGAGAAAGCTGTAAACCACCGTGAAGAGGGTCATAAGTTCTATTGCTAAGTTCTGTCTGTTTGTCTGTCTGCCTGCCTGCCCATCATCTATCTATCTATCTATCTATCTATCATCTATCTATCTATCTATCTATCTATCTATCTATCTATCTATCATCTATCTATCTATCTATCTATCTATCTATCATCTATCTATCTATCTATCTATCTATCATCTATCTATCTATCATCTATCTATCTATCTATCTATCTATCTATCTATCATCTATCTATCTATCTATCTATCTATCTATCTATCATCTATCATCTATCTATCTATCTATCTATCTATCTATCTATCTATCATCTATCTATCTATCTATCTATCTATCATCTATCTATCATCTATCTATCTATCTATCTATCTATCTATCTATCTATCTATCTATCTATCTATCTAATCTATCATCTATCTAAATATGTAGATAGATAGATAGATAGATAGATAGATAGATAGATAGATAGATGATAGATAGATAGATAGATAGATAGATAGATAGATAGATAGATAGAGGTAGGTAGTGATAGATAATAAGGATAGATAGAAAAATAGATAGCCAGATAATGATTATGATATAGATAGATATAGATATTGATAGCTAAAGAGAGAGATAGAGAAATAATAATAATGATGATGATATAGATGGATGGATGGATGGATGGATGGATAGATAGATAGAAAGATAGATAGCCAGATAATGATTATGATATAGATAGATATAGATATTGATAGATAGATGATAGATATAATGATAGCCAGATATAGATAATGATAGATAGACAGATAGATATAATGATAGATAGATAGATAGATAGATAGATAGATAGATAGATAGATGATAGATAGATAGATAGATATAATGATAGATAGATAGACAGATATGATAGATAGATATGATAGATATAATTAGATATAGATAGATAGATAGATAGATAGATGATAGATATAATGATAGATATAGATATAAATAATGATAGACATAATAGATAGATATAGATGATAGAAGATAGATATATAGATGATAGATAGATCAATAGATATAGATAATGATAGATAGATATAATGATAGATATGATAGATAGATAGATAGATAGATAGATAGATAGATAGATAGATAGATAGATAGATAGATAGATAGACAGACAGACACTATATTGCCAAAAGTATTCGCTCACCTGCCTTTCCTCGCATATGAACTTACTATAAGTGAGATCCATTCCTAATCCATAGGGTTCAATATGACGTTGGTCCACCCTTGGCAGCTATAACAGCTTCAACTCTTCTGGGAAGGCTGTTCACAAGATTCGGGAGTGTGTTGATGAGAATCTTTAACCATTCTTCCAGAAGCGCATTTGTGAGGTCACACACTGATGTTGGACCAGTTTACGTGGCCTACCACTTCTTGGCTGAGTTGCTGTCGTTCCCAAACACTTCCACGATCTTATAATACAGCTGACAGTGGACTGTGGAATATTTAGGACTGGATTTGTTGCACAGGTGGCATCCTATCACAGTTCCACCCATTCTTTCACAAGTGTTTGTAAAAACAGCCTGCATGCCTAGGGACTTGATTTTATACACCTGTGGCCATGGAAGTGATTGGAACACCTGATTCTGATTATTTGGATGGGTGAGCGAATACTTTTGGCAATGTAGTGTAGATAATGATAGATAGGTAATAGATAGAGATAATAGACAGACAGACATATGGATGATAGATACATA
>NC_138552.1:2181568-2247371 GCF_964273705.1 Natrix helvetica
TCCGCGGATGGGAATCGCCCTGGGAGCTGTCGGCCGCCCTGGTGCTGAACTCTCTCTCTCTTTCTGTATCCGCGGATGGGAATCGCAGCTTTCCTGAGTATTGAGGGGAACGCAGGGAGGGGGGGATTGGTCTCCTTCTCTCCCCCTCCCTCCCTCCCTCCCTAAGCCTCGCCCTTGGCATCCAACCGGGAGCCCGCTTGCCCTTCTCTGCCCGCCCGCCTGGCCAGGGCTGAAACTGCAAGGGAGATTTTTTTGGTGGGGAGGGGACTCTCCTTGGCCCTCCTCCTCGCCTTGGATTCTGAAACGGAGGAGGAGAGCAACCGTTCAAGATGGAAGAAGCAAAGCCTCTTGGGTTTAAGGCCCGGATGGAGGAGTCACAGCTGGGAGGGATGGAGCTGGGAGATCTTCTAGTCCAGCCCTCTGCTCAGGCAAGGAGACGCTGTGCTGTTTCAGACAGGTGGCTGTCTGGGCTCTTCTTTAAAAAAAAAAAACTCCAGTCTTGGAGCAACCACAACTTCTGGTGGCAAGCAGTTCCACTGGTTAAGACGCTGAGCTTGTCGATCAGAAAGATCGGCAGTTCGGCAGTTCAAATCCCTAGTGTAGGTCTCCTGCATGAGCAGGGGGTTGGACTAGATGACCTACAAGGTCCCTTCCAACTAAGTTACTGTTAAGAATGACAGAACTGGACCCTGGAGGGCTTCTAGTCCAACCCCCTTGCTCAGACAGAAAGAGCTGTACCATTTCAGACAAGTGGCTGTCCATTATCCTCTTGAAAACCTTCAGTGATGGAGCACCCTCAACCTCTGGAGGCAAGTAGTTCCACTGGTTAATTGTTCTCACTGTCAGGAAAGTCCTCCTTAATTCCAGGGTGCTTCTCTCCTTGATTAGTTTCCATCCATTGTTTCTTGTCTTGTCTTGATAGGGAAACAGTCGCCAATGTAGCCCATCACAAGCATTGATGTTACCTCATTGGGTAATGCAATGTCTGCAAGAAAATATTAGTAACACTTTATACAGGTAGTCCTTGACTTAGCACAGTTCGTTTAAGGACTATTCGAAGTCACAACAGCGCTGAAAAAAGTGAACTATGACTGGTTTTCACACGACTGTTGCAGCGTCCCCAGGATCACACGACCAAATTCAGGCATTTTGAACTGGCTCATATTTATGACGGTTGAATCGTCCTGGGGTCACGTGATCATATTTTGCGACCTTCTGACTAGCAAAGTCAACAGGGAATCCAGATTCATTTAACAGTCGTGTGGCTAACTTAACAGCTGCAGTGATTCACTTAACAACTGCGACAGGAAAGGTCGTAAAATGGGGCAGAACTCCCTTAACAACTGTCTCGCTTAGCAACAGAAATGTTGGGTTTCATTGTGGTCGTAAGTTGAGGACTACCTGTAAAAGGCATATTTCTTCCTAAAATCCCTCGTCTCCATCAGTGGGAAATTCTCTGGCAGTTCCATTTGACTCTGTTAAGTTTGGAGATAGGAGGAGAAGCTGGTGAGCTATTGAGTTGAGGTCCGTCTTCCTATTGCTTAGGGGTAGTTCTCAACTTACAACTATTTGTTTAATAACTGAAGTTACAAGAGCACTGAAAAAAGTTACTTATCACCAGTTTTCACACTCGCAACTGTTGTAGCATTTGGTCATGTTACCAAAATCCAGGCACTTGTCAACTGGCATGTATTCATGACAGTTGCATGTCCGGGTATCATGTAATCCCCATTGGTAACTCTTCCCAGCCAACTTGCGATGTACAAAGTCAATGGGGGAGGGGAGCCAGATTCACTTAACGACTACATGTTTAATGGTAGGGATGCGCTTAAGCACTGTGGCAACAAAGGTTTGTAAAATGGGCAAAACCTCAAACCCTCATTTAAAAACTGCCTTGCTTAGCAACGGAAATTTGGGGCTCAATTGTGATGGTAAATCGAGGACTAGCTTGGTCTGGTTTTTACGGGAATGAGTGGCAGCTGCTAATCAGGGTTGGTGTCTTCCGTGTTGGAAATGGGCTGCCTGATGGATGCCTGGAGGAGAGAATTTCCTTCCCTTGCCGGTGTACTTAATTGTGCCATATGTTTGGGGAAGGAAAGAATGATGTCTCTTGTTTTTTTTTAATCTTGTATGTATAACAATGTGTACTTATACACAGATGCCTACTTAGGTGTTGGGGTTTTTTCAACTAACTTTTCAGTCCGGCATGATTTCTCTCCTGTGGTGGTTGAGTGTTTGCCTCAATGTTTCTTTTTATTTGATTGCCATATAGATCATACTGGAAACTGGTAGGATGGGGGGGGGCGGTGTTTGAGCCAGAAATATTTTAAATACTCATTTATGAACAACACCATAAAGATGAACGTTTGATCTTCTTCCCTCTCTTGAAAGTTTTCAACATCAGTTTAACCGCAGGCCGTTGTAACCTAAAATCATGAAAGCATCAAAGTTTTCTTGATGACTATTCTCCCTTGTAAAATATTTGGATGTAAGCCTGAAGTGATGGTTTGGTGATAAAAAGGATAGCAACATCATTCCAATAGCAGAGGTTACATAATGATAATCAGAATAGAGCTGGAAGGGACCTTGGAGGTCTTCTAGTCCACCCCCCTGCTGAAACAGGAGATCCTACCTATACCATTTCAGACAAATGGCTGTCCAGCCTCTTCTTGAAAACCTCCAGTGATGGAGCTCCTACAACCTCAGGTGGCAAGCTGTTCCACTGGTTAATTGTCCTCACTGTTAGGAAATTCCTCCTTAGTTCCAGGTTGCTTCTCTCCTTGATTAGTTTCCATCCCTTGTTTCTTCTCCTGCCCTCTGATACTTTGGAGAATAAGTTGTCCCCCCCCCCCCTGTTTGTGGCAGCCCCTCAAATACTGGAAGACTGCTATTATGTCCCGTCCCCCACCAGTCCTTCTTTTCTCCAGATTGCCGAAACCCAAATCCTGCAACTATCCTCCCTATGTTTTTGTCTCCAGGCCTTTTCCAAACTGTAATGTTAGAGTTTCAATATTCAGGTGGGTAATTTTTGAGGTTTGGGGAAGAATTAGCTCATGAATGAAGTTTGCCTTCTGTTTTTAGCAGCGTTCCTCACAATTGCTCAGCTTCTCCTGCTGAAGAACTTGGCTTTTTAAAATCTGCTTCAAGATGTGCTTTAATTATGATACTGTGTTTTTATAATTTTGACCTTGAATTGATGCATTTTGAAACTCTTTATAGAGAGAAGCAGCAGGGGCTGGTTGTAACTGCAAATGATGAATAAATAAGGAAGTTAGAGGAAGGAATTGGTACAAAAAAACATGACAAGGAGGATACCAGGCTGCAGAGGATTAGATACAACGTGGGGGGGGGAGGACGACAAAACCACCCACTAGTCATTGTTGACTAGAAATCGTACTCGGTCTTCTTGTTATTTCTGGCAGATGTTGCTTCCATATTTTGCAATGATTTATTGCAAGTCTGAAAGCTTATTTAAGAGAACCTGCGCTCTGGATTTTGGGCAGTAGATTCCATTCTTGATCAGTGTCCAACCTGTTTTATCAGTTATCCCATTCCAGCTTCTGTTTCCTTCTGGTTTGTGTGTGTGTTTTGATTTATAATATAAAGCTTTTTTTCTTGCTCTGTCTCTCTCTTTTTCTTTCTTTCTCTCTTCTCTTTTTTATTTCTTTCCCTTCCCTACCCTTCCCTTCTCCATTCTTTTCTTTCTTCCTTTCCTTTCTCTTCTCTTCCCTTTCCTTCCCCCTTCTTTTTCCCATCCTTCACCTTCCTCCTTCTCTTCTTTTCCTTTTCATATTTTCCTTTTTTTTATTATGACTTCTGGGAGGAATATCCTCAGTCCCTAGGTAGCAACCTCTAGTTTTTAAATGCCTTTGCTTGCAGGCTCCTCTCTCTCCAATCCTGAATGTTCAAGGTCAGATTGAATCAGAGAAGGTCGAAGGGGAGCTTCTTTCTAAAATTGTGTCAAATAAAACCCCATCATATCACGATGCCTGGGAATTTGACTCTAACCTGTCTAAAGGGATATCATTGAGGGCTGCCACTGTCAAGTGAGATGAAAGGAACCATGGGTGCCCATCTAAAATATATTAATATCTAATACCTCATTTACTTATTCTGATGCACAGTGGGCCTTTTGTTGCCTTTTCCCTATAGCACTCAATTTAAAAAAAAAAAACTTACAGAGCTCATTAACAGATTTCTCTCTTGTAAACAAGCAACAGCCAAAATCCTGACTCCCTCAAGGACAAGAAATGTCACAAGGGAAAGATGGAAGCTATCAAGATTTGGCTTGATTTGCTATGCCAATTTTCCCAAATAAGCAGATATGGAAATAAAGATTGCATGCTCACTCTTAGCAAGACTTTATGGTTGTTGCTTTTTTTACTCCAGAATAACAAGAGTTGGAAGGGGGTCTGAAATCAGCTGGGTTGCAGGATCAAGTGGAGAAGACGTACTGTGCCTCCGAAGATTGAGCCTTCTTGGGGGGGGAGTTTTTGAAGCCTGCTTCTGGTCCCCTTTAAAGGAATCCTTTTATTTTTATTCATTTCAGTCATTGAAACTCAGTCACAGTGACTCTAGACTAGGGAGATAAAAATCATTTTTTAAAAAAAATCAGGGTTTTTAAATTTTAAATCAGATTTTTTATATTTTTATCAAATTTATTTTAATCAAATACTTTTGGAGTAAGAAAATCTATCTAAATATACCGTTATTTTCTGAGTATAAGACACACCAAGGTTTTGAAGAGGCAAATTAAAAAAAAAGGTTTTGCATTCTGCAAACCTCCCCAAAATGGTCCGTTTTTCACAAAAATGGGCCTGTTTCCCCCCCCCAAGGGCATGAGTAGCCCTTAGGAGGCTTGTAGAGTGTTCCTGGGGGATTGGGGGGGGCAAAAACAGGCAAAAAAATGGCCCATTTTCCATGAAAACTGGCCCATTTGTCAAAAAAAGGGCATTAGGAAGCTTATAGAGTGCTCCTGGGGGCTGAGGGGGCAAAATTGAGCAAAAAACGCCCCATTTTTTGCTCATTTCTGGCCTCCCCAGCCCCCAGGAGCTCTTTGAAAGCCTCCTACAAGCTACGCATGACCATATCCGTGAAGGGGGCAGGGTTTTGGGAGGCAAAAAAATACTGTATTCAGTGTATAAGACGCACCCAGATTTTCAGCCTCTTTTTGAGGGAAAAAGGTGTGTCTTATACTCCAAAAAATACGGTAGTTTTCTACTTAAGATGCATTCATAATTTAGTTGATTCAGCATGAAATGGAGCTTAGTTATGGCTGTATACATTTTTCAGAGTATAAGGCAAACCTTTTTCCCTCAAAAAAGTGGGTGAAAATCTGGGTGCTTCTTATACACCAAATACAGCATTTTTAGCCTACAGCCCACGTCTTCAGGGCCTTCCCAAGGAGCATCGAGGCAGAGCTAGTCTTGCCTCCACAGGGATGAGGCTCCACAGAGAACACACCTGCAACACTTTGGCAGCTGTAAGCTTAGTCTCCAGTTGCAATGGATGGCTGTGAAGGTTGGACCATAAGGAAGGCTGAGCGCCAAAGAATGGAGGCCTTTGAAGTCTGATGCTGGAGGAGACTCCTGCATTGAGTCCCTTGGACTGCAAGGCCATCCAACCGGTCAGTCCTAGAGGAGATCAACCCTGACTGCTCTTTGGAAGGCCAGATCCTGAAGAGGAAACTCAAATACTTTGGCCACCTGATGAGAAGGAAGGACTTCATGGAGAAGAGCCTCATGCTGGGAACAATGGAGGGCAAAAGAAGAAGAAGGGGACGGCAGAGAAGGAGGGGGCTGGATGGAATCACCGAAGCAGTTGGCATGAGCTTCAATGGACTCCAGAGGATCATGGTAGAGGACAGGAAGGCCTGGAGGAATGTTGTCCATGGGTTGGACATGACTTCACAACTAACAACAACAACAAACTATCAGAAATTATCATAAAGCTATGACAGTCAGATGAGATTCATGTCAGGCTAAATTCGAACACTAAGAATAAATCTAGTCTATTATTTAAAAAGAAAAAAGCCTAATAGGAATTTGATCAGGAAGGAGATGGGACTTCATGGATAAGCTACCTAAAGCTGAATTGATGCAATGAACTAATCAAGGCATTCCCAGTTTTCTCCCTTTTCACATTGACTGAAGATTTAATCCTGGTATCACGGAGGGAGGGATGGAGAAGGGAGGGAGGGAGGAGGAAGGGGAAGTGGGAGGGAGGGAGGGGGAAATGAGGGAGGGAGGGAGGAAATTTAATGAATTTATATACCACCCATCTTGCTTTTTGGGGCAAATAGGTTAATTGATACTGACACAGGTTAAAATACTATCAGATAAATAAATGTGAAATACCTTTCACATTGGATTTATTTTTTGGACTGTTTCTAATTTCCCTTTAACTTTTGTACTATGTGTTTTTTAATGCTGTACGCCGCCCTGAGTCCTTGGAAGAAGGACAGCATATAAATCTAATAAATCCAATCCAATCCAATCCTTTTCACAAGAAATGTTTAGCTTTTTTGAGTTTTGAGAGGTCCTCTGTGTGTGTGTGTGTGTGTGTGTTTGTGTCTTCATGGATAAGCTACATAAAGGAGAACCAATGCAATGAAGCAATCAAGGTATTCCCAATTCTCTCCCTTTTTAAATTGATTGAAGATTTATCTGAAGGTATCGGGAAGGGGAGGGGAGGGGAGAGGAAGGGAGATAGGAAGGAAAGATGGAAGGAAGGAAGGGAGGGAGGAAAGAAAGATGGAAGGAAGGAAGGAAGGAAGGAAGGAAGGAAGGAAGGAAGGAAGGAAGGAAGGAAGGAAGGAAATTTAATTAATTTACATACCACCCATCTTGCTGTTTGGAGTGACTAGGTTGTTATTGACACAGGTGAAATTCCTTTTTTTTTATATATATATAAACAATCCATTTTCCATTAGCCAGTGTGTCACAGGTGAAATTCCTATCGGATACATTAATGTGAAATTACTCCTCACAAGAAACGTTTAGCTTTTTTTTTTAAACTTTTGAGAGTTTCAGGTTTATGTCCGTGTGTGTGTGTGTGTTTGTGTGTGTGTCTTTTCTTCTCTATTTGGCCTATTGATGTGAATCTGGGACTAGGAAACGGCTGCTTTGAACTTCCGTGTTGAATTAGTCGGCGCGTGTCGCGTGGACGGTTGCTTCACATCGCTGTCTCGGGTTTCCGTGTTACGTTTCCAGGGATTCGTGACTAACATTCTCCATACAAGTTTGTTGCAGAGAGGATGGAGAGAGAGAATCTGTGTCCCCTCTCTTCCAGTTTGAATGCGGCTCCTTTGGCTTTGTCTCCGTTTATAGACTTTTGTCAAATTATTATTATTATTATTATTATTTCTTAGATTTTTAGACCGCCCCTCTCCCAGAAAGGGACTCGGGGCGGTGTACAGTCAATACAATAAAATCGGTCATAATAATAAAAATACATTTAAGATACATTTGGAGGGGGAGATAGGCTGTACTAAGAAATAAATATATTCTAATCCTAAAAACATCACAATTAAAACCCCAAACCCAATTAAAATAAAATAAATCCCCGGGAGGTAAAACTAAGAAAGTGCCAGGCCAGCTGATTGAAATAGGTGAGTCTTTAACTTTTGCCGGAAGGAACGGAGGTCGGTGGTAGTTCGAATGTCTGGGGGGAGGTCATTCCAGAGGGTTGGGCCCATCACAGAGAAGGATCTACTCCTAGGCGTCGCCCGCTGGCATTGCCTAGCAGACGGCACCAGGAGGAGCCCCTCCCTGTGTGAGCGGATAGGTCGCTGGGACGTGTGTGGTAGGATGCGATCCTGCAGATAGCTAGGTCCTATGCCATGGAGCGCTTTAAAGATGGTGATCAATACCTTGAAACGCACCCGAAAGGCCACAGGTAGCCAGTGCAGCTCGCGCAGGAGAGGTGTTACGTGGGAGTAACGTGTACTTCCCATAATAACCCGCGCGGCTGCATTCTGAACTAGCTGCAGTCTCCGGATGCGTCCCAAGGGAAGCCCCATGTAGAGGGCATTGCAGTAGTCCAGGCGAGACGTCACCAGCGCATGAGTGACCGTGCGCAGGGCACTCCGGTCCAGTAGGGGGCGCAATTGGCGCACCAGGCGGACCTGGTGGAACGCCCCCCTTGCCACGGCTGCCACATGGTCCTCCATTGACAGCCGGGCATCGAGGAGGACGCCCAAATTGCGCGCCCGCTCCACAGGGGACAGTTGTTCGCCCCCTATGGCCAGCGATGGAGTCAGCTGGCTGAACCGAAATTCACAAGCTTGGGTTGCAAACAGGCCCTCTCCGTGGCTGGGTGGGTGCGTAGACGTGAGACCCAACTGGCTCTCCACCGCAGTTGAAATGGAATTGGTTGGCCACATGGTGGGAAAGAGATTTCGTGCTGGGGACCGTCTAGACTCTAGCAATTGAACTGCCACCAAAGTAGAAGGCCCTATTAAGGTTTCCACCAGCGCTACGACATGTTCTCCTCCTGTGTGGAAAATGCAGAAATTCTTGGATTATTTCTCAAGCTGTTCTCCTTGGGAAGAAGACATGCTTTCGTGGTCCTTGGTCACTCAGCAGAAGACCAGCCTGCGTTTCTCAGTTAAATCCTGCAAATTTAAAATGTTGCCTTTTCCATCAAATTGTGACCACCAGTGGCGAAAGAATTAGACCACAGAATCCTAGGGCTGCAGAGGACCTCAGAGGTCTTCTAGTTCAACCCTGCTCAGGGCAAAAGATCTTTATGCCTTTCCAGTCAAATGGTTGTCCGGTCCATTTCTGGAAACCTCCAGCAATGCCGCACCTATAACTCCAGGGGGCAACTTCTGTTCCATTGATTAATTGTTCCCACTGTCAGGAAATTTCTTCTTAGTTCTGGATTGGATCTCTCCTGGATAAGCTTCTACCCACTGATTCATGTCCTGCCTTCAGGAGCTCTGGACAAGAGACTGAACCCTTCCCTTTTGTGGCAGCCCCTGGATGGATGGATGGATGGATGGATGGATGGATGGTGAGTGGGTGGGTGGATGGATGGTTGGAAGGGTGGGTGGATGGATAGGTGGATGGATGGATGGATGGATGGATGGATGGATGGATGGATGGAAGGGTGGGTGGATGGATGGATGGATGGATGGATGGATGGGTGAGTGGGTGGATGGATGGAAGGGTGGGTGGATGGAAGGAAGGATGGATGGATGCATGGATGCATGGATGGAAAGGTGGGTGGATGGATGGATGGATGGAAGGGTGGATGGATGGATGGATGGATGGATGGATGGATGGATGGATGGATGGATGGGTGGATGGATGGAAGGGTGGGTGGATGGATGGAAGGATGGGTAGATGGATGGAAGGAAGGGTGGATAGATGGATGGAAGGATGGATGGATGGATGGGTAGATGGATGGAAGGAAGGGTGGATGGATGGATGGAAGGATGGATGGATGGATGGATGGAAAGGTTGAGCCCTACAGTGGCTGTGTTGGTTGGTAAATATCTATCCAGTCGTGCAATACAAAACAATAGCAGAGTTGGAAGGGACCTTTGAGGTCTTCTAGTCCAACCCCCTGCCTAGGCAGGAAACCCTACCATTTCAAACAAATGGCTATCCAACATCTTCTTAAAGACTTCCAGTGTTGGGGCATTCACAACGTCTGGAGGCAACTTTTGTTCCTCTGATTCATTGTTCTGTCAGGAAATTTCTCCTCAGTTCTAAGTTGCTTCTCTCCTTGATTAGTTTCCATCCATTGCTTCTTATTCTGCCTTCAGATGCTTTGGAAAATAGGTTGACCCCCCTGTTCTCTGGGGCAACCCCTCAAATACTGGAATTCTGCTATCATGTCTCCCCTAGTCCTTCTTTCTCTTACGCTAGACATCCCCAGTTCCTGCAACCGTTCTTCATATGTTTTAGTCTCCAGTCCCCTAATCCTCTTTGTTGCTCTTCTCTGCACTCTTTCTAGAGTCTCCACATCTTTTCTACATTGTGGCGACCAAAACTGAATGCCGTATTCCAAGTGTGGCCTCACCAAGGCCTTATAAAGTGGTATTAACAGGTGATCTTGATTCTATCCCTCTGTTAATGCAGCCTAGAACTGTGTTGGCTTTTTGGGCAGCTGCTGCACACAGCTGCCAAATGGTGGTGGAGCAATGGTGGGTTCTGGCCGGTACAGCCCCAGTAGGGTCATAGCGGTAATAGTCAAGAGGCACGGCCACCGTACCAGAACGGTGGCTTGTTTGGGTCCGCCCGCCTGCCCACCTGCATTCCTTACCTGTTTTTAAGGCAACCGGGCCAATTGTGCATGCACGCACAGTGTGCGGCACTTGAGCAACCTCCGATGCCTCCGACAAGCAGCTGGGCATCACAGGGGTGGTGGATTACGCAAACGTGCACACCACATGTCAGGCATGCACACAGCGTACGTCCGGCGCGTGCACCAACTGGCCACCAGCAGCGTACCAGTAGCAAAGGTAAGAGCAACCCACCACTGTTGTGGAGCCTTTTAGAGGGTCCTTGAGGCCACTTGTAGGTTTATCTCTGTCCTCAGGGTCACCTAACTGGTGTAAATAGTTCCTGTAATCTGCAATTTTTCCCTCTGGAAATCCATTCCTACTCCCCACCATTCCAAGGGTCTTCATCCCAAATTGTGTAGCTAAAAGTCTGTAGAAATTCTCAGTCCTCCAGGTCATGGTTGTCCCAAAGGTCCTTTTCTTCGAGAAGCAACTGGACTGTCTTGGTTTTTTCTTTGAAAGCGTTTTGCTTCTCAACTGAGAAGCTTTTTTTTTTTAGCTTTGACTGGGTGATGCAATATGGAGGGATTGATACTCGTTGCAGACAGCTGGTCATTTGCATTTTTTTAGAGAGCCGTTGAGGCCACTTGGAGTTTATCTGTTTCCTCAGGGTCACCTGAGTGGTGCAAATGGGTCTGGAGCCTTTTTGGCTGCAGGATGTTTTCTACCCCATGTCCCTTCTCTGTTGAAGACGGGTGCAGGCTGTTGCACCACTCAGGTGACCCCAAGGACACAGATAAACCTCCAGGTGGCCTCAAGGACCCTCTAAAAGGATGCAAATGACCAGTTGTTCTGCAAGGAATATAAATCCTTCCATTCCCCACCATCCACTCAGAGCTGGCTCTCTTAATACATTGAGACTTAGAGCAATACTTTGCCTTGGACTCTGATTTACTTTTGGATTCTATTTGGAACCCTGACAACACGAGTGATGTCTAACTGGCCATGCCCACACCACCCACACACCCCCTGAGGTAATGCACAACCCTTAATGGAATCAGGTTTGATACCCCTGTTCTAGAGGCCTGCCTTGCCTTGACCACCTGGGTCCTAACATAGCAGCAACTTCAGAAGAGAAACAAGAGAAGGGTCAACTCGTCCTCTTTCCTGGAGTTCTAATAGTACAGAGTCTTCCTTTTTTTCTGGAAGATGACCAGCTCTATTGAGCGAATCCATCCTGTTCCCACTTCTCCTTTTCATTCGTCTGATAAGCTTAGTCCCTGACTAAGAAGCGCATGTTCCTTCCCAGATTACATCACAATGACCGAACAGTGCAAAAAGTTCTCACACGGAGAAGTCTGTTTTGGGAGAGAATCTGTAGAGATTCTCAGTCACCCAAGTCATGGTTATCCCAAAGGTGCTTTTTCAGGAGTTTTTGGGACTGCCTTCAGGTGCCCTGGAGAATAGCTTGACTCCCTCTTCTTTGGGGCAGCCCCTGAGATATTGGAACACTGCTATCATGTCTCCCCTGGTCCTTCTTTTCATTAAAGTAAACATACCCAGTTCCTGTTAGCCAAAGAACCTGAATGGTTTTCAGCAAACGTTAAGCAAATTGCATAATATAGAATATAGAGCAGAATAACAGAGTTGAAACGGAGATGAGCACCGCCCCCTAGATTCAGGAACGACCAGCACATATGTGGGCGGGGAACCTTACCTTTATCTAAGTGGTTTACAGAGTCAGCCTCTTGCCCCCAACAATCTGGGTCCTCATTTTACCCACCTTGGAAGGATGGAAGGCTCAGTCAACCTGAAGCCTGGTGAGATTCGAACTGCCAAATTGCAAGCAGTCGGCAGAAGTAGCCTGCAGTACTGCACTCTGACCACTGTGTCACGGCGATTCATATTTAGTTGGTTTTAGTCTGCTGGTGGTTTCTGAGATATTTTGTTGCCTGGCACTGTTCTCCTTTTCACAGCTTGTGTTGCTGCATTTTAGTTCAGTGTGTTGTTACTTTGATTTATATATCTCCAAACCGATGGTGAAGCTTGTTTTAAAATCAATCATTGTTTGGGTTGGTATAACTTTAATGATTTAGTCCAAATACAAGGAGTCCTTGACTTACAGCCATTCATTTTTATGACTCTTTAGTCTTAAAACAGTCCTGAAAAAAGCGACTAACGGCCAGTCATGTGATTTGTTTAACAGCCACTGCAAAAAGGAACCACTGACTTAGCAACTGCCTTGCTCAGCAATGAAACTTTTGATCCCAGAATTTCGGTCATAAATTGAGGAACACCTTATTCGCATTGCAGTAGGTGGGAATAAATCACTTTTTTTCATAAGTTGCTTTTTTCAGTGCCATTGTAACTTTGAAAGGTCACTAAATGAATTATTGTAAGTGGAGGATAACCTATAAAACATTTTTAAAGTCCAGAATGCCCGGATAACATTTCAAAGTGGCTCAAAGAGACAGCTCCCTAAATCACAAGAAACAACGGATATTGTTCTGACTGAGGCTTCTCAAGAGCATGAAGCAAACTCCTTGTCCCGGCAAAAAACCCTTTTATCAATCAACTATGAATTCTATCATTCACATCCAGCAAAGTCTTTCAAGGGAGGATTTACAATCACAGACCTTATCTGGCTTGGAGAGCTGCCAGGCTGATATCTGCAAAACTTGGCAAGGAATCTCTGAGAGTCATGAACCAATGAAGCAAACTAATTATCTCCTGCAAACTCCACTCCCCTTTCACTCCTCTTTTATTTCCTCTGGGAGGGGCCACTCATCGTCCACCTGTGGCCTTACTCCCAAGTCGACCCCTGTCCTTTAGCTGTTCCCTTCGTCTGGCAACTCTGTGCATGCGCACACTGGGAACAGGCTCCAGCTGTTCTTCTGCCTCACTGATGTCTGACTCTGAAGGCAGCTGATAACTGGCATACGGCCCTGGCCCCCTCTCTGCCTCTGACACAGAGCCCTCCTCAGAGCCTTCCCCAGACTCCAGGACTGGCCCAGGTTCCTCCCCAACCTCCTCACTGTCCAAATCTGCTGCCAACACCGCTGGCCGCTGGTGGGCCGCAACAGGATGGAAGCTTATCAAGGAGAGAAGCAACCATAGAAGTAAGGAGAAATTTTCTGACAGTAAGGACAATTAACCACTGGAACAGCTTGCCACCAGAAGTTGTGGGTGCCCCAACACTGGAGGTTTTTAAGAAGAGACTGTCTGAAATAGTATAGGGTCTCCCACTTGAGCAGGAGGCTGGATTAGAAGACCTCCAATCTCTGTTATTTTGTTATTCACTGGTATATAAGGTAGGGCGGAGGTATAGCACAATCACACTTGCAAGATTCTGTTGTTATAACCCAGGGGTGTCAAACTCAATTTCATTAAGGGAACACATCAGGGCTGTGGTTGACCTTGGGGGAGGGGGTGTATGGCCGACTAGGTGGGCGTGGCCAGCTTGACGCCACTTCCCAAACTGGTGGTATGTTTCCTCTTTGCACTGGGTAGACTGGGCTGAAGTTACTGGGTAGACCAGACCAATGCCACGCTGGCCTGATCTTTCCTACTTGATAAAGTAGAAAAATGTGGGTTAGACAGCATCATGACCATATGGATTCGTAACTGGCTGACCAACCGCACTCAACATGTAGTCCTCAATGGAACTGCATCTACATGGAGGCAGGTATGCAGTGGAGTACCCCAAGGCTCTGTTTTAGGCCCAGGACTCTTCAACATCTTCATCAA
This sequence comes from Natrix helvetica, assembly GCF_964273705.1. Taxonomy (NCBI): domain Eukaryota; kingdom Metazoa; phylum Chordata; class Lepidosauria; order Squamata; family Natricidae; genus Natrix; species Natrix helvetica. The sequence continues at coordinate 2,195,547 of NC_138552.1, forward strand.
TGATTTGGACGAGCGTTTTGCGGTGGTTCTGCTCCTACCTCTGTTTTAGGCCCAGGACTCGTCAACATCTTCATCAATGATTTGGACGAGCGTTCTGCGGTGGTTCTGCTCCTACCTCTCTGACCGGACGCAACGCATGTTGGCAGGGGAGCAGAGGTCGACCCTGAGGCCGCTCACTTGTGGGGTGCCGCAGGGGTCGGTCCTCTTGCCTCTCCTGTTCAACACATATATGAAGCCGCTGGGTGAGATCATTCGTGGTTTCGGGGTTGGATACCACCTGTACGCTGACGATACGCAGCTGTATATTTCCACCCCGAATCACCCCAACGAAGCTGTCGAAATGATGTCCCGGTGTTTGGAAGCCGTGCGGGTCTGGGTGGGAGACAACAGACTCAAGCTCAACCCCTCCAAGACGGAGTGGCTGTGGCTACCGGCCCCCCGGTTCAACCAGTGGACTCCATCGCTGGCCATTGGGGGCGAGCAACTGGCCCCCGTGGAGCGGGCGCGCAATTTGGGTGTCCTCCTGGATGCCCGGCTGTCGATGGATGACCATGTGGCAGCCGTGGCGAGGGGGGCGTTCCACCAGGTTCGTCTGGTGCGCCAATTGCGCCCCCTATTGGACCGGGACGCCCTTTGCACAGTCACTCATGCGCTGGTGACGTCCCATCTGGACTACTGCAACGCTCTCTACATGGGGCTCCCCTTGAGGTGCACCCGGAGACTACAGCTGGTCCAGAATGCGGCTGCGCAGGCAATTATGGGGAGTACTAGATACTCCCATGTAACACCTCTCCTGCGCGAGCTGCATTGGCTTCCTGTGGTCTACCGGGTGCGTTTCAAGGTGTTGATTACCATCTTTAAAGCGCTCCATGGCACAGGACCTAGTTACCTGCGGGATCGCATCCTACCCCACACATCCCTGCGACCAATTCGCTCTCACAGAGAGGGACTCCTCCGAGTGCCGTCCACTAAGCAATGCCAGCGGGCAGCGCCCAGGAGTAGGGCCTTCTCTGTGATGGGCCCAGCCCTCTGGAATGACCTCCCCCCCGATATTAGGATTACCAATGATCTCCGCTCCTTCCGCAAGAAACTCAAGACCCACCTGTTCCAACTAGCCGGCCTGGCCCAATTATAGTTTTATTCTCTAATCCTCCTGGCAATTATTTTAAACTCTGGGGTAGTTTTAATGTTATTTTAATTTTTTACCTTACTGTGTAGATTTATGAAATTGTTTTTGTCAGTTTCTACGCCTCCTCCATGTACCATGTAATATGTATTATGCCTATTTTAAATGTACACCCATGACATTTTTGACTTTTGATTGTACACCGCCCCGAGTCCCTGTGGGAAGAGGGTGCGGTTTATAAATCTAATAAAATCAAATCAAAATCAAATGGACGAGAGAATAAATGGGGAACTCATCAAATTTGCAGATGACACCAAGCTGGCAGGAATAGCCAACACTCCAGAAGATAGGCTTAAGATACAGAAGGATCTTGACAAACTTGAACATTGGGCACTATCTAATAAAATGAAATTCAATGATGAAAAGAGTCAGGTTCTACATTTAGGCAAGAAAAACGAAATGCACAGGTACAGTATAGGTGGCACCATGCTCAATAGTAGCAACTGTGAAAGGGATCTTGGAGTCCTAGTGGACAACCATTTAAATAGGAGCCAGCCGTGTGCAGCAGCTGCCAAAAAAGCCAACACAGTTCTAGGCTGCATCAATAGAGGGATGGAATCAAGATCACGTGAAGTGTTAATGCCACTTTATAAGGCCTTGATAAGGCCACACTTGGAATACGGCATTCAGTTTGGGTCACCACGATGTAAAAAAGATGTGGAGACACTAGAAAGAGTGCAGAGAAGAGCAACAAAGAGGACTAGGGGACTGGAGACTAAAACATGAAGGACGGTTGCAGGAACTGGGCATGTCTAGTTTAGTGAAAAGAAGGACTAGGGGAGACATGATAGCAGTCTTCCAATATCTCAGGGGTTGCCACAAAGAAGAGGGAGTCAAACTATTCTCCAAGGCACCTGAGGACAGAACAAGAAGCAATGGGTGGAAACTAATCAAGGAGAGAAGCAACTTAGAACTGAGCAGAAATTTCCTGACAGTTAGAACAATGAATCAGTGGAACAGAAGTTGCCTCCAGAAGTTGTGAATGCCCCAACACTGGAAGTTTTTAAGAAGAGATTGGATAACTATTTGTCTGGTATAGGGTTTCCTGCCAAAGCAGGGGGTTGGACTAGAAGACCTCCAAGGCCCCTTCCAACTCTGTTATTCGATTCCATTGTATTCTATTCCTCTTCACGTTGGGTAGACCAGGACGACCCTGCAGGCTGGATCCGACCACAATATGGGGCAAATCCAGCCAGTGGGCCTTGAGTTTGACACCCCTGCTATAACCAATCACAATAAAAGTCATTTTAGAATCAGAATACTGATGATCTCAGATAAACCTAGTTTGTAGCTAGGTGTACAATGTTTGAAAGAATAAGCAATAATTTAATAGTCAGTCTGGTTCCTCCGTCTCACAGGTCACACAGATCCTAACTCTGCTTTAGAAAAATCTATAAAATATCATTCACTGAAACTCAGGCTAGGAGACTATCTGAAAAAGCTTTCACTTCAAGCTACAATAGAAAAGGAACTAAGGACCCAATATCAATTTAATATCAAACTGGAAAATCATGAGGTCTAGGGGCCTCCCCGACTTCCGTTGATTTAATCGCAATCCCAATTTCTTGAACAAAGAGGCAAGCTTAATAATCTCATTTTCTCCCCCGGCGGTAGCTAGAGTCTCTCATATTGGAGATATACACACAAACACACACACAAAATCTACCGGTTTCTCTTCTTCTCTTGAAGAGAAATTAAAACTATATTATTTGAAAACCTAGGATTAAGCAAATTGATAAATGCTTGAAAGGTCATGATTGATGCTAGAAGTGCATATTGAAATATTGAATAATGAAAAATGAAAATAAAATTACTAGGAATAATACTGTTATGTTTATTGGTATTGAACTGTATGACTCCCAGGAATCAAGCCATTCACACAATGAGGGGTATAAAATAAAAAACTTTATTAATTAAAAAAAAAGAACTGTATTATTTGGAATACAGCAAGCATTGCAAAAGTGTTAATGGGGTTTTAGACTCAGGTGCACTTTCCCACGTACATAACAAACAGAAAAAGCAGAATTATGATGTTATTTAATTTGTCTAAAACAGTGTTTCTCAACCTTGACAAATTGAAGATGTCCGGACTTCAACTCCCAGAATTCCCCAGCCAACTGGCTGGGGAATTCTGAGAGTTGAAGTCCAGAAATCTTCAACCTGCCAAGGTTGAGAAACAATGGTCTAAGTGCTAATTTCTTGTAATACTTTGTTTTAGAAAGAGTGTACTATTTTTCTCTTTGCTTTCTTGTATGTTGGCTGGCAAGGTGTATAAAAAAAATTCTCTTAGCAGAATAACAGGGTTAGGAGGGACCTTGCAGGTCATCTAGTCCAGGGGTCCCAAACCGTTAAGACCGCAGGGACCATTAAATCCATTATTTTAAATCCCACGGACCACTAATACAATCTTCCTAATGACCGGCTGGGCAGACGTGGCTATGCGGTCATGTGACTGGGTGGACGTGGCCAACTCGATGTCATTCATGTCGAGGGGCGCCTCACTGGCCTCTACTCCCCCCTCCCATTCCTCGCCTGGCTGCTCGGGCTCCTGAGGGCCCCAACAGGAAGCTGTTGCTGGAGCTAAGCAGCCAGGAGGAGAAAGAGTTGGCAAAACAGCTCAGTTCAAATTGGATCTGACCGAGGAGGTGGTTGAGCAGAATCACCTCACTGAGGACTAGGAGCATAGGCCTTCCAAGCAGAGGGAAGACTTGGAGGCTCAGCAGGCTGAGATGGTCAGCCAGTTCCAGGCCATGATGCAGTCCCACTGGAACGAGGCCCTCCTGCTCTTCGCCACCAGCGGCGCTTCCTTCCAGCCTTCGCCCAAAGTGGGTTGGAGCAGAAGATCCGTGTGCCTGATGGTGATTTGAGGTTCTGCTAAACATCTGCAGAAAGACAAGTCGTTCTCCAGAAGCCTTGGAAGAAAGGAAGGCCATGGATAACTCTTCTCTTCGTTTTCCATGCCTTTCGTACAGCATTCAGTGAAGTCTTGACAGAGGAGTCAAGAAACCAGCCGAGAGCTGAAGGCACATAATTCAGAAAGCCAAGGCTCCAGTCCCATCTGAATGCCCAACGCTTGTCCTTGCTGATTCTCCCAAAAGCTGCCTTAATTGAGAGGAAACAGCCTTTGCCAGCTGCTGAGGCCCGGAAGCCGATTTCTGTGCAAAAATACCCGCACCGAGGCTGCAATTCAGAGCCACCGAGAGCAATTTCCTTTTTTTTGTGAAAGTAATATCTGAAGTGACCCGAAGAGACTCTGAAGGAGGAAAAAGCCGTCACGTTTCATCACCAGGTAGAATTCAGGGTCTCCGGGCAGCTTTTACGACAGGATAATGTAAAAATAAACAGCAATCTATATAAACCAATAGACAGATGGGGATGATCCAGTCGTTAGGTAGAATGGATATCAGGCAGCCAGCTTCCAGAACCCAAGAGAAGAGTCTGCTTTTCAAGGCCCTTCCAGAATGCCATCCCCGTGGGGTCCTTGGTGCTCTCTGAGCTTGGGGGCTTTCTTGCAGACGTTTCATGACCCAACTAGGTAATAACTTCAGAGTGAGGAAGAGGAAGATTGTGGGCTGCTTGGTGCTCTTTGAGCTTGGTTGTTTTCTTACAGATAAATCTTCAGGGCTAGAAGGAAGAAGGTTTTGTAGAGCAGTGGTGGTGGTGGAGGAGGAGGAGGAGGGGGAGGGGGAGGGGGAGGAGGAGAACAATGACAGTCCTGATGACAGTGGGATCCGTGGTGTTTTGTGAACCTGGGTGCTTTCTTCCAGACGTTTCATGACCCAACTAGGTAACATCTTCAAGGTGAGGAGTGTTGTGGCTCGCCTGTGGCCTGCGGAGCTGGCAGCAGAGTCAGACAGTGAGGAGGTTGGGGAGGAACATGGGACAGTCTTGGGGACTGAGGGAAGTTCAGGCGAGGGCAATGCGTCAGAGGCAGAGAGGGAGCTAGACAGCAGTGAGGCAGAGGGACAGCTGGAGCCTGTTCCCAGTGTGCGCATGCGCAGAGCTGCCAGAAGACAAGAACAACTAAGAAAGCAGGGTCGACTTGGGGAGTAAAGCCACACCTTGGAGGGGATTGGCCCCTCCCAGAGGAAGCAAAAGAGGAGGAAACTGGGAGGGGGCTTTTGCAGGACTACCTGTAATCTAGGGAGGGAGGAAGGATCTAACTTTCCCCTGCCAGACCCTCCTGCTCCAAATAACTGTCCCCTTCCTACCAATGAAAGCTGAGCAAAGGACCCCTTTTGAGAGTTAATAAATATTTAAGAAGAGTCGAGTCAAAATGTTTTAGCACTGGGCAACAAAGAAGTGAATGTTCCAAGCATTAGAGGATGCTGCATTTTGCACAGACTGTTCTCAGTTTGCTAACCTGAACCTGCACAATTCTCAGCGAGGTGGTTTTTAAATAATGCAGCTCATTGTGCTTACAGTAAAGCGATCGATTTTTATTTCCAGCTTATGTTTTCTGATTTTTTAGACACACCAAAAAAAGCTAGGAAGCATCCGCAGCTCCCTCCTCGGCAGGAATAAGATTTGGAAAGGTGCTTCAAAAGAATTAAGCCAGCTGTCAGGTTTAGTCATAGCGGCCTCTGGTTTCCAAGAATTACATTTACATCTATTTTTAAAACTCTTGCGATTTCGCTTTCTTTTAGAATGCCAGGAAGTGCTGGATATAGCCTATGGGTAGTCCTCAACATACGACCACATTTGAGCTAAGAAACATGGAATAGAATAGAAAGAGAAGAAAAGAAAAGAAAAGAGAAGAGAGAAACATGGAATAGAATGGAATAGAAAGAGAAGAGAAGAAAAAAGAAAAGAGAAGAGAAGAAAGAGATATGGAATAGAATATAAGGAGGAGAGAAGAGAAAAGAAGAGAAGAGAAAGATATAGAATAGAAATATGGAATAGAGTAGTCCTCAATGTACAACCACATTTGAGCTAAGAAACATGGAATAGAATAGAAAGAGAAGAGAAGAAAAGAAAAAAGAGAAGAGAAGAGAGAAACATGGAATAGAATAGAAAGAGAAGAGAAGAAAAGAAAAAAGAGAAGGGAAGAGAGAAACATGGAATAGAATAGAAAGAGAAGAGAAGAAAAGAAAAAAGAAGAGAGAAACATGGAATAGAATATAAGGAGAAGAGAAAAGAAGAGAAGAGAAAGATATAGAATAGAAATATGGAATAGAGTAGTCCTCAATGTACAACCACATTTGAGCTAAGAAACATGGAATAGAATAGAAAGAGAAGAGAAGAAAAAAGAGAAGAGAAGAGAGATATGGAATAGAATAGAAGGAGAAGAGAAGAGAAAGATATCGAAGAGAAATATGGATTAGAGTCGTTCTCTGAGCTAAGAAACTGGCATCTCTGGTTTTTTGGCTGATCAATCTGGGCATTTCTCCCATCTCCATTTTTCACACTTAACTGCCATCGCAGAGTTCCTGTGGCCATGTGATCAAAATTTGGATGCCTGGAAACTGGCATGCACTTTGCGACCTCCTAACACACAAAGTCCATGGGGGAAGCTGGATTCACTTTGCAACCGTATAACTAAGATTAACAATTGCAGCGATTCCCTTATCAACTGTAGCAGTGGGGAAAACTCGCTTAACAACCGTTTTGCTTAGCAACAGAAAATTTGGGTCCATTGTGGTCATAACTCGAGGATTACCTGTACATTTGAAAGTGTTTTTAAAAAAACCTTGCACAGAGATGCTTAGAGGACTGTCTTTTTCATCCGATGTCGATCGATTTCACTTGTATGTCACCAGAATTCCTGCTTGAAGCAGGGGGTTGGACTAGAAGACCTCCAAGGTCCCTTCCAACTTTGTTATTCTGTTATGCAAAGGATCTCTTGCTTCGTCCCCCCACTGCCATAAAATGAGGCAGGTGGAAACTTGGAGCCCCTGATGCTGTTTTGCTGTTTTGCATCTGACTCTGGAATAGCTTTCCCCACAAATATCGATCCGTTCTCCCGTTGTTGGTTGTGTGTAAGAAGCAGCGCACTTGAGGTGTGAAGTTTTGTCTTGGAATGTTATGAGTTTTGCAATTGTATTGATTCTTATCTGTTGATAACTTCTACCGTCGAGGCTTTGTTCTGCTTTGTTTCAAATTGCTTTGTAAACTGCCAGAAATCTTCCCAATTGCAGGCTCCATAAATCTAAATAATAACAAATGAGAGCCAGTTTGGTCTAATCTGATGCTTAAGGCAAACAGGCTAGAAAATGGGAGATTGTGAGTTCTAGTTCAGCCTTAGCCATGAAAGCCGGCTGGGTGACTTTGGACCAATCACTAGGAGATTGAAAATTCTAGTTCCACTTTAGGCATGAAAGCCAATCGGGTGGCTTTGGGCCAATCACCAGGAGGCTGTGAGTTCTAGTCCCGCCTTAGGCGTGAAAGATGGCTGGTTGATTTTGGGCCAATCACCAGGAGACTGTGAGTTCTAGTCCTGCCTTAGGCATAAAAGCCAATCGGGTAACTTTGGGCCAATCACCAGGAGACAGTGAGTTCTAGTTCCACCTTAGGCATAAAAGTGAATCAGGTGGCTTTGGGCCAATCACCTGGAGACGGTGAGTTCTAGTCCTGACTTATCCATGAAAGCTGGCGGGTGGATGTGTCTGTTACCTTGAGTTATTTGTATAAATAATCAAAGTTAGATATAAATGCCTAAACAATCTAATAACATTTTTTAAAAAACGATGGCAGTCCTAATGGGTTTTGTGCTTTTCCTGCCCTCCGACAGGATCCAGCGGCCGCCTCCATCTCGGACAGAGACTGTGACCCCAGAGAGGGCGAGACCGTAGCCATGAACTACAAACTGTCTCCACTGCAGGTGAAACTAGGTAAGTCCAAGCCGAAGAAGCCACAGAAAGCTTTGCAAATTTCTCCTCTGGCTCTTGGGGGAGAAATTCCCCTGTCTGCCTAGATTCCTCTCCCCAAGCCATCCCGCCCACGGAGACATCGACCGACAGGCAGCCTACGAGCCCCTCGGAATTCAGATCAAGCCCACAAGTGACCAGTGACAGCCCCAGCCTTCAACCAACCCAGGACACCACCACCACCCAACAAGCACTTTGCCTCCCAATGATTCTCACTTGATTGTTCTGAGCTAGGCTTCCCCCAAAAAGCACGAGGCAGAGTCCTGGTCCCAACCAAACCCCTTTTATTAAACGAATGTGAATTCCTCTCATTCCCCTTCAGCCAAGGCCTGGCAAACAGTCTTTCAAAGGAATATTTATGACCACAGACTTTATCTAGCTTGGAAAGCTGCCATGTCGATATTTTCCAAAGGAGGTGCTGTGCAAGGAAAGGCTTGGCACAGAGTCCCTGAGATTCACGGACAGATCTTCACACTCCTGAAATGAATCTAACAACCAAATTATTTTGGTTGTTAGATTCTTTAATCTAACGAACGAATTATTTCCTGCAAAAGCCCGCTCCTCTTTATTCCCTGGGGAGTGGGGGCATTCACTGTCCACCTGTGGCCTTACTCCCAAGTCAATCCTTGTTCCTTAGCTGTTCCCTTCGTCTGGCAGCTCTGCGCATGCGCACACAGGGAACAGGCTCCAGCTGTTCCTAGATCTGCTGTCTGACTCTGAAGGCAGCTGATAACTGTCAGACGGCCCTGGCCCCCTCTCTGCCTCTGACCCAGATCCCTTGTCCGAGCCTTCCCCAGACTCCAGGACTGTCCCATGTTCCTCCCCAACCTCCTCACTGTCCGACTCTGCTCCAGCTCCGCTGGCCACTGACAGGCCACAACACTGACCTAACCTCCCCATCACAAGATCCTCACTTGACACAAGACCCTTATCTGATCTGACCAATCATAAGACCTTCACTTGACACAACCCACACCTGTCCTATCACAACAGGCATCTCAAGACTCTCACCTGATGTGACCCACAAGACCCATCAAGAACCATCATGAGACCTTCACCTGACATGACCCCACCTGGCCCATCTTAAGACCCATCATGAGACACCCCCCAACTGACATGACCCATACTTGACCCATTACCCTCATGAACCATCATGAGGCCCTCACCTGACATGACCCACACCTGAACCATCCTTATTTGACAGACCTGGCCCATCTCAAGATCCTCACCTGATGTGACCCACACCTGGCCCATCTCATCATGACCCATCATGAGACCTTCACCTTACATGACCCACACCTGAACCATCCTTATTAACATGACCCACACTGTGCCATCTCAAGACCCATCACGAGACCCTCACCTGACATGACCTCCCCATCACAAGTCCTACTGACCACACAAAGCCCTTACCAAGAGAAGAAGACCAGCACTGGTGTCCCTTAAACACCACTGAAGACGTTACCTAGCCTGGTAATGAAACATTCTGTAACCAACCCACAAGGTCAATGAACCAACCTCCACCCTCATAGATACATCTCTATCATGCTTCTGGAAGTCCTCGACTTATGACTGTAATGCAGCCTGCCCATTACGGTTGTAAGTCATGAACCTTCACAGGTCACCTTCACGACCGACCCAATTCTACGACCTTTTGTGCCATAGACAATGAACACCACTGTCATTAAGTGAATCAGTTGTTTGCTATGGACCAGTTTTGCCTAAAATTGCAAGTAAATGTTGATTTTCATCAAAAATGTCATATAATGCGGTTGCATGAGATCGGTTGCTATGTGCCCAAAATGTGGTCACAGGACAGTGGGGCACGGCTGTCGGATCTTCAGAATCAGGGAGGTCTGTTGTAACTTTGAAAAGTCAGTAAATGGCCTGTCATAAGTTGAGGACTAGCTGTATTTATTCTCTGGGCAAACGGTGTTACGTCAAATGCAGAAATGGAGAAATAGTCGATGAGGCAAATTAAAAGCCGGTGATAAGAGAACAGAAACATAGCTCAACATAACTAAAGGAGCCAGTTTGGTCTAGTGGTTAAGTAGCACAAGACTACAAACCAGGAGACCAGAGGTTCTAGTCCCACCTTAGCCATGAAAGCTACCTGGGAGACTTTGGGCCAATCACCACGAAACAGTAATCCTGACTTAGCCATGAAAGCCAGCTGGGTGACTTTGGATCAGTCACCAGGAGACAATGAATTCTAGTTTCCCCTTAGACATGAAATCCATATATATATATATGTTGTGTTTGTGCTGATATATATGTATTTGTGTTACAACCCCTGGTATGCCTAAATATGGGAGGGAGCTCACTCCTCCCTCTTTCTGTCCTTCGGCTCATCACAGAAAACCATCCAGGCAGAAACCCATATTTTTATTTTTAATGTTGCCTTTTTATATTTGTGTTGTATTTGTGCTGATAAATAAATAAAGGGAGACTAGTATGGATCCATTTCAAGCTATTTAGCTCTCATCAGCTAGCCATGGTTCAAATCCCAGTAAGGGTATGGCTAGCTGATGAGAGCTAAATAGCTTGAAATGGATCCATACTAGTCTCCCTTTATTTATTTATCAGCACAAATACAACATACATACATACATACATACATACATACATACATACATACATACATACATACGTGTGTGTGTGTGTATGTGTGTGTGTGTGTGTGTGTGTGTGTGTGTGTGTGTATGTATATATATATATATATATATATATATATATATATATATATATATATATATATATATATATATATATATATATATAAATAATATGACATGTTCTTGGTTTATGAACAAACGATGAGTATTTTATTCCTGAATCGGTTACCGTATTTTGGGAGTAAAAGAAAATCTGGGTGTGTCATATACACTGAATACAGCATTTTTGGCCTACCAATTCCACCCCCCCCCTTCGCAAAAATGGATGTGCAGATGATTTGGGAGGCCTGCAAAGTGCTCCTGGGGGCTGGGGAGGGCAAAAACAAGCAAAAAGTGGGTCGTATTTGATAGGTTCTCCCCCCCCCCCCAGCTCCCAGGAGCTCTCTACAAGCCTCCCAAAGCTCTGCATGCCCCCTTTTTTTTTTTTTTTTTTTGCAAAAAACTAGGCACGCAGAGGGTTTTGGAGGCCTGCAGAGTACAATTAAAAAAAAAAACCTCTTCAAAATCTTGGTGCCTCTTATACTTCGGTGTGTCTTATACTCCAAAAAATACAGTACTTTGTTTTTTGCATTCAAGCCACATTCCTTCAGAAAGCCATGAATTCTGCTCCTTTTTACACACCCACTTGTACCTGGCCTTCATTTCCATATATCAAAATGGCAGAAGCTCTCACATACAGCTATTTGCACTTCCATCAGCAAGCATTAATTCCTTGCAATAAATCTCCTAACATCCACTGTCTCTCTTACCATCCTTGGTGCATTGTCACATTTCTCCATCTGTTTACCAAGGTGCAGGAAATCATCCCATTTGCTCTAATTTTTCATCACTTATGTAAAACGTGCTTCCTTTCCCTTCATTTACCCTGTTGAGCACGCAGCTCTCGGTCTCCGATATATTCATTTTCAGATCCAGGCAACTTATTTGCATTACTGCCAAATACAGCTGCCCAAAAAGCCAACACAGTTCTAGGCTGCATAAACAGAGGGATAGAGTCAGGATCAGGTGAAGGGTTAATGCTGCTTTATAAGGCCTTGGTATGGCCTCACTTGGAATCCTGCATCCCGTTTTGATCTCCATAATGTAGAAAAGATGTGGAGACTCTGGAAAGAATGCAGAGAAGAGCAACAAAGAAGATTAGGGGACAGGAGACTAAAACACATGAAGAACAGTTGCAGGAACTGGGTATGTCTAGTTGAATGAAAAGAAGGACCAGGGGAGACATGATAGCAGTCTTCTAATATCTCAGGGGTTGCCACAAAGAAGAGGGAGTCAAACTATTCTCCAAGGCACCTGAGGGTAGAACAAGAAGCAATGGATGGAAACTAATCAAGGAGAGAAGCAACTTAGAACTGAGGAGAAATTTCCTGACAGTTAGAACAATTAATCAGTGGAACAGCTTGCCTCCAGAAGTTGTGAATGCCCCAACACTGGAAGTCTTTAAAAAGATGTTGGATAGCCATTTGTCTGAAACGGTATAGGGTCTCCTGCCTAGGCAGGGGGTTGGACTAGAAGACCTCCAAGGTCCCTTGCAATTGTTTCATTCCATTCTATATTCTATATTACACAATTGGCTTAACGTTTGCTGAAAACCATTCGGATTCTTTAGCTAACATCTAAAATGTTTTCATCTGCATACAAAAAAAATGTGTCTGTATTGATGTTCCCAAGGAAGACTGCAAAAATTTTAATTTTGGATGCTATTTGGAACCCTGACAGCCGATTCATGTGTAAAATGCCTAATTGGATAGAGAATATTTGCCTCCAGAGGTTGTGGGTGCTCCAACAACTGGAGGTTTTAAGAAGAGACCGAACAACCATTTGCACGGAATGGTTGAGGGCCTCTTGCTTGAGCAGGGCCTTGGACTAGAGGACCTCCAAGGTCCCTTCCAGCTCCGTTTTACTGTTATTTTCTCCTCTGCCTATCATCTCCCGCTGAAAACCGTGATGATGGCATGACACTAGTCACACAGCTCCGTGGTTTAGTTGCCATGTAGGGTCTGTATAGTTGTTTATATAGCAGAGACGGCGGTAACTACGTATGCACACATGGGGAAGAGCAGTTGCTTGTTTGAACTCAGAAGCTGAGATGATGGTGTAAAGTTTAATATATTTTATACTGCTTGTATAATTAAGGGAATCCAGGCTTAGCTTTTTTCCAAGATTATGGAACAGACTCGATTAGATTGATATCGGTTCATTATTAAGGTGGATTACACAGTTACAAATAGATTTCAACGTTCCAAAATCACATGACCAAATGACAACAGTTCCTGCAAATGGGGAAATAGCCTGCTCCAAACCCCACGGAGCTTCAGCTTTGCAAGTTGCCAAACTGCGCCTTTTGGATAACTGGATAAATTCTGGAGGAAAATGGATCAAGTAATTTGAAGTTAGTTTAGTTTAGTTTAGTTTATTTAATTTATAGACCGCCCCCTCTCCCCGTAGGGACTCGGGGCGGTGTACAGACCATTCATAATCAAAACAACAGAAAATAACATAAAACATAGAGCAGAAACAACACACACACACTGTCTGTATATAAAATCCCAAAACCAATTTAAATACTTAAAAAACAATTTAAAACCCGTTTAAAACCCCAATATAAAATTTTAAAAAGCCATCCAGGAAAGTTAGTAATAGATGTTAAATACAGTTACGATTATAATTATAATTAGGCCAGACCAGCTACTCGAAACAGGTGGGTCTTGAGTTTCTTGCGGAAGGAGCGTAGATCAGAAGTGGTTCTAATATCGGGGGGGAGGTCGTTCCAGAGGGTTGGGCCCATCACAGAGAAGGCCCTACTCCTAGGCACCGCCCGCCCACACTGTTTAGCGGATGGTACCCGGAGGAGGCCCTCTCTGTGAGAGCGAATTGGTCGCAGGGATGTATGGGGTAGAATGCGATCCCGCAAATAACTAGGTCCCGAGCCATGGAGCGCTTTGAAGATGACGATCAACACCTTGAAACGCACCCGAAAGGCCACAGGTAGCCAGTGCAGCTCGCGCAGGAAAGGTGTTACATGGGAGTACCTAGTACTCCCCATAATAACCCGCGCGGCTGCATTCTGGACCAGCTGGAGCCTTCGGGTGCATCTCAAGGGGAGCCCCATGAAGGACTTCTTGCAGCAAAAGGTGGGATATGAAAAGTAGCTTTGGAGTCCCTATTGTTTGGTCTGGAGTGGAAGCTTTCAGGATGCTGACTACCATGGACCTTTGTGAACATCTGTTCTTGGGGGAGAAAGGGAGACCATATCTGGGACCTCTTGAAATTCTCATCATTTCCTCAATGTTGGGTCCTGACAGTGCACTGACTACTATAGCACTGAAACAGCTAAAAATGGGATAGGATGGGATGGAATGGAATAGAATAGAATAGAAAATATGGAATGGAATAGAATAGAATATAGAATACCATAAAATATGGAGTGGAGTGGAGTGGAGTGGAGTAGAGTAGAAAATATGGAATAGAATAGAATACTATAAAATGTAGAGTAGAGTAGAAAATATGCAATGGAATAGAATAGAATAGAATAGAATAATAATAGAATAGAATAGAATAGAATAGAATAGAATAGAATAGAATAGAATAGAATAGAATAGAATAGAATAGAATAGAATATAGAATACCATAAAATATAGAGTAGAGTAGAGTAGAGTAGAGTAGAGTAGAGTAGAGTAGAGTAGAAAATATGGAATGGAATAGAATATAGAATACCATAAAGAATAGAATAGAATAGAAAATAGAATGGAACAGAGAATAGAATAGAATACAGAATAGAGTAGAATAGAATAAAATAAGGAATGGAATGGAATATGGATAGAATAGAATAGAAAAGAATAGAATAGAATAGAATAAGGAAGGGAAAGGAAGGGAAGAGAATATGGATAGAATAGAATAGAATTTGAATTGAATTCTTTATTGGCCAAGTGTGATTGAACACACAAGGAATTTGTCTTTGGTGCAGATGCTCTCAGTGTACATAAAAGACAAGATACATTCATCAAGGATCATAGGATACAGCCCTTAATGATAGTCACAGGGTACAAATAAGCAATCAGGAAGCCATCAATATCAATACAAATCGTAAGGATACAAGCAACGAAGTTACAGTTAGGGAAGCCGATCAGTACTTGGATGGAAGGCTCTGTTGTTATTCTCTTTTTAGCTTTGTAAAGGTTACCTATAGCTCTAAAGCTATAATTCCATTCCATTTGACTAACGGGGGAAACAAGAAGAAATATTAGCCTTAGGACAGGATTAGCCCTGGAAAATAAACCTCAATTTAAATGGAAGCGCTCCTTTGAAAAAAAGCCATTTGGGTCCCTGCAGTCCTGACCCCCTGCGTTTGCAGCCTTTTTGGGGGGGTTGCTGCCCGGGAACAAACAGAAGCTTGTAGGGATCCCCCAAGTCCAACACCAATTGGAGCAACAAACGACAGAGCTTGAGACGATGAAAGAGCTTGGAGGCTTATCAAAGAAAGAACGTGTTGCAATCGGAAACTGGCAGGGAATATAATTCTCCGAGAAAGACCGCCCAATTGTGCGTTGCAAGAAGATTAAAAAGTCTTGGCCGATGGCTACGAACTCATATGAATAATGGAAATAAAAAGTGTACCTCTGGAAACCCCTTGTGAAGTTATGGTAGAACATCTTCCAAGGTCTTAGTGAGCCCAGGGGCTACTATTCTTCCTTTGCTAATCCACATGGAGGGCGAGGACGTTGGCATGAACAGCTACAACTAGATTACAATGGACCTTGGATGTCCTAGAAAAGACACTCGGTGGAATTTCATCCACCCGCTCCAGTGCAAAAAAACATCTCTGAACTACTCAAAATTTCTGCTACCGGTCAGAACCTGCTGAATAACACCTCTGGGTGTACATCAGAGCTGGAAGGGACTTTGGAGGTCTTCTAGTCCAGCCCCCTGCTCAAGCAGGAAAACCTAGACCATTTCAGACAAGTGACTTCTTAAAAACCTCCAGTGATGGAGCTCCCACGTTTTCTGGTGGCAAGCCGTTCCACTGGTTGATTGTCCTCTCTGTTAGGAAGTTTCTCCTTGAAGGAAACTTTCAGTGAAGTTGTAACTTTGAGCGGTCACTAAGTGAACTGTTGTAAGTCGAGGACTACCTGTAGCTGGAAATAAATTCTATTCCAACATGATGGGGGGGGGAGGGAATACATGCTTATCTAACGTGTGGCAAGGTTGATCCATGCAACGTTTTAAATATCAGGGTTCCAAATAGCATCCAAAATTAAATCCGAGTCCAAGGCAAAGTATTGCTCGATGTTCCAATTTATGAAGAGAGCCATGTTGGCACATCTGGGAAAACCCGAATCTGAAAGCTTCCCGGTTTTCCCCACCCAGTTGAAAGTTCAAGATCTTGCCCCCCACACCCACAAGTCCATCCCATGATCCAATCTTCCACTGCCATGCTGGCAGCTTCCACCCATCCAGTTCCGGTCAGGTGCAGAGAGAAAGGATGACCTTGGCTTTCTAGAAAGAATGTTGTTATGGCTACATATCATCTAACTCCATACAATGCCCCCCTCCCATTTTCCCACCATAGAAAATGCATAGTAGAATAATAGAAAGTGTGGCAGGCCAAAGATCCAAAAGAAAATATGGCTGCAGGCCTGACATTAAATGCAATTGTGTCCCAGTTGGAAATAAAGATATTTACTAAAGATGGAACAGCAAGTCATGTACAATGGAGCCTCTTCACGACTCTTTGGAAAGTAAGAAAGAACATTGGCTTAGAAAGTTCATGGTCTAGCATGAGTTAAGTAGAATAAAGATAGATGGTGGGCGGACTTTTTATTGTAATATAAGAATGGAAGGATACAGCCTGTTCAAAAGGAAGAGAAGAGATGGGAAGATTTACTTATATTGTATTTTAACTCCAGCTCAGAAATACGAGTGATGAAAGTGGGCTAAAAAAGAAAAGGGAGAACAAAGAAAAGCAGGACTATTGAGGGTGGCTCTTCTTCCTCACCCAACCAGGGAGGGGAAAAAACGAGAATAAGGCTTTTCAAAAATGAAACTGCAAGGAACTTTTAAAGAGGCGTGAAATCACAGTGACGGGCGGGTTTTGTTAGGAAAAGTTGTGTCAGAAGCATAGCTTTATCCAGAAATTCCTTCTTTCAGTTTGCTCTTCTAGAAGCTGAACCCAAAGGTGCTTTTTCCGAAAGGAAACTGGACTTTTTAATTTTCCCCCCTTTGAAAACATTTCACTTCTCCTCCAAAGAAGCTTCATCGATTCTGAAGATGAAACGTTTTCAGGGGAAAAGCAAACCAAGAAAGTCCAGTTGTCTTTTGGAGGGGGAAAAAAAACCCACCTTTGGGACAAATATGACCTGGATGATTGAGAATCTTCATAGATCTTAAGTCACGAGTCCCTGGTCGCCCGCAAGAGAGCTAGGTCCAGGCCATCTGGAATGCCTTTATTATCTCCTGCTGATCTCCCTTGACTGTTGGTTGGCCAGATTCTTGTAGAGAGCTTAAACCTGCAGTAAATCTTTATACTCATTTGAACCGGAACGGGATTCAGCCCAACTCACCACGGCCAATTCCCTGCGGAGCAATTTAACAACTCAGTTTAATTATTTAAAATACATTTTAAAATAGTTTACTTTTTGCCATTCCTTTCATTTTTATCCCGCCTTTGGCATCCTTTCTTTAATTATTCTGTTCTGTGATTTCTTTAATATTACCAAAGCTCATGTCCTGCAGTGAGTTGGCCATGGAGAGTTGGCCATGGTGAATTGTCATAGATCCCATTTGAACTGCCTGAATCCCCTGACAGTTGTGCTGGAATCACTGGTTTTAGGGAAATCCGAGTCTGGCTGAGTGAATGACTCGAACTTCTCAACAAGTGGAAGTTACAGATTGTCTTCACTTAACAAATGATCAAGGAGGGAGGGAGGGGGAGAGAGAGAGAGAGAGAGAGAGAGAGAGAGAGAGAGAGAGAGAGAGAGAGAGAGAGATTGATTAGTATTTTTGACTCTCACTAATATTTAATTAAGTAACAGTAACAAGAGTTGGAAGCAACATTGGCTGTCATCTATTCCAACCTGCTGCTCTCGCAGGAGACCTATACTATTTCTAATAAATGACTCTCCGGTCTCTTCTTAAAAGCCTCCCGTGATGGAGAACCCACAACTTCTGAAGGCACGCTTTTCCCCTGGTTAATGGTTCTCACTCTTAGGAAGTTTCTCCTGACTTCCAGGTGGCTTCTCTCTAACTCTTCCTACCGAGGCTTCCCAAGAGCATGAAGCAAACTCCTGGTCCCGACAAAAACCCCTTTTATTAATTTACTGTGAATTCTGCTCATTCACAGCCAGCAAAATTTTTCAAAGGAGGATTTACAGTCACAGACCTTATCTGGCTTGGAGAGCTTGGCCAGGAGTCTCGGGGAGTCACGAAACAATTAAGGGAACTAATTGTCTCCTGAAAACTCCACTCCCCTTTCGCTCATCTTTTATTTCCTCTGGGAGGGGCCATTCATCGTCCTCCTGTGGCCTTACTCCCAAGTCGACCCCTGTTCCTTAGCTGTTCCTTTCGTCTGGCAATTCTGCTCATGCACACACTGGGAACAGGCTCCAGCTGTTCTTCTGCCTCACTGATATCTGACTCCAAAGGCAGTTGATAACTGGCATACGGCCCTGGCCCACTCTCTGCCTCCGACACAGAGCCCTCATCTGAGCCTTCCCCAGACTCCAGGACTGACTAAATCTGCTGTCATCTCCAGTGTCCACTGGTGGGCCACAACACTAACCAAGGGGAGAAACAATCTGGAATTCAGGAGAAAATCCCGAACAGCGAGAACAATTAAGCAAGGGAACAGTTTCCATCCCTTGTTTCTTGTCCTGCCCTCTGGAGCTTTGGAAAATAAGTTGACAAAAACCCCACCTTCCTTTGATAGCAGTCCTTCAAATATTGGAAAACTGCTTCCATGTCATGTTTCCAAAGCACCTTTGAAGGCCAGACAAGGAACAATGGATGGAAACTGAACAAGGAGAGATTCAACCTGGAAATAAGGAGAATTTTTCTGACAGTGAGAACAACCCACCCATGGAACAGAAGTTGCCTTCAGAAGTTGTGGGAGCTTCATCCTCGGAAGCTCTCTCAAGAAGAGACTGGGCTGCCCTCTGTCAGAAATGCTGCAGGGTCTCCTGCTGGAGTGGGGGTTGGACTAGATGACCTCCAAGGTCCCTTCCAACTCTGTTATTCTGTGAACCCCTGGTCCTTCTCTTCAATAGATGGGACATACCCAATTCCTGCAACCGTGCATCGTGCGTTTTAGCTGCGTAGGTTTTTGCTTGGATGCTGCCTCTGCCTTAGCCGAGATGAGATGAAACCATGAATAATTAACATGGCAGCTACGCTCCAAAAATCTATAATTGAGCCCCAGTATGTGGCCAAAGGCTAAACCAAGGAAGGAGAGGACGAGTCTGGTTTTCCTTCATTTCTATGAAGGCAGCGCCGAGAGGACAGAAGCGGGCCGACCGAGAAGGCACAGTCCAGCGGAGCTACCTGCTGACAGTGGAAGGAGGGGGTTCAAACCACAATGGCAGACAAGCCTCTTTAGATGTAGCTTCATGCATTTGCCCCCTACCCCTGCCTGCCCTCCCCGGTCTGAGAAAGGGTTCTAGATAGGAATGAAGGCGACCCTTATAGACGTACAAAACCATTTCTCTGGGCTGCAGCCACTTAAACATTTAACGCACGATGGGAACATTGACAGAAGAGAAGTAAACATGTTCATATATATACATATATTTATTTGTTTTCGTAGATTTTCACAGGTGTAGGTATGCTGGTTTTGTTGTATTCGGGTCTTTTCCCGTGTAAAGTTGAGATTGTCTTTGCAACGTTTCGGCAGGATCTCACCTGCCATCTTCAAGCTGTGGGCTCACGCTTGAAGATGGCAGGTGAGATCCTGCTGAAACGTTGCAAAGACAATCTCAACTTTACACGGGAAAAGACCCGAATACAACAAAACCAGCATATATTTATATATATATGTATTTATGTTACAACCAGCATATATTTATATATATATGTATTTATGTTACAACCCCTGGTATGACTAAATATGGGAGGAAGGTCACTACTCCCTCTTTCTGTGCTTAGGCTTATCACAAAGACCATGCAGGCAGAAAACCATATTTTTATTTTTACTGTTGCCTTTTTATATTTGTGTTGTAATTGTACTGATAAATAAATAAAGGGAGACTAGGATAGATCTATTTCGAGCTAATTAGCTCTCATCAGCTAGCCATACCCTGACTCCCACGGATGATGGTTGAAGTGTCCCCGTGTCTTACCATCTCCTTTTATCCTCGACTTACGAGCACAACTATTTCTGTTGCTAATCGAGATATTGCTTAAGAGAGTTTTGCCATATTTTATGACTTTTCTTGCCACAGTTGTTAAGTGAATCACTGCCACTGTTATGTTAGGAACCTGGTTAAAAGAATCGGGGTTCCTCGTTAATTCTCTGGAGAGGCTCGGTCATTCAGGCCATAGGCTGTCCCAAAGGAAGTCCAGTTGCCTCCCGAAAAAGGCACCTTTGGGGCAACCATGACCTGGATTGCTCACAATATAAGCCCCAGTTAAGATCATTCAGTACTGTATTTCCCCCAAAATAAGACCTACCGTATTTTTGGAGTATAAGACGCACCTTTTCCTCCCCCAAAAGATGGTGAAAATCTGGGTGCGTCTTATACACTAGATACAGCATTTGTGGCCTCCCAAAACCCCACCCCCTTTGCAGAAATGGACGTGCAGAGGGTTTGGAAGACTGGCAAAGTACTCCTGGGGGATGGGGATGGCAAAAATGAGCAAAAAACAGGGCGTATTTGCTTGGTTTTGCTCACTCCCCCCCGGACCCCAGAAGCCCTCTACAAGCTTCCCAAAGCCTCTGCATGCCCCCCCCCTTTTCTTTTCTTTTTTTTTTGCAAAAAGTGAGGCGTGCAGAGGGTTTGGGAGGCCAGCAGAGTGCAAAAACTTTTTTTTTTTAATTTACCTTTTCAAAATCACAGTGCGCCTTATAGTCTGAAAAATACAGTAATACGGTCCATTTTGAATATGTAGGGGAAAGAAGAATCTTGAGATTTCACAAGGTTGATGCTGCATGGAACAACAAAGCCAATTTTAAACTTTTTAACAGTTCTTCAAAGGGTGGAAGTCCAAAGGCTCCTGTCTTCATTTGACTCCTTTCAATAAGTGAAGAGGGGAAGATGAATGGCTGCAGGTCATTTCCCTGCCTGCCGATCTATCGAACTGCTTCTTCAGACAGACACTTTCATTTTTTCTCCAGGAATGCAGTGAGATCAATCAGCCCTTCAGAAAGTGGTTTTACTGCTACTCTTTCTTTTCCTTTTTCGCCCTGATGGATGGATGGGCTGGAAGAGGACATTATTCCCATCAAACCGGAACTCCAGGCTGTTAAAATTTACAGGGATTTAGGTCTATTACAAGGACTCAGTGGCTAAGACGTTGAGCTTGTCGATCAAAAAGGTCGGCAGTTTGGGGGTTCGAATCCCTAGCGCCGTATAACCGAGTGAGCTCCCGTGACTTGTCCCAGCTTCTGCCAACCTAGCAGTTCGAAAGCACGTAAGAAATGCGAATAGAAAAATAGGTGCCACCTTTGGTGGGAAGGGAACAGCGCTCTGTGCGCCTTTGGGCATTGAGTCATGCCGGCCACATGACCACGGAGACGTCTTCGGACAGCGCTGGCTCTCCGGCTTTGAAACGGAGATGAGCACCGCCCCCTAGAGTCGGGAATGACTAGCACATGTGTGCGAGGGGAACCTTTTCCTTTAACCTTAGCTCTATTACTGCAAATGGGGGGACAAGCAGCCAGCTAATTGATTTTTAGTCCCCTTCTGTTGGCTTTCTTTTATTTATCTTTTGAAAAGATTAGGCAGTCTAAACCTGGATAGCCAATAACCACCAATCCTGTAATATATTATGGAATACAAAAACCTCAACCTCCCCATACGGGATGGACTTACAACCACTGATTTAGAGACAATTTGAAGTTACAATGGCACTGAAAGAAAGTAACTTAAGCGCTCCTTGGTGGTTTCCTTGCAGACGTTTCATTACCCAGATTAGGTAACATCATCAGGGCTTGGGTAACTTATGGCATTTTTTTCCACACTTAACGACCGTTGCAGCATCCCCGGCATCACGTGATGAAAATTCAGCCACTTGGAAACTGACTCCAATTTATGATGGTCACAGTGTCCCAGCGTCTGTTGTGGTCCACTGGCGGCCTGTGGGGCTGGCAGCAGAGTCGGACAGCAAGGAGGTTGGGGAGGAGCATGGGCCATGGAGTTGAGGAAGGCTCAGACGAGGGCTCTGTGTCGGAGGCAGAGAGGGGGCCAGGGCCATCTGGGAGTTATGTGCTGCCTCCGGAGCCTCCAGAGTCGGACATCAGTGAGGCAGAGGAACAGGGGGAGCCTGCTCCCAGTGCGCGCATGTGCAGAACTGCCAGAAGGCAAGAACAGTTAAGACAGAAGGGACGACTCTGGAGTAAGCCTTGGACGTGATTGGCCCCTCCCATAGGACATAAAGGAGGAGCAAAGAGTCTTTGCAGGAAGCAACTTGGTTCATGCTGGTCGGTTTAAATTCTGAAGCTCCGTTTGGACTCTTTGCTCCGTGTGGCCTTGCCAAGCTAATTGCCAATGAAGTCTTTGGCAGCGTTTCCAACGAAGATAAAGGTGGGCGCTTATCAGCCTTACCCCGAAGGACTTTGGCAGACTACTGTAGGACTCTTTACAACTGTTTGGGACTCATTACGGGCTGTGAATGAACATAATTCACAGACCTTGAACCAAAAAGAGGGTTTTTGGACTTAATCACATGCATTTTACTGTCTCGGGAAGCCTAAGTCAGAACAGCATCCCGCGATCCCCTTATGCAGCTTTCTGACAAAGCAAAGTCAATGGGGAAGCCGGATTCCCTTAACAACCATGTTGCTTACTAACTTTAATCCCTGCAGTGATTCACTTAGCAACTGTGGCAAGAATGGTCGTAAAATGGGGCAAAGGTCACTTCATAAATGTCTTACTTGGCAACAGAAATTTTGGGCTCGGCTGTAGTCGTATCTCGAGGACTGGCTGCAATAGAAAAGTTAGATGTGCACACTGTAACATCACGGTGCAACTTTTGCTTACCTCCATTTGCTCTCCACACCCACACCCACCTGGGATTTTGGCTGTGCAGTTGGAGTTCCTTCTCGGACAGAAGCTGCCCATTCTGCTTTATGTCACAAATACCCGTGTTACGGGAATGAAATTTTGCAGTATCCTTCCCCTGGAGTGGAGAGGGAATAAAGATTTTGCAGTATCCTTCCCCTGGACTGGGGAGGGGAGGGGGATTTTGCAGTATCCTTCCCCTGGACTGGGGAGGGGAGGGGGATTTTGCAGTATCCTTCCCCTGGATTGGGGAGGGGAGGGGGATTTTGCAATATCCTTCCCCCTAGAGTGGGGATGGAATGAAGATTTTGCAGTATCCTTCCCCTGGACTGGGGAGGGGAGGGGGATTTTGCAGTATCCTTCCCCTGGAGTGGGGATGGAATGAAGATTTTGCAGTATCCTTCCCCTGGAGTGGCGAGGGGATGGGGATTTTGCAGTATCCTTCCCCTGGACTGGGGAGGGGAGGGGGATTTTGCAGTATCCTTCCCCTGGAGTGGGGATGGAATGAAGATTTTGCAGTATCCTTCCCCTGGAGTGGGGAGGGGATGGGGATTTTGCAGTATCCTTCCCCTGGACTGGGGATGGAATGAAGATTTTGCAGTATCCTTCCCCTGGAGTGGGGAGGGGAGGGGGATTTTGCAGTATCCTTCCCCTGGAGTGGGGATGGAATGAAGATTTTGCAGTATCCTTCCCCTGGACTGGGGAGGGGAGGGGGATTTTGCAGTATCCTTCCCCCTGGAGTGGGGATGGAATGAAGATTTTGCAGTATCCTTCCCCTGGAGTGGGGAGGGGAGGGGGATTTTGCAGTATCCTTCCCCTGGAGTGGGGATGGAATGAATATTTTGCAGTATGCTTCCCCTGGAGTGGGAGGGGATGGGGATTTTGCAGTATCCTTCCCCTGGAGTGGGGATGGAATGAATATTTTGCAGTATCCTTCCCCTGGAGTGAGGAGGGGATGGGGATTTTACAGTATCCTTCCCCTGGACTGGGGAGGGGATGGGGATTTTGCAGTATCCTTCCCCTGGAGTGGGGATGGAATGAATATTTTGCAGTATGCTTCCCCTGGAGTGGGAGGGGATGGGGATTTTGCAGTATCCTTCCCCTGGAGTGGGGATGGAATGAATATTTTGCAGTATCCTTCCCCTGGAGTGAGGAGGGAATGGAGATTTTACAGTATCCTTCCCCTGGACTGGGGAGGGGAGGGGGATTTTGCAGTATCCTTCCCCTGGAGTGGGGATGGAATGAATATTTTGCAGTATCCTTCCCCTGGAGTGGGAGGGGATGGGGATTTTGCAGTATCCTTCCCCTGGAGTGGGGATGGAATGAATATTTTGCAGTATCCTTCCCCTGGAGTGAGGAGGGAATGGGGATTTTACAGTATCCTTCCCCTGGACTGGGGAGGGGATGGGGATTTTGCAGTATCCTTCCCCTGGAGTGGGGATGGAATGAATATTTTGCAGTATGCTTCCCCTGGAGTGGGACGGGATGGGGATTTTGCAGTATCCTTCCCCTGGAGTGGGGATGGAATGAATATTTTGCAGTATCCTTCCCCTGGAGTGAGGAGGGAATGGGGATTTTACAGTATCCTTCCCCTGGACTGGGGAGGGGATGGGGATTTTGCAGTATCCTTCCCCTGGAGTGGGGATGGAATGAATATTTTGCAGTATGCTTCCCCTGGAGTGGGACGGGATGGGGATTTTGCAGTATCCTTCCCCTGGAGTGGGGATGGAATGAATATTTTGCAGTATCCTTCCCCTGGAGTGAGGAGGGAATGGGGATTTTACAGTATCCTTCCCCTGGACTGGGGAGGGGATGGGGATTTTGCAGTATCCTTCCCCTGGAGTGGGGATGGAATGAATATTTTGCAGTATCCTTCCCCTGGAGTGAGGAGGGAATGGGGATTTTGCAGTATCCTTCCCCTGGACTGGGGAGGGGAGGGGGATTTTGCAGTATCCTTCCCCTGGAGTGGGGATGGAATGAATATTTTGCAGTATCCTTCCCCTGGAGTGAGGAGGGAATAGGGATTTTGCAGTATCCTTCCCCTGGACTGCGGAGGGGAGGGGGATTTTGCAGTATCCTTCCCCCTGGAGTGGGGATGGAATGAAGATTTTGCAGTATCCTTCCCCTGGAGTGGGGAGGGGATGGGGATTTTGCAGTATCCTTCCCCTGGAGTGGGGATGGAATGAATATTTTGCAGTATGCTTCCCCTGGAGTGAGGAGGGAATGGGGATTTTACAGTATCCTTCCCCTGGAGTGGGCAGATGTTAGACACACGTAAAAACCCCATGCTAGGTCTTATTTTCAGGATATGTCTTATTCTTGGGGAAATTGTGGTTATTTGTTATTGTATTATTATTAGTTTGTTATTATTTGTTACATATTGATTATAACCCCGAAGACTCGACGTTGTTCACCTCCAGATAATTGTGTTTGCATTCCCGGGCCGAACTCTGCCTCCTCTTTGCCCTGCAGATGGCTTCTATAGGATAGGCTCCCTTGCCTAATTCTATTCCTCCGTCTCTGTCTTTGCCCTGCAGAGAAACAGCGAGAGCTGGTTCGGAAGGGATCCTTGAAAAATGGTACCATGGGGAGCCCGGTTAACCAACAACCCAAGAAGACCAACGTCATGGCTCGGACAAGGTAGGTGCCACTTCCGCATGAGAACCTTGGTGTCTCTACAACTGGGCCACGGACCATTCGCAACCGGGCCGTGTGAGTGTTGTGGTCGCTTGGGTCCCCACTCATGTGAGCACTCCCGGTGTTAGGGTTCTAAATACCATGCAGAAATAAATCATTGTCCAAAGCAAAACATCCTTAATGGTGCAATTTATTCCACAGGCATGTTAGTACGGCTATGGAAATTTCAACTCTAAATTACATCCTCTAAGTTCAACCAGTTGAAAGTTCATGATCTCTCCCCACACCCACAAATCCATCACATGTTCCAATCATCATCTTCCACGCTGGCATGTACACCCATCTTCTTCCGGCCAGGTGTCGAGATGCGAAGACAAAAGATGACCTTGGCTTCTACAAAAGAATGTCAACAATCCATTCTACAATCCTACTCCTTTCTATTCCCCCCTCCCAATTACTACACTAATGAAACAGCATAGAGAATTATTAAAAAGTGTGGCAGGCCAAAGATCCTAAAAAGAATATAGTTACAGGCCTGACACCCGGCCCCATAAGGAAAGGTTGGGAGTCTAATCCAGGGGTCCCCATTCTGTGGTCCGCGGCTCACGCCTGGGTCGTGGGCTAATTGCCGCTGGGCCACATGAGGGGTCGGCTGGTGCGTGCATCATTGCGGGAGCTCGTGGTCCCTTTTGTGCGAACTTCGTCGTGGGTGCCTGCAGCCCCGCTTGTGCAAGTGTCACGACAAATATGGGCACATGTGCTTGCCCCTCCCACAAAATCATCCCCTTCTTTCCCCCCCTTCCCCGCTCCGGGCCGCCAACCCAGAAAGATTGGGGGACTCTGATCTACAGCGGTGTTTTCTCCACCGTGGCAGCTTTAAGAGGTGGAGACTCCCAATTCCCAGAATTCCCCAGCCAGCTCTCAGAATTCTGGGCGTTGAAGTCCACACATCGAACTGTGTGTAAAATTTTTTTTTTTTGAAAAAAGTTGTTTATTTTTCCTTTCAAATTCATTCTTAAATATGCATTCTTATAATTGCTACTTAACATTTGTCAACTCATATCATTTTTCCGCCTGTATATTTTCGTTTTCATACTTTCTCATCTCCCCTCCCCCTGATTTAATAATGTGTCGTCTGAGTTATTTGTTTTGTGCTTTGTTCCTTTCTCTTTCTATTTGTATCTTTTTTCAAGCCAATCATAAAATCGCCCCCATGTCCTGTAGCACGCTGATTCCTCTTTGTCCTTTATTCTCAATGTCAACCTATTCATTTCTGCACAATCTAATATCTTCTTTATTGTCTCTCCTTCTGATGGGATTTTGTCTGATTTCCAATTTTGTGCAAATACAATTCTAGTTGCTGTTATTATTTGTACAGAACTGTGTGTAAAATATTATTCCCCCTTTTTCTTTCTTTGTTTTTCTCTTTTAAGGGGTTGGCTGTTAACAGGGCAACAACTGCAGAATAGGAGGCCAAAGCTTTGGGATCCTAAACTGAACGGCACAGATTCAGATCCCCATTCTATGGAGAAAACATTGTCCATTTATCCCAGAAGTGTCCACCCTTGGCTACTTTAAGACCTGTGGACTTCAACTCCCAGAATTCCACAGCTTGCTCTGCTCTGCTGGTTGCGGAATGCTGGGAGTTGAAGTCCACACCTCTTAAAAGCTATCGAGGTTGAAAAAGACTGGTCTACAGGACTTCCACTGGGGCAGTCTAGTTTGGGAGAAATCAGTGCCCCCTAAAGCGGAACCGATGAGATATCTACCTTTTCAGATTAAAATGTAGAACTTAGAATAACAGGGAAGAAATTCTGGGGGAGCTTCTGATCAAAAGACCGGTTTGAAAATAGCCAATTCAAAAACAGCCATGGCTGAGTCACGTCCTTTGAATTTAATTCCCGTCACCACATTTAATTCCTCAGTGCTTTTCTTGCAGATGTTTTATGACCGGACTAGGTAACTTCCATCAGTGCTGGAAGAGAGTGGGTTTTGTTCCTTTTTAGAGACAAGTGGTTTGGATAGAAGGGAATGTTTGTACTCAGAGTTGAACTGTGTTTTCCTTGGTGCTCTCTGAGCTTGGTAGTTTTCCTGTAGACGTTTCATTACCCAACTGGGTAACATCATCACCACTGATGATGTAACCCAGTTGGGTCATGAAATGTTTGCAGGAAAACTACCAAGCTCAGAGAGCACCAAGGAAACCACAGTCCTCCTCATTCTCCTCCTCCTCCCTGCAAACCCCATTCCCTTCTAGCACTGATGATGTCACCCAGCTGGGTCATGAAACGTCTGCAGGAAAACCACAAAATTCAGAAAGCATCAAGGGCGCTGTGGAGGAAACCTCTTTAGGGCGAGACCAAGCTTATTTTCTCCTGAACCCAGCTCCAGTCTCACAAAATGTTTTGCAGTGATCCTTTGTGCCAATCCACTCATTCTGCTTCGGTTGGCTTATTATTCATACGTGACACGGTGCGGACCCAGGAAAGTCTCCCCTCCCAAGTTCATTGTCTCTGCAATTCCGACCCATTTCCCCAAATAAAATTCAGAAGAAGCTAGACCGCTGCTACAAATAATCATGTATTATTCATGTTTCTCCTCCCCTCTTCCTTCACCCCCAAGACTGCAATTTGCCCTGGAAATTAGACTGAGGGCTTGTGTGCTGCCGTCAGCAGGATGCGCCTAGATTATATTCTATTTAATTTTTATTTCGTGGGTTGTTAGAGCCAATTTAAATAAAGTGACTCCGGGTTGCAAACAATAAATCAAATCACAGTAAAAGGCGAACAGCCCTGGTGTAAAATTTTTGCACGAGGTCTTATACACTCTCTAAATAAATACATTTATGAGACTTGCATAATCCATTTTGACACACATGCCAGCATGTTTTCAGCTTGTATTTGTCCCCAGCTGGTGTCTTCAGTGGGAGGAGGACAGGCTGAAAGTCAAGGACGCACAAAGTCCTTCGTACTGGTTCCTTTTACAGGTAGTCCTCGACTTACGACCACAGTTTGTTTAGTGTCCGTTCAAAATTGCAACAGCACTGAAGAATGTGACCGGTGACTGTTTTTCACACTTACAACCCTTCTAGCATCCCCTTGGTCAGGTGATTAAAATTCAGCCGCTTGGCATCCGGTTCACACTTATGTCCATTGCTGTGTCCCCTTTTGCGACCTTCTGTCAAGCGAAGTCAACGGGGAAGCCGATGTCACTTAGCAACAGGGGTTCCTGATTAATCAACCGCAGTGGTTCACTTAACAACCGTGGCAGGAACAGTCGTCAAACAGCCCGTGAAACTCACTGACCAGATGTCTCACTTAACAGCAGAGGTTTTGGGCTCGATTGCAGCCATATGTCGAGGACTAACTGCATTGCAGCATTTGGCAAAGATATCCATAATAATTCGCTACTGGTAGACCTTGAATGATGACTTCAGTTGGGATCGGGATTTTGATCGCTAAGCGTGGCGGTCGTTAAGCAAGTCATTTTATGATCTTTGTTGCTAAGTTCCTTCAGTGAAACACGGCAGTTGTTGAACTGTCACATGGTCATTAAATGAATCTGGCTTCCCCATTGCTGGTCAGAAGACAGCTATCACACATGATGGTCATATGATCCTGGGACACTAAAGCCATCATAAATGTCTCCGGAGAGTCTCAGTCATTCAGGTCAGGGTTGTCCCAAAGGTGCTTTTATTTTCAAGAGTCAATGGAACTTTCTTGGTTTTTCTTTGAAGGCGTTTCACTTCTTATCTAAGAAGCTTCTCCAGCTCTGACTGGATGGTGGGGAAGGGAAGGATTTATACTCCTTGCAGACAGCTGGTCATTTGCATCCTTTTTACAGAGTCGTTGAGACTGCTTGGAAGTTTATCTCTGTCCTCAGTTGTCCCAAAGGTGCTTTTTTCAAGAGGCAACTGGACTTTTCTTGTTTTTTTCTTTGAAGGTGTTTCACTTCTCATCTGAGAAGCTTCTCCAGCTCTGACTGGATGGTGGGGAAAGGAAGGATTTATACTCCTTGCAGACAGCTGGTCGTTTGCATCCTTTTAGAGAGTCATTGAAGCCACTTGGAGATTTAGTTCAAATGGGTGTGAAGCCGCCTTGGAACAGCTGAAAGGTAAACTGGAGACAGATCAGTGGTGGCATGTTGCCGGTTCGCACCGGTTCAGACAAACAGGTTGTGGTGGACGTGCGAGGCTCTACCCACCCACCCAGATGCCATCCAGGACCTTTTCCACATGCGCGCGCTCCTTCTACTGAACCAGTAGAGAAGATAATAGGATACCATTACTGAGACAGATGATGTCGTATCCCTCCCGCTCTGTTGAGAGAAGACTGTTCGATTTGGGCATAGATGGCCTCTTTCAAACCACGTTCCTCTCTATCCAAAATGTGGACTTTTCTGTCTTCAGAAGAGTGGCCTTCATCTTCTATGAGGCGCGGAATCTAGTCCTGATGAGTTGGTCCTCCTACGCTGTGACAGGCGCTTATGAAAAAAACAACCCCTTCATAAACTCAGCCAATCCTGAGGGCATAGCTAAACCTCCAAGTGGCCTCAAGGATCCTTTAAAAGGATGCAAATTTATTTATTTATTTATTTATTTGATTTGATTTCTAGACCGCCCCCTCTCCCCGAAGGGACTTGGCGCGGTGTACAGGTACCAAATTAAAAAACCTTACAAATAATCATAAATATAGTTAAAAACGAATTAAACATTAAACCCCTGTACAAATTTATAAAAATTAAAAACTAAGCCTAAGACCAAAATTTAAAAATACAGGCTGGGGTGGGAGAGCTGGAATTAGGCCAAGCCGGCTAGATTGAACAGGTGGGTTTTGAGCTTCTTACGGAAGGAGCGGAGGTCCGTGGTTGTTCTAATGACCAGCAGTCTGCAAGGAGTATAAAGCCTTCCATTCTCCATCGTTCTGTCAGAGCTGAAGAAGCTTCTTGGATGGAAAGCGAAACCTCTTCAAAGAAGAAAAAACAAGAAAGTCCACTTGCTGTCAGCGTTCCAGATATCATGCAGAATTAAATCATTGTCCCAGGCAAAGTGATCCTTAAAACTCCAATTTAATAAGACAGGCATGTTGGCATTATGCTGTTGAATTTCAGCTCTAACGTACATCCTGTGAGTTCACCCAGTTAAAAGTTCATCATCTATCCCCACACCCCATAATTCATCACATGGTCCAATCTTCATCTTCCACGCTGGCATGTACACCCCTCTTCTTCCGGCCAGGTGTCGAGGTGCGGAGACAAAAGACGACCTTGAGCTTCTAAGAAAATCCATAACAATACATTCCACAATCCTTCTCCTTTCTATTCCCCCCTCCCAACTACTATACCAATGAAACAACATAATATATATATATATATATATATATATATATATATATATATATATATATATATATATATATATATATATATATATATATATATATATATATATATATATATATATATGTTTTAAATATGTGGCAGGTCAAAGATCCTAAAAGGAACAGAATTACAGGCCTGACACTTGCCTCCTGAAAAAGAAGGACTTTTTGGTCAACCTGGACCTGGATGACTGAGAATCTCTACAGACGTTTAGCTATACAATTTGGGATGAAGACCCTTTGAATCGGGTGGGGGTTAGGAATGGATTTCCAGAGGAAAAATTATGGACTACAGGAACCATTTACACCACTCAGGTGGTCCTGATAAACCTCCAAGTGGCCTCAACGGCTCTCTAAAAGGATGCAAATGACCAGCTGTCTGCAAGGACTATAAATCCTTCCATTCTCCACCATCCGGTCAGAGCTGAGGAAGCTTCTTGGATGAGAAGCGAAACGTCTTCAAAGAAAAAACAATAAAACCCAGTTGCCTTTTGAAAAAAAAAACACCTTTGGTGTAGCCATCAAAAATACACGCCAGCAGTGGAGAGGCAAGGGAAAGGAGAGGAGGAAGGAAGGAAGGAAGTAGTGAAGGGAGGGAGGGCGAAAAGAAGGGAAAATAGGGTGGTGATTTAAAAAAAAAGATACGTCTATGGGATGGTAAGCAAAGCAACCCAGAATGTATATTTTAACCTTTTATATGGAAAAAAATAAAATATGTAAAAGTGATAAATAAGAATAATAACTATGTTAATGTGTACCTGTAACTGAACGCAAGAGAATTAAAAAAAAATTATAAAAAAAAATACACACCAGTTCCTGGGTGTCTGAAGTTGGCTCTAGGGGCAATGGTCATTCTGTGACGGTTGTAAGGGGCGAGGACGGGTCGTATATCACTTTTTCCCCGCATCGTCGGAACTTAGAATGTCCACTAAATGAATAATTGTAACTTGAGGACTCTCGGCACTGCAAACCATGAAGGCTCAAGACGCAGGTCCTCCTCACACCTGTGACAGCCGCACAGTTTTCAGTAGGTAGACCTGTCCTCACCTGTGCATTGTGCTGGAGAATAGTCAATTGCGGTCACAATTGAGCCCAATATTTCCGTCACAAGCAAGGCAACTGTTAAATAAGCACTTGTCCTCCTTTATGGCCTTTTGGCCGCAGTTGCTAAGCAAAACCACTGCGGCCGTTCAGCGAGTCTCACGGTCATCAAGCAAACCTCGCTTCCCCCGCTGACTTTGCTTGTCGGAAATCGCTGGGAAGGTTCCCAGTGGGGATCACATGACCCTGGGACTGTGCAACCGTCATAAGTACACGCCAGTTGCCCAGCCTCTGGATTTTGGTCACATGACGGTGGGAATGCTGCAAGGGTCATAAATGTGAACGACGGTCATAAGTCCCTTTTTTCAGTGACGTCGTAACTTGGAACGGTCTCTAAACGAATGGCTGTAAGTTAAAAACTACCTGCAGCAACGATTGTCTCTAACTTTGTAATATGAGAAAGTTCTTTGTAGAACCTATATGTGCGTGAGAGAGAGAGTGTGTGTGTGTGTACTTTTTATTAGGCTTTTATTTTTGCCTATCTTTGCCTAACCTGAAACTCAAGGCACCGTTTTCCACCTCCTATTATTCTAAATTTGAGCCTTTCCACTTGACAGTCCGTATAATGTTCTTTTTTAAATTATTATTATTATTATTATTTCAGGCTGGTCGTTCCGAATAAAGGCTACTCCTCACTAGATCAAAGTCCTGATGAAAAACCATTGGTGGCGCTGGACACAGACAGGTAGATATGCCGTCACAAAACTCACCTATGAAATTATATTACTTAGAGGATAGAAAAATAAGAGTCGGAAGGGACCTTGGAGGTCTTCTAGTCCAACCCCCTCCTCGAGCAGGAGATCCTATGCCATTTCAGACAAATGGTTATGCAATCTCTTCTTAAAAGCCTCCAGTGATAGAGAACCCACAGCTTCTGGAGGCAACTTCTGCTCCACTGGTTGACTGTCCTCATTGTCAGGAAGTTTCTCCTTAGTTCTAGGTTGCTTCTTTCCTTGATTAGTTTCCATCCTTTGCTTCTTCTCTTGCCTTCAGGCGCCTTGGAGAATAAGCTGCCCCCCTCTTTCTCTGTGACTTCCTGGTGATAGGACATTTACTGTCACACATGCCTCTTTCAATTGCCAAGAAAGGAAACCCCCCAACTCCATTGTTTTAGAGTAAAGGTACTTTTATTGGATATGAAGTGATAACAGCAAATAGTAAAGCAAGATCTGAGGCTAAATGATGCGAAATTGTACATATCAAACGTTTACCCAAATCCCTCCCCACAACAACAACCCCAAGCTAAATATCCAATCTACAGCCCCCAAGGGTGTCATGTGGGGTGCAACTTCAGGTGGCCTCATCCAGCCGGTATGCAGAGACTGTTGGCCTTGACCAAACCGAAACACGAGCCTTCAGCATGCGCAGAAGATGGTAGGAACAAAACTCCTTCGAGATATCTCCACCAGCACAATTCCCTTCCCAAATACCGAAAAACCCCACCCTCCCCGTTACTATGGCAGCAAGCGATAGAGAGGCTGACAGTTACTTTCATAGAGACCCCAAGTAGATCCAGCCTGGTGGGTCCCGTAGGGCCATTCTCTCCTTACCTGTGAAAATGAAAATTCATTTCGCTACTCAATATGCTCTTTTGCTTGCTGGAGGTGCCTTCCCCCATTGTCTCTTCTCTTGCTTTGCAGTGACGACGACTTTGACATGTCCAGATATTCCTCTTCGGGATATTCTTCAGCTGAGGTGAGTCCGTTTCCATCCCTTTGCGTCTCATCGAGAATAAACTTGTCTTTCTCTCTGTCTACGGAGAGTCTCCGTCATCCTGGTCCTGGTTGTCCCAAGTGTGCTTTTTTCAGGAGGCAACTGGACTTTCTGGTTTTTCTTTTGAAGACGTTTCTCTTCTCATCTGAGAAGCTTCTTCAGCTCTGACTGGATGGTGGGGAAAGGAAAGATTTTATATTCCTTGCGGACAGCTGGTCCTTTGCACCCTTTGAGAGGGTCATTGAGGCCACTTGGAGCTTTACCTGTGTCCTCAGGGTCACCTGAATGGTGCAAATGATTCACGTAGTCCAAATTCTTTTCTCTAGAAATCCATTCTTACTCCCACCCCATTCCAAGGGTCTTCATCCCAAATTGTGTAGCTAAAAGTATGTAGAGATCCAAGGTCCTGATTGTCCCAAAGGCGCTTTTTCAAGAGGCAACTGGACTTTCTGGTTTTACTTTGAAGAAAACTTTTCTTTGAAGGTTTTTCTTTGCTTCTCATGCAAGAAGCTTCTTCAGCTCTGACTGGATGGTGGGGAATGGAAGGATTTATATTCCTTATGCAGCTGGTCATTTGCCTCCTTTGAGAGGGTCGTTGAGGCCACTTGGAGGTTTCTCTGTGTCCTCAGGGTCACCTGAGTGGTGCAAATGGTTCCTGTAGTCTGCAAATTCTTTTTCCTCTGGAAATCCATTCTTACTCCCCCACCATTCCAAGGGTCTTCATCCCAAATTGTGTAGCTAAAAGTCTGTAGAGATTCTCCGTCCTCCAGGTCAGGGTTGTCCCAAAGGTGGTTTTTTTCAAGAAGCAACTGGACTGTCTTGGTTTTACTTTGAAGAAAACTTTTCTTTGAAGGTTTTTCTTTGCTTCTCATCGAACAAGCTTCTTCAGCTCTGACTGGATGGAGGGGAAGGGAAGGATTTTATATTCCTTGCAGACAGCTGGTCATTTGCATTTTTTAGAGAGCCGTTGAGGCCACTTGGAGTTTATCTGTGTCCTCAGGGTCACCTGAGTGGTACAAATGGGTCTGGAGCCTTTTTGGCTGCAGGATGTTTTCTACCCCATGTCCCTTCTCTGTTGAAGATGGGTGCAGGCTCTTGCACCACTCAGGTAACCCTGAGGACACAGATAAACCTCCAGGTGGCCTCAAGGACCCTCTAAAAGGATGCAAATGACCAGTTGTTTGCAAGGAGTATAAATCCTTCCAACATCCAGTCAGAGCTGAAGAAGCTTCTTGGATGAGAAGCGAAACATCTTCCAAGAAAATCAAGAAAGTCAAGTTGCCCCTTGAAAAAATGACCTTTGGGCTTATCTTTCTCTTTGCAAAGCGTGAGGGATATAAAACTGAATTGGATTCTGAAAGGCAATGAACCTTGGCGCTAGTTTTCCCATGCTGAAACTTCTAGATTTTCTGATAATATTTCTGAAATAGGAATTCAGATACTGTGTTTCTTTTGACCCCCAGAATAAGCGCTTGGTCTTATTTTCAGGGAGGTCTTATTGTTTTTGAGGTGCAGGAGGCGGCGAGCGGGGTCACCTCATGGCTGCTGCTGTGTTGCAGTATTTTCGGGGAGGGCTTATTTTTGGGGAAACAGGGTAGTTGTCTAGGGAAGACCTGTTGCAATTTTCATCACAGAAGCAGGGAGAGATAAGAGTCGGCCAGAGTCATGACTCGACCTCCTCCATGGAGATCTTCAGATACTGCAAATACATTTCTTTTTCTCGGTCTCTGAAAATGTCCTAGAAAAACGAGATTGGCAGTCAAACGTTGGCAACCACGCTTACTGTTTCAATACAGGAAGTCCTCGACTTATGACAATTGAGCCCAAAATTTCCACTGCTAAGCGAGACAATTGTTGAGTTTCATCTCGTTTTACCACCTTTCTTGCCATAGTTGTTAAGTGAACCACTACACTTAGTAACCCGGTTGTTCAGTGAATCCGGATCACGTGACCCCGGGGTTATACTGCAACCGTCGTAAATCTGAGTCAGTTGTCAAGCGTCTGAATTTTGATCATGTGACTAGGGGGAATGCTGCAGCGGTTGCAAGAGTGCAAAATGGTTATAAGTCACTTTGTTTGGTGCTATTGTAATTTTGGTCACTAAATGAACTGTTGTAAGTCAAGGACTACAGGTAGTCCTTGGCTTACGACCTCAATTGAGCCCAGAAATTTCCATTGCTAAGCGAGACAGTTATGTGACAGTTGTCATCTATCCATCTGATCTGATGGATCTATCTGATGCATCCATCCATCCATCCATCCATATCTATCTATCTATCTATCTATCTATCTATCTATCTATCTATCTATCTATCTATCTATCATCTATCTATCATCTATCTATCTATCTATCTATCTATCTATCTATCTATCTATCTATCTATCTATCTATCTATCTATCTATCTATCTCTATTTGACTGCCCGATCATCTATCTAAATTTCTCTATCTGACTGCCTCCGACACAGAGCCCTCCTCAGAGCTTTCCCCAGACTCCAGGACTGGCCCAGGTTCCTCCCCAACCTCCTCACTGTCCGAATCTGCTTCCAGCTCCACTGGCCACTGATGGGCTTCAACACTGATATAACTTCCCCATCACAAGACCCTCACTTGACACAACCCACGCCAGTCCCATCACAACAGGCATCACCAAACCCTCACCTGACGTGACCCACACCTGGCCCCTCACAGGACCCATCATGAGACACCCCCCCAACTGACGTGACCCACACCTGGCCCCTCTCAAGACGCATCACCAGACCCTCACCTGACGTGACCTCTGCATCCCAAGATCTACTGACCACACAAAGCCTCCACTGGTGGGCCACAACCATCTCCCATCCTGGTCCAGGTGCCTTCCGGGGGGGGGGTCTGTGAGTGGACGGTTGGTGGGTTGACCTCTTGTCTCTTTGCCTGCAGCAGATTAACCAGGATTTGAATATCCAACTCCTCAAGGACGGCTACCGGCTGGACGAGATTCCCGACGATGAGGACCTCGACCTGATCCCGCCCAAGTCCGTCAACCCCACCTGCATGTGCTGCCAAGCCACCTCTTCCACTGCCTGCCACATCCAGTAACCTGGGGGGGCAGGGTGGGGAGCGCCAGGCCAAGCCCAGGGCGACCGGCGCATTCCATGATAACTGTAAAACCTAACAGCCATTGCTTCCTCCTATGGTAGGACGTGCACCTCTTCGTGTTCATTAGAAGCCAGGAGAAACCAAAAAAAAAAGAAAGAAAACCCTAAAAAAAAATCCCTTAAAAAGATTTAATAACGATATTAACCATTTTAAGATCCTCTTCTGTCTCTTTCTCTCTCTCTCTCTCTCTTTTTGTTCCTTTTGGTGTTCAAACTGTAGTAAGTCAGCTGAGGAGGCACTGTGTACAGGAAAAGTTTGTTTATCTCAATCAATCAATCAATCAAATTTTATTTGATTAGCCGCAACCCTCTCCCGAAGGACTCGGGGCGGCGTACAATCAAAAGGATAAAATACACATAGGACACACATACATACGAAAAAACAAGGACAATTACATTTGTGCATGGAGGAGAGTAGACTTGTAAGTGAAAGACAATAAACACAGCTAAAAACACAGTTAAAACACAGTTTAAAATCCCCTAAATAAAATTGCTAAATTAAAAACCCCTCAGGAGCGTAACGAAGTTATGGTTGGGCCAGGCCAGATATTTGAAAAAGGTGGGTCTTGAGCTTAACACGGAAGGAGCGGAGGTCTGTAGTGGTCCTAATATCCGGGGAATTCAGGACGGGGTCCAAGAATCTCGTGGGAATTCAGGACGGGGTCCAAGAATCACCCATAATGGTTCCAGAGACGGGTGTGTGGGTGGATGGGTTGGCTGAGGAGACCCCGCAGGGCAGAGCTATCTGACCTTGGCAACCTTCAGACCTGAGGACTTCAACTCCCAGAATTCCCCCAGCCGGGAGTTGAAGTCCTCAGGTCTGAAGGTTGCCAAGGCCCAGATATCTCTACTCTAAGGGATCTCTAGCAGACAGATTTTGTTCCAGGCACAGGCGTCTGAATGGAGAAGGAAGGCAACCCACGGCCAGAAAATGAAAGGGGTTTTATTTGGGGAGCAGGGGAAGCTGAATAAGAAGGTGGTGGGAGGAGAGCAGGAACGAAAATACGAGATTTTTTATTTATTTTGGGGGTGTTATTTTCGCTAAAGAGGAATTGCCCAGCATGAATCCATAGCAAACATGGATTACGCGGGGATCTGAAACAAAACAATGGTGGCCACCAAAAGATGGGGGGGGGAGGAAAATGTAGCGTAGAGTCAGGGCTCCCCTTCCCCCGAAGTACCACAACCTTCCCTACTCACGGAGCGCAAACCCTCCCAACGTGGAGAAGGAGCCTTGCGTGTCACGGTGGGAATCTTGGTTTCTTCAACCTTGATCTGCGTTGGGCTGTTGCCTTCGCCTGCATTTGCAAATTAAGAGGTCCTTTAACTTCAGATCTCGGCTTGCAGCGCCCGTTGCAGTGGGGGGGGGGGAGTCCCTGGCGTTCTCCAATACTATGGCTGTTTTCCTGCAGACGTTTCATGACCCAGCTAGGTAACATCATCAGGACTGGTGATGTTACCTAGTTTGGCCAATGAAAAGTCTGTTAAGAAACCCACCAAGCTGAGCGAGCACCAAGGGAGCCCTTATTAGTTCAACCCTGAGCTGCAGACATTCCCCTCTATCTGTGCCCACTGGGCTCAAAACCGGAGTGTGGCTGCCCAGAGTTCAGAGGGCAACACTCTTTTGTCCCAAGATCCAGCTGGTCAAACCCAGCACCTGTCTCCTCTCTGGCCCCAGGGTCATAGGATAATGATAATTATCCTATTAACCATGGTAATCCACCACAGCCAACTCGCCATGGCCAGCTCACTGCAGGAGAACTCAACATGGCCAACTCGCCCAGCTCCCCAAACACCAGAAACCCTCTGTATTTAAATCAATCATTCCATTACGAGGAGCGCCAGGAGCCCCGGCAAAAAGTTTCTCTCTCACCGCACGCTAGCAACTCCATCCGTCAGGGAGATGAATAGTTGTCTGCCACAACTATTCATCTCCGCCCCCTGCCCAGAGCTCAGGTGGGGCTTCGCTAGCAGCGGTGGCTCTTCCGTCCCGAGGACCGGCCCATAGATTTCCACTGCTCCCCTCTCCTCTGCCTTCTGCGCATCTGTGCGTCAGGCACTGGACCCAGCTGTTCCTCCTCTTCCTCATCGGCCACCTGGGGGCTGTTGACTCTCCATCTGAGGGCTGATGGACAGCTCAGGCTCTGCCCCTCTCTCTCTGTCTGCCAGCTCCGTTCCCTCTTCCCCCTCAGAGCTGTCGGGTTGCCTTGATGCTGACTCTGAGTCCCACGCCTCCCCCTCCTCCAATTCGGCTGCATGCCACAACACCTCAGGACTAGGGTTACACTAATATTAAAGAATAAAATCATTAAAGGAAGGATGCCAAAAGGAGGAACGCGATATGATGCGAACGACAAAAACCTAGAATATTTTTTATTTATTTATTTTAAATAATCAAATTGAACTGTTCAATTGTCCTGCGGTGGGCTGGCCGTGGCGAGTGGCCCCGTTCGGTCTGGAGCCAGGAGAGGGACAGGCCGGGATTCCGTAGAGACCCCTTGGCCCAGTTCCTGCCCCGTTCTTCGACCCCGGTGAGCACGCTCTTCTCATTGGCAGAGGTCCCTGGCACTCTGTTTGGTCGTCGCTGTTGCTTGTAAATAGAGTGCTTTTGCAGCATTTGTAAAAACTACCAGCCACCCGTAGTAAAGGAGAAAAATAATAGCCAAAATTAACGATGATTATTCTGCTTTGCTAAATTCAGACCGCCGTGCCAAGCTTTGCAACCTAACGTGGGAAATACTTAAATATATATAGACGCAAAAACCAACATGGCAGAGTCGTAGCGCCTATCAAAGCCAGATTTTCCTGTTCCCCTCCAGGGACTTTTGCTCCAGGCTGGGTTTAGGATTTGCCCCCTGGCTCATCAACTCTCCCCTCCTGAGTGCAAATTCGGACCTCTCTCTTCTCCTGATAAGAGTATTTATGTACGTGGATACTACATATCCCATCCTGGTTTAGCAGGTCCACCTGTTGTCTGTGGATAAAGTGATCCTGAGTTTTGGAAAGCAGAGTTTCTATTTGTGGTCCTTTTGGAGAAGAGTGAAGATGCAAGAGAAAAATAAGATTGTCAGGGTTCCAAATAGCATCCGAAAGTAAATCAGAGTCCAAGGCAAAGGATTGCTCAAAGTTCCAATTGATGAAGAGAGCCATGTTGGCACATTTGGGAAACCCGAATCTGAAAGCTTCCCAGTTTTCCCCACCCAGTTGAAAGTTCAAGATCTTGCCCCCCACACCCACAAGTCCATCCCATGGTCCAGTCTCCCAGTGCCATGCTGGTATCTTCCACCCATCCAGTTCTGGTCAGGTGCAGAGATGCAGAGACAAAAGATGACCTTGGCTTTCTAGAAAAAATGTTGTTATGGCTACATAGCATCTAACATCGTACAATCCCCCCCTCCCATTTTCCCACCATAGAAAATGCATAGCAGAAGAATAGAAAGTGTGGCAGGCCAAAGTCCCAAAAGAAAAGAGGGCTTGCAGGCCTGACAAAGAGGTTTTTGGAAACGAGATACAGGAGATTGAAGTTGTCTTCTGCTGAGCTGGTCTTTCTGAGTTGCAAACCAGCCTGGGAAAACTTCATGGGACAAGTAAAACGGTAGCAAAGGCTGACCCTTTTTAACCAAATAAACTCTGACACCCCACTCCCAAGTAAACTGGTCTTATTAGCGATGAATCTAGGAGTTTCCCTTTAAAACAAAAAAGACACCCTTAATTTGAAAAGCCTTTGAAAAGCTTCTACCTAGAGATTAACTCATCTGTATTTGATTTTTCACCTGTGGTTCGTTCACACGGATAACAGTAATTTTTATTTTATTTTAAAAGATCCTTTGCACTGCTTTACACGATTACGGTCCCCTTCCTTTGTGTTTCTAGCCAAATGCTTTGTCGGGTTTTTTTCCCCTCCACCAGAATTTTGGGGATTGCAAAAGGACTGTGCTTTGAATTTGACCTTGTTCGTATTTGTGCCCTAAAGAGATTAGATTGGTAAATATTACGGCCCGCTCACCTTCTTCTTTTGACCTGTGACTAATTAATCAGAATAGAGCTGGAAGGGAGGTTGGAGGTCTTCTAGTCCAGCCCACTACTCAAGCAGGAGAACCTATACTATTTCAGATAAGTGACTGTCTAGATTCTTCTTAAAAACCTCCAGTGATGAAACAACTTCTGGAGGCAACTTCCATTCTACCAGTTAATTGTTCTCATTGTTAGGAAGTTTCTCCTTAATTCCAGGTTACTTCCCTCTTTGATTAGTTTCCATCTATTGTTTCTTGTCCTGCCCTCTGGTGCTTTGGAGAATAATTTAACCCTCTCTTCTTTAGGGCAGCCCCCACAGATACTGCATTACTGCTATCATGTCTCCCATGGATGGAGGGATGGAGGGATAAGAGGATGGGTGGAAGGATGGATGGATGTGTTCTGACCCAACCTTAGCAGAAGCAAGAAAGAGACTCCTTGTCCCGAAAAAAACCCTCTTTATTTAGCTACTGTGGATTCATGGCATTCACACACAGAAAAGTGGAGGGAATAATCCTTCCAAGTGTTAACTGAACTACAGACCTTATCAGCTCTTTGGATAAGTGCCAGGCCGGGAGCTGTAAATTCAATTCTCTCAAACAGTCTGAGACACGAATCACAAGGAACAAATCTCCCAAAAGAAATCCAAACAGTTGTCTCCTACGACTCCACTCCCTTTTTGCTTCTATTATTCCCCAGCCAGGGAGGGGTCCTTCAGCATCCATGTGTGCCTTTCCTCCTGAGTCAGCCCCTGTTCCTCAGTTGTTCTCCTCTCCTGCGCATCCATGCATCTGGAACAGGCCCCAGCTGTTCCTCTTCCCCACTTATCTCCTACTCCGAAGGAAGCCCTGGCCTTCCCCAGATTCCAGGACTGGCCCAAGTCCCTCCCCAACCTCCCCCCCTCGTCCGAGTCTGCCACCTACTCCACTGGCAGCTGGCAGGCCACAACAGAACGGATGGGGGGATAATGGGAAGGAGAAATGGATGATGGGATGGATGGATGGATGAAAGAAAAGATGAATGGGTCAAGGGATGGATGGGGATGGACAGATGGATAGAGATGAATGGTGGGATGATGGAATGAATGGATGGATGGTGAAATGGGGGATGGATGACAGAAAAGATTAATGGATCAATGGATGGATGGATGAATGGATGGATGGATGGATGGATGGATGGATGGATAGATAGATGATAGATAGATAGATAGATAGATAGATAGATAGATAGATAGATAGATAGATAGATAATAGATATGAATGGTGGGATGATGGAATGGATGGATGGATGGTGAAATGGTGGGATAGATAGATGGGTGGTGGAATGGAGGGATGGATCTGCTATTTTCTCCCTCTTAGGGACCATTCATCCGGATGGAGATTTCATCGTTTGGGGCTTGAGGCATTTTGGGAATCCCCCATTCTCACTTGAGGGACTGTCTTCCTGCTTGTGTGGCAACTTCAGGCAGAGCGTGTGGGCCTTCCCGTCGCTCTCCCCTTCCCAGGCCTAACTGACTTGTCCGAAGGACCCTTGGCCCCCGTGCCCCATGCTTAGGTCTAGAACTGTGAGCCCTGCTGAACGGCAGCGAGCCTTTCGTTCCTCAGCTTCTCTTGGGCCTTCTCAGGCCACACCTGTTTCTGCTTGGAAGCTGGGCAGCTCCTTCTCCCTGCCTTCTGCCTCTTCTCCTCCTAACCCTTGGAGGCAGCTCAAAACACCCTCCCTCCCCCACTAAAACAGCTGCCTGCCCCACCTTTGTCCCAAGAGTGCCCCACCTGTGCCTCTCCAAGGAATTCAGGCGCTCGGGTGGAGGAGGCACATATTTACCAACCAAGCACCTTAACAGAATAACAGAGCTGGAAGGGGCCTTGGAGGTCTTCTAGTCCAACCCCCTGCTCAAGCAGGAGACCTTCTACTGTTTCAGACAAATGGTTGCCCAATCTCTTCTTTAAAACCTCCAGTGTTGGAGCCCCCATAATTTCTGAAGGATCTGCTGAGGTTCTTCTCTGCTTTGGGGGAAGATGATCTCCATTGCTGCAGGGGGTTCTTGGCCTAGAATTTGTGGGTCCCCCCCTATTCCTTCCCCCATCACTCCGCCCCCCACCCTCCTTTGGAGAGAGCCAAGTGGGAGAACGTTGCTACCCAACCTCTTTGCCCCTTTGAAAACCATTGCATCTTCCATTCCTTTGGTGAGGAATTACAGAATACAAAATAGCAAGAGTTGGACGGGACCTTGGAGGTCATCTAGCCCAACCCCCTGCTCAAGCAGGAGACGCTATATCCATGATGGCGAACCTATGGCACACATGCCCGAAGTGGCACACGGAGCCAGGTCGCCTGGCACACGCAGCGTCACCCGTTCCTCTTCTGGGTTTCTGGCATGCATGCGCAGAATCAGCCAGCCTTTGCGCGAGTAGCAGTGGCGGAAACCAGAAGAGCTAGCCTCCCGTTTTCCAGCATGAGCATGCGTGCCGGCTGATCGGCTCATGCGCCTGTGCGTCAGTAACCGGAAGACCTGCTGGCTGGCGAGCATCTGCACTCTGGAAACTGGAAGTTCATATTCTGGTGTGTGCAACTGCTCTTCCTGTTCACAGCCCAGATATACACAGGCACCAAGTGCTCCGTTTCCTTCAGCACTCAGTGCCGAAAAGTTTCCTCATCACTGCCCTATAACATTTCAGACAAACGGTGTTCCGGTCCCTTCTTAAAAGCCCCCCGTGTTGGAGCGCTCAAATTCCTTCAAAAAGTCTTTGTTTTCTTGCTTGAATGCACCTTATTATGGCCAACCGTAGGGTTCAGTCAATTCTAGCCCATCTTCTCTTTTTAAAATTGATTCGGGGGAAGCAGAGGATGCTCCTTCCTCCCCAAACTGCGAGGGGATAATTTTGTCTTCGTTCTTGTTTGGTGGAGGGGCAGGAGACCCCTTTAGATTTTGCACTGTTCAACCTGTCCCCTCCCCTATCAGTCCTACCCCCCCACCCCACCCAGCCAGTAGCTCCATTAACTCGATAAAGTGTTCACGACTGCTTCGGTTTTTTTCTTGCTGGTAGACGGCAGGTACTCTTCCGAGAGACCCCCTGACTCTTCTGTTCCTGAAAGTCTGCACCATGAGGGTATGGAAGCAAGGGGTCTTCTGCAGAAAATTGTTTCAAGAAACTTAGTCTGTTCGTCCTTCCTCTTTTAAGCGTCAGTTTATCAGGGATGTTAGCTCTCAACCATCTCTTCTCCAGGAGCCAAAACAAGAGACCCAAGGCATGTAGTAAAACCCTACTCCTCATCCTTAAGGGCAGAAGAAGAGAGGAGCTGAGGAGGCTCAAAGACTTCTCCACCAGCCTCCTCTGTCCTTGTGGCCAGCTGCCTGTTGGGAGAGAGGTTTCACAAAGCACCAAGGACCACCTTATCCATGCGATGTGCTGTCTGAGCTTGTCTGTTTTCTTGCAGGTATTTCATGACCCAACTAGGTCACATCATCAGCGCTTAGAAGGGAATAGGTTTGTGGAGTGG
The DNA here is from genome assembly GCF_964273705.1 of Natrix helvetica. NCBI lineage: Eukaryota > Metazoa > Chordata > Lepidosauria > Squamata > Natricidae > Natrix > Natrix helvetica. Next base: position 2,239,963 of record NC_138552.1, read on the forward strand.
AGAAGAAGGAGGACCATGAAGTTCTTGGTGCTCTCTGAGCTTGGTTGGGTTTTTTGCAGATGTTTCATGACCCAACTAGGTCACATCATCAGGGCTAGAAGAGAGGGGAGTTTGCAGAAAGGAGGAGGAAGTGTAGAGTCTTTGGTGCTCTCTGAGCTTGGTTGGTTTTTTGCAGACGTTTCATGACCCAACTAGGTCACATCATCAGGGCTAGCAAGTGTGGAGTTTGTGCTGTTGTTTTCTTTAATCCCAGAACACATCCTCTCCAACAGCCGACAGCCAGATAAGCAGGGATTACTTCCAGACAAACAAGCAAGCAGAAAACAGTATTCTAATCAAGCTACTACTAAGCTTTACACCACTAGTTACATAGACTGAGGTTCTTAATGCTACTTGAGCTGGTTTGCTTTTTTGCAAACATTTCATTGTGCATCTGGCTGACATCATCAGTACTAGAAGGGAGGGGGGCTTGGGGAGGGGGGAAGGAGGAGAAGGAGAGGACTGAGCGTTCTTGATAATCACTCAGCTTAGCTGTTTTCTGGCAGACGTTTCAATACCCAACTAGGGAACACCATCAGTGCTATTGTGGGGATTGTTCGCTGTTTACCCCAATCAAGAAACTTATCAGTTCCATAAACAGCCTAACCAAGGAACCACCAAGAGGAAAATAGCATTCCCACAAAAAGGACAAGCCACTAATATATAAAAAGAGAGTAAACCCCACTTCCTTTTCGCACAGATAATGGAACATAGTTTGGTAATGAAATGTCTGCGAGGAAACAATGAAGCTCAGAGAGCACCAAGGGCCTCACAGTCCTCCTAGCGCTTACGGTGGTACCTAGTTTGCCGATGAAACACTTGCAGGAAACCACAAAGTTCAGAGAGCACCAAGGACCCCACAGTCCTTGTCTTCTTCCTCCTCCTCCTGAAACACCACTGGCTTCTAGCACTGATTTTGTTACCTAGTTGGGTCATGAAACGTCTGCAGGAAAGCTCAGAGAGCTCTGAGGCCTCCACCGTTGAAGCCTGAGCTACAAATTCTCTCTTCTGTTGGTACTTCTTGCCACGCCTGACTCGCGTGTGCATGAAACGGGCAAAGAAAGGGACGATGTCAGAGCTCAACAGGGAATGTGTAGATTGGAGGGTAACCCACCTGCTCGAAGCTCTTTTGACCGGCCGTATCACTTCCCTCTCAAACTCACTTATAAATTGGGGAGACTCCTTGTTCTGGCTAATGCCGCTCCCCTCCCAGTAAAACCAGCTCTTGTTTTCTACAAAACCCAGTCTCAATTCTTTGCTTCCCCAGTCTGAGCAACGTAGCACAGTCCTTTCCCCCATCATGTAGATGAATGCCTTAAACCGATCTCTTGGGTTGTTGGTTTTTTTTTAATTTTTATTATTTTTATTATTATAATTTACCGTCAGGTTTACACATTAATTTATTTTTACAATGTGGTTTTTGGAAGACATGTTACATGTATAATATTTTTTTTTAACATTTCCATTGCAGTATTTATCATTGTTACTGGTTGTGTGTAGTGTTGACAGAATTAATATTAAAAAGCATACATATGAAACCGAGCCGGCTGTCTCCGTTTGTGAAAACCTCCGTCACCGGAGAAGGCAAGGAAGGATTCTGTTTTTCTCTTTTTTAAAAAAAAAACAAAAAACTTTTTATTAAACATTTTAACCTTTAAAAACAGAAAGAAAGAAAAAACAAATACAGAAAAAACAAGACACACATAACAATATAAAATAGTTTTTTACAGCCTTCTGTATCGGCTTGCATATTTAGCTTTTATAGTTCTCTGTTCTACATTGCCTTCCTATCGGTCTTAACATCTGCAATGGTGTAATAACAGTTGTACTCACAGCTGTAATAATAATAATTTGTTCATGTCCCCATGATATTTACATTATGGTCAATACTTTAAGTTTGATAGTAATTAGTAACTTTGGTACTAGGATTCTGTTTTTCTCAAAGCAGTAAGAAACGAAAATAGACCAGCAAAGGAGTGAGTGAGTGAGTGAGTGAGTTGTTTCCCGAGAAAGCATAAATCACAATCTTAGTCCCCCAAATCCTCTTATATTTAGACGGCTGTGAATTATGGTCATTCACAATCTGCATGGCTTCACAAGCAGTCTGTGAAGATTCCGACAGATGTCTGCTCGAGTTGCCACAGTCCTTCAGGGTAATGGAGATAAGCACCTACTTATCTGCCAGAGACCTAATCGCCAATTGGTTTTGCAAGGCCAAACAGAGCACAGAGTCAAACGGAGCTTCTCAGAGCTTGAACCGACCACATGAACTAATTGCCTCCTGCGAAGGCTTACGTCCGTTTGCTCTCTTTTAATGTCTTATGGGAAGGGCCAATCATCCCCAAGCCTTACTCCCAAATTGCCCCTTTTTTCTTAACTGTTCTTGCCTTCTGGCAGCTTTGCGCATGTGCATACTGGGAACAGGCTCCACCTGTTCTTCTGCCTCGCTGCTTTCCGACTCTGGAGGCTCCGGAGGCAGCACATAACTCCCAGATGGCCCTGGCCCCCTCTCTGCCTCCGACACAGTGCCCTCATCCGAGCCTTCCTCAGACTCCAGGACGGGCCCATGTTCCTCCCCAGCGTCCTCACTGTTCAACTCTTCTGCCAGCTTCTCAGGCCACCAGCAGACCACGATGTGAGTGAGTGATAGGGAGCAAGGGAAGATCAGAAAAACACTCACAAAACGTCACTTTTTTTCAGTGCTGTTGTAACTTTGAATAGTCCCTAAATGAACAGTTGTAAGTGAAGGACGACCTATACTCTATGACAAATCCCATATGTCAGGGTCCCATATAGCATCCAAAAGTAAATCAGAGTCCAAGGCAAAGTATTGCTGAAAGTTCCAATTTATGGAGAGAGCCACATTGGCACATCTGGGAAAACCCGAATCTGAAAGCTTCCCGGTTTTCCCACCCAGTTGAAAGTTCAAGATCTTGCCCCCACACGCACAAGTCCATCCCGTGGTCCAGTCTCCCACTGCCATGCTGGCAGTTCCAGCCATCCAGTTCCGGTCAGGTGCAGAGACCAAGGATGACCTTGGCTTTCTAGAAAGAATGTTGTTATGGCTGCATATCATCTAACTCCGTACAATCCCTCCTCCTATTTTCCCATAATAGAAAATGAGAAAATGGATAGTAGAAGAATAGAAAGTGTGGCAGGCCAAAGACCCAAAAGAAAAGATGGCGGCAGGCCTGACACCACACTTGCTAGCCACAGCAATCCCTATGCAACCAGACTGGCTGAAAGGGGTTTTGGAGGGGATCATTCAGACCTAGAAGGTTCACCCTTCTTTCACCCCTAAATTCAGGGACAATGGACTTGTGGGGAGCAAAGGCTTCCATGGAAAGCCCCCGGGGGTTCAATATTGGAAAATCAAAAGAAGGCAAAAAAAAGTTTTCAGGCAAGTTACGCAAGACATGTTTACATCAGAAGCCTTCACACTTGGCAAGTGTAAAGCCTCATGGACTTCAACTCCCAGAATTCCCCAGCCAGCCTTTAAGACCACAGATTTTAAAACTTTATGACTTGAAGACCACACACTTTGAAATTTGCTGACTGGGGAATTCTGGGAGTTGGAAGTCCAAACTTCTTAAAGCTTGTTGACTGGGGAATTCTGGGTGCTGAAATCCAACATTTACAAGCTGCAAAGGTTGAGAAACACTGCTATAAAGCAAAAGAAGGAGCAGGTTAAACGACTCATTGGCTTTGAGTCTGTTATATTGCCTGTATGGTCATTCTCAATTCCTAGAAAGAAGCCTACTCTCAATTCTAGTTCCATTTTTTAAAATCATCCGGATGGTTCAACGTCTAAGGGAATCAGGCCCCTAGCAGAACTAAATCTTCACCAGGGTCTCCCTATACAAAGTCCTGGGAGGCAGAATCATCAATCAATCCAACAGAATAGAGCTTGAAGGGACCTTAGAGGTCTTCTAGTCCAACCCCTGCTCAAGCAGGAGGGCCCATATACCATATCAGATAAGTGACTGTCCAGTACCTCTTCTTAAAAACCTCCAGTGATGGAGCGTCCACAATTTCTGGTGGCAAGCTGTTCCACTGGTTAATTGTCCTCACTGTTAGGAAGTTTCTCCTTAATTCCAGGCTGCTTCTCTCCTTGATGAGTTTCCATCCCTTGTTCTTGCCCTGCCTTCTGGTGCTTTGCAAAATAATTTGACATCCTCTTCTTTGTGGCAGCCCCTCAAATACTGGAAGACTCCTATCATGTCCTCCCCCAGTCCTTCTTTTGCCAAGAGCGGCCAAACCCAAATCCTGCAGCTGTTCTTCACATGTTTTAGTCTCCAAGCCTTTGATCATCTTAGTTGCTCTTCTCTGCATTTTTTCCAAAGTCTCAACATCTTGAAAAAGCTTCATGCAAAAGCTGAAATCTGCAGGTGACACAGACATCTTCCCCAGTTACTGAGGGTCACCCCAAAGATGGATGCTCCCTCTGCTGGAACAAGGCCCTCGGGTTGAAGTTTTCATCTTCCCCTTAGCCTCATCTTCCATCCAAGAACCTGCTGAGCTCCTGCACATGGCAGGAAGTTCTAGATCAGTGTTTCTCAAACTTGGCGACTTTAAGTCCTGTGGACTTCAACTCCCAGAATTCCCCAGCCAGCTATGCTGGCTGGGGGATTCTGGGAGTTGAAGTCCACAGGACTTAAAGTTGCCAAGTTTGAGAAACACTGTTCTAGATCCTACCATTTTCTACATCCACGGCAGAAGGAGGTAGGACAGGGGCCTCCGAACTTGGCAAGCTTTAAGACTTGTGGACTTCAACTCCCAGAATTCCCCAGCTGGCAAGCTTAAAGATGTGTGGACTTCAATTCCCAGAATTCCCTAGTTAGCAAGCTTTTGGAAGCATGGACCTCATGCTGGCTGAAAGTCTGTAGAGATGCTCCGTCCTCTAAGTCATGGTTGTCCCAAAGGTGCTTTTTCAGGAGGCAACTGGACTTTCTAGCTTTTTTTTTTGTTTAAAAACATTTTGCTACTCATCCAAGAAGCTTCTCCAGCTTTGCTTGGATGGTGGGGAATAGAAGGATTTATACTCCGTGCAGACAGCTGCTCATTTGCATCCTTTTGAGAGGGACTTTGAGGCCACTTGGAGATTTGTCTGTGTCCTCAGGGTCACCTGAGTGGGTCAAATGATTCCTGTAGTCTGCAATTTTTCCTCTGGAAATCCATCCCTACCCCCACCCCATTCCAAGGGTCTCCATCCCAAAGAACATGGCTAAAAGTCTGTTGAAATTCTCCGTCCTCTAACTCATGGTTGTCCCAAAGGTGCTTTTTCAGGAGGCAACTGGACTTTCTAGCTTTTTTATTTTGAAGACGTTTCACTTCCCCATCTAAGAAGAGAGGAAGCTGAAGAAGCTTCTTGGATGAGAAGCAAAACATCTTCAAAGAAAGAACAAGGAAGTCCAGTCCTGAAAAAGCACCTTTGGGACATGCTGGCCGAGGACTTCTGGGAGTGGAGGCCCAAGCTACTGAGGCTGCAAAAAACTGTGCTCAAAGCCTTTGACCTGGAGGCCCAGGTGGATGGGTTTTCCTCAGCCACCTGCCCATTTCTGCCTGCCAACTGTGACATCACGCATGATGCCAAGGCTGACTGTTGGGAAGGGTTGTGGGCCTCAAGGGGGAAAAAAAGTCTTAATTTTGCCCCCCCTTGGCATGAAAAGCACACTCTCCCTTCCTCAGTATCTTTAGGGAGGAGAAATCGCCCGTGCGACTTAAGGTCCCAAGCTCTTCTGCTCAAGAAGTGTCCTTCACGCCTTCTCCTTGCACTGACGATTTCCGAAGAGCTGCCCAGCTGATCCAGCCAAGATGTTTCTTTTTGCCACCAAAACCAGAACTCCCATCAGCACCTACACCGACTCCTACCGGCCTCCGAACACCATGAAGAAAGCCTTTGAGGAAGCGCCGATGACCCTCTGGAGCGAGAATAAGTTTGTCACCCAGGTAAGTCTAATATGCATCAGAACGGGAGGCCAGGAAGTTGTGGTCCACCAGGGGTTAAATCAAGCAGGTTCTGGGGAACCAGTAACGGAAATTTTGAGTAGTCCGGAGAACCGGTAGCAGAAATTTTGAGTAGTCCGGAGAACTGGCAAATGCCACCTCTGGCTGGTCCCAGAGTGGGGAGGGAATGGAAACTTTCCAGTATCCTTCCCCTGCCATGCCCACCAAGCCACACCATGCCAACCAAGCCATGCCCACCAAGCTATGCCCACAGAACTAGTAGTAAAAAATTTTGAATTTCACTACTGGGTCCCACCCAGTGGTGGGTTCCAGGTGGCATGGCCCGGTACAGGCATACCGGTGGCAGCTGGGAGCAGCGGCCACTGTACCAGAACGGTGTTTCAGGGGACCGACCCTGAAAAGAATCGAGTCTCCCCACAGTCTCCATCTTCTCCTCCTCTCTGCAAAGCCCTCCTCCTTTCACTGATGATGTTGCCTAGTTGGGTCAGGAAGCGTCTGCAAGAAAACCACCAAACTTAGAGAGCCCCAGGGACCCCACAGGTCAACCCTGAGCTACAAATATTCATCTATTTACATCAGAGCTATTAAGGTAGCTCTGCCTCATTGCTGCCCAATATGGTATAGGCTCAGGATTATGGGAATGAAGCCCAGCACATATGGACTGTGTGGTCTGGGAAATGTTAGTCAGATTAGTTGGCAGATCCGCTCCAGTTACTCTGAAACATCCATCCAAGCCCAAGATCAGAAGAAAAGCATCTCTTGGGAGAAAAATGGGCTGGAAAATCCATGGGGTGTACATCAGAGCTGGAGGGGGTCTTGGAGGTCTTCTAGTCCAACCCCCTGCTCAAGCAGGAAACCCACTACCATTCTGGACAAATGACTGCCCAATCTCTTCTTTAAAACCTCCAGTGGTGGGAGTTTTTCCAACTCAGGGTGTCAAGGGGGAAAAAAAATTCAAGAGCCACAACCATACAATTAAAACCATGCCCTTTACATGTATTATGCGTGCAAGGTATACAAAAAAAACCAAGGCTTTGGTGGTGCAGAAGCAGTTGCCATGGGACTTTTGGGGCCTCCCTCTACCCTCCTGCAGACACATACACACACACACACACACACACACACACACACACACACACGGAATCCCAGTGTATCCAGAAATACTGTAAATAGGTGTGTGCCTTAGCTTGGGCTCATCCTTGTGAAACACCGCCCTCTATTGGCCAGGATGGGCATCTCAGCCTTCCAAAACATGGCCAACTGAGATGAACTGGGTTTGGTTGCTCCACTTCCCCACCTGAAGGCTGGCCTGTGTAAGCAAGGTTTAATTTTGGACAGAGGTGGCCTAGGTCTATCTTGGGTCATTCAAAAGAAACCTGAAATTATAAGGATACAGAACAATT
>NC_138552.1:2247571-2331014 GCF_964273705.1 Natrix helvetica
AAAATAATAAATGCAGCTAGTCCTTAATTTTTGTTTGGATTTACAGCAACCTCAGAAAGCTATTGTAAAATGTTATGCTGCCCTCCCATGACCAAATTTTGACGAGTTCACTTATTGGCCAAAAAACACCCATTCAAAAGAATGGGTTCGCACTTATGATCACATGATCCAGACTTACAACTCTGGTATTTCTTATCATGACCACCATAAAAATGGTTGTAAAACTCAGTCTGGTCACTTGAGTGTCTTTGACTTTTGACTGTCATGACTTACAACCAAAATTTCAGTCCTCCTTGCTGTTGTAATTTGAGAACTATCTGTATTTACCATTTTTTTCTGACTAAATGGTTTATAATTCTATTTTATGACGTAGTAAGCCACCCTGAGTTGTGGGATAGAGAGATGAGCTGTGTATACATTGAGTAAATGAATAGATAAATAAAATTACAGCAGATTAACATAGCAACTTAGTTTTCAAACATTAAAAAAGTCCTTGGAGTTGAGCAGTTCCTAAATGCAAATGAATGAATGAACCTCACCCATACAGATTATACGAGGTCATTTCCAATCCAGGGGATAATGAGCCCATTGAAAGCCAAAAGCCAGCATACATTTTCCATTTTTTAGAAAAATAAAATTTTATTGGAAGTTTTAAAGGGAACACAAAAACTCACACCAGCTAGTACAAAATAGGGAGAACAAAGAAAGAGAGAGAAGGAACAACAACAAAAACAAAAACCACACACAAAACGGCAGTAAAAAATAAAAAGACATTTTAAAAAGTTTCCCATTTTCTCTGCAGCTATGATTTTAAAATTATCTCTTTACTCTGTGATTACCAAAAAAAAAGCTCAAAGCTTTTTTTATTATCCATTTTTTTTACTGATCATTAAAACTACAAATGAATTTTTCCCTTACTATTTCGTGCCAAAATAGTCTATATAAGGTTTTTTCCAGTCAGCCATAAATGTAGAAAAAGTAGCATATTTTTTCTATTCAAGATGTAAACAGAATATACAATACAATACAATACAATACAATACAATAGTAGAGTTGGAAGGGACCTTGGAGGCCTTCTAGTCCAACCCCCTGCCTAGGCGGGAAACCCTATACCAGTGATGGCGAACCTATGGCACGCGTGCCACAAGTGGCACGCAGAGCCATTTGTCAGGGCACGCGAGGCGCTGCCCTGTCAGCTGGCCAGCGCGCATGCACGCGCTGGCCAGCTGAGTTCACCCTTTTTTAAAGCCATTTTTCGCCCTCCCCGGGCTCCAGAGGCTTTATAGGAGCCTATGGAGGGCGAAAAGAGCCTTCCATGCCCCCCAGAGGCCCTCTGGAGGCTTCAGGGACCGTCCGAGGCTTCCCTGAAGCCTTCAGAACGCTTAAAACGACCCTCCGAGCAAACCGGAAGTGACTTCCGGTTTGCTCAAAGAGTCATTTGAGCGCTCCAAAGGCATCAGGGAAGCCTCCGGATGGTCCCTAAAGCCTCTGGAGGGCCTCCGGGGGGGGAAATGCTCTTTTCACCCTCCCCAGGCTCCTACAAAGCCTCTGGAGCCTGGGGAGGGCGAAAAAAGCATGTAAAAATGGGAGGGGGAGCGCCTGTAGTGCGTGCATGCGCACTGGGGGGTTCGCGCATTGCATTATGGGTGCGGCACACCCGCACACGACTCCCCTGCGCTCCCCCCACTTGGGGCACACGAGCCAAAAAAGGTTCGCCATCGCTGCCCTATACCGTTTCAGGCAAATGGCTATCCAACATCTTCTTAAAGACTTCCAGTGTTGGGGCATTCACAACTTCTGAAGGCAATTTCTGTTCCACTGATTAATTGTTCTAACTGTCAGGAAATTTCTCCTCAGTTCTAAGTTGCTTCTTTCCTTGATTAGTTTCCACCCATTGCTTCTTGTTCTACCCTCAGGTGCCTTGGAGAATAGTTTGACTCCCTCTTCTTTGTGGCAACCCCTGAGATATTGGAAGACTGCTATCATGTCTCCCCTGGTCCTTCTTTTCATTCAACTAGACATACCCAGTTCCTGCAACTGTTCTTCATGTGTTTTAGTCTCCTGTCCCCTAATCTTCTTTGTTGCTCTTCTCTGCACTCTTTCTAGAGTCTCCACATCTTTTTTACATCGTGGCGACCAGAACTGAATGCAGTATTCCAAGTGTGGCCTCACCAAGGCATTATAAAGCGGCATCAACACTTCACGTGATCTTGATTCTATCCCTCTGTTGATGCAGCCTAGGACTGCGTTGGCTTTTTTGGCAGCTGCTGCACACTGCTGGCTCATATTTAAATGGTTGTCCACTAGGACTCCAAGATCCCTTTCACAGTTACTACTACTGAGCAAGGTACCACCTATACTGTACCTGTGCATTCCGTTTTTGTTGCCTAAATGTAGAACCTTACTCTTTTCACCATTGAATTTCATTTTATTAGATAGTGCCCAATGTTCAAGTTTGTCAAGATCCTTCTGTATCTTTAGCCTATCTTCTGGAGTGTTGGCTATTCCTGCCAGCTTGGTGTCATCTGCAAATTTGATGAGTTCCCCATTTATTCCCTCATCCAAATCATTGATGAAGATGTTGAAGAGTCCTGGGCCTAAAACAGAGCCTTGGGGTACTCCACTGCATACTTCCCTCCATGTAGATGCAGTTCCATTGAGAACTACACGTTGAGTGCGGTTGGTCAGCCAGTTACGAATCCATCTGGTGGTGATGCTGTCCAACCCACTTTTTTCTACTTTATCTAGTAGTAGATAATATCTTTTTACTGTCCTCCTAGTAGTTCAATAAATTCTAATGTGTCCTAAAGCAATAAGATGTAAGTGACCAATTCATCCTTACAGGTTGTCCTTGGTTTACAACCATTCGTTTAGTGACCGTTGAAAAAAATGGCGGGGGAAATGACCATTTTTCACACTTAACGACCGGGAAAGCATCCCCACAGTCATGTGATCGAAATTCAGACACCTGGCAACTGTTTCATATTTATGACCATTGCAGTGTCCAGGGGTCATGTGTGGAGGAGCACTGTGGGATCAGTGCTGGGTTTCCAATCTTTTTTACTACTGGTTTGCTCATGGTCAGAAACATCCGGGAGGAGCCTTCCATTTCCGCCACTCCTGATTCTCCCGATCCGGGCTGAACCGGGAGCAACCACTTCTGTGTGGGATCCTTGATGCTCTCTAAGCTTGTTGTTTTTGTGCAGATGCTTCAAAACCTAACTGGACAACATAATTAGTGCTAGGAGGATGTGGTGTTGGAGGAGGAGGAGGAGGAGGAGGGGGAGGAGGAGGAGGAGGAGGAGGAGGAGGAGGAGGAGGAGGAGGAGGAGGAGAGTGACTGTGGGCTACTTAATGCTCTCCGAGCTTGGTTGTTTTTTTGCAGACATTTCATGACCCATCTAGGTAACATCATCAATGCTAGAAGGAAGGGGGACTTGGGGAGGAAGAGGAGGGGGAGGAAGAGGAGAGGGAGGAGGGGGAGAACGACTGTGGGCTCCTTAATGCTCTCTGAGTTTGGTTGTTTTCTTGCAGACATTTCATGACCCATCTAGGTAACATCATCAGTGCTAGAAGGAAGTGGGACTTGGGGAGGAGGAGGAAGAGGAGGAGTGGGGGAGGAGAGTTACTGTGGGCTCCTTAATGCTCTCTGAGTTTGGTTTTTTTTTTTGCAGACATTTCATGACCCATCTAGGTAACATCATCAGTGCTTGAAGGAAGTGGGACACGGGGAGGAGGGGGAGGAGGACAACTATGGGGTCCTTGATAGCTGTTTTCTGGCAGACGTTTCAATACCCAACTAAGGAACACCATCAGTGGTACTGTGTGAGGAGTACTACTGATGCCACTGTAGCACTGATGATGTTCCCTAGTTGGGCCCTGAAACGTCTGAGCTAGAAATATTCTCTTCTCTCGAACATTCCTCACAGCAGCCAGTTACGGAACACTGAGATCCTCTTTTGCAGAGGGAAGCAACGCCTAGTGGGTGGGCCTTGGATGGGGGTACCCCAATCCAGAAGGCAGGTTCCCCAGGGAAAAAGCCCCTCTCCTTCCCTCCCTCCCCCCTGCACTCTTCTCTGCTCCCCTGTATTATGGCTGCTCTCCGTGACTGTGACATCACAGCTGAGGCAGAGCCCGTGTAAGGGTGAGTGAGCTTGGAGGGCCATTAGCAGCCAGTAGTTGTTAGTTAGTAGAGTACAAAGAGTCCCCCTTTTTATTTTCTTATCGGCCGAAGGCGGGGTGATGCCCCAAACCCCTTTTGATAGCCTATCTAGAGAGCTGCAGAGAATTAGGCTGACGTCCAAGGGAGCATCTTTGGAGGATTCCCCTCTGGAACCATGTTCATCTTTGCGCATAAAACCGAAACGCCGCTGAGCACCTACACAGACTCCTTCCGGGTGCCGGTGGTTAGGAAACACATCTACCAGGAGCCCTCCGTCCAGCAATGGACCCCAAACGAACATATCTCAAAGGTAATCCATTGCGGAGTATCCGATGATGAATCCCCCAGAAGGGCCGGGTGGAGGAGATAAGGAGGACTCCTAAATGTCAGATTGAAATATATTTGTTATTCCATTGAATAGGTTATAATATACAATTTGGATTGCTTTATTTACTATCCCTTCCACCTGTTGTAACATCACCTTCTTTTCCCTTTCTTTTCTCCCTCCCTCCCTTCTCTACTTCCTTCCTTCCTCCTCTCCTTCCCCTTCCTTCATCCCTTACCTTTCTCCTCCTACTCTTCCTCTACCTAACCTCTCTCCTTCTTTCCCTCTCCCTTCCATCCTCCTCTCCTTACTTCTTTTGTCCTTCCCTCCTCTTCTTCTCCTTCCTTCTTCCCTTACCTCTCCCCCACTCCTCTCTTCCCCTTCCTACCCTCTTCTCCTTCTCTTTCGCTCCAATTCATCCTCCTCTCCTTACTTCTTTCTTTCTTCTCTTCTCTTCTTCCCCTTCCTTCTTCCCTTACCTCTCCCCTACTCCTACTCTTCCTCTTCCCCTTCCTACCCTCTTCTCCTTCTCTTTCTCTCCCTTCCATCCTCCTCTCCTTACCTCTTTCTTCTTTCTCCTGTCTTCCTTTCATTCTCTCCTCCTCTCTCCCTTTCTTTTTCTATTGTTGTTGGTGTATATTTCAAAACTCAGTTTATGTTTCCTTGGGATGGTGTTTCCGTCAACCCAAATATAATTTGGTATCATTTCTTATTCCCTTCCCTTCGCTAGTCTAGCCTAGTTATGTTTTTTCCCCCGCCTTTATATCTCGCTCTCGAATATATACTTATATATTTAACATTTTCTTTTCTGTTTTCCCCCTCTTTCCCCCTCTTCCCCCCCTTTTCATTTAATAGTGCATTGTCTGGGTTCTGTATCTTCTTCTTACTTTCTTTTCTAGCTTCCTTTCTCTAGTCAATCATAGAATCTTCCCCATGTCTTGAAGTACTCCGATTCCTCTTTATCCTTTATTTTCAATGTCAACCTGTTCATCTCTGCACAATCTAAGGGCTGGTTTCTAACTAAACCCCCCCCCCCCCATACACACACACACTTTTGGGGTTTGGAGATTTGTGTGTTGGAGCCAACTCATAGAACCTTCTCCCAATCACCAAGACTGCGAAGGTCTGGTTGAAAAAAAAGAACAGAGTAACGGCGTTAGGAGGAACCTTGGAGGTCTTCTAGTCCATCCCCTGCTCAAGCAGGAGACCCTATGCCATTCCAGACAAACAGTTGTCCAATCTCTTCTTGAAAGCCTCCAGTGGTGGAGCACCTACAACTTCTGAAGGCAGGTTGTTCCATTGACTAATTCTTGCAACTGTTAGGAAATTTCTCCTTAATTCCAGGTTGCTTCTCTCCTTGATTGTTTCCATCTGTTGCTTCTTGTCCTGCCCTCTGGTGCTTTGGAGAATAGCTTGACTCCCTCTTCTTTGTGGCAGCCCCTGAGATACTGGTTTAGGGCACAACTATGAGACCTTTTCCTTGAGTTGATTGCAAAAGATAAGGATTCCAGAGTCTGGCAGTACCTTATGATCCTAAATGTGTGGGATTTGTAAACGTCCGAGACCAGGTGTGATGCCTTCTAAGGCTACGGAAGAGATGGTGTTTGGGCCAAAGGTTAATGAGTTTTCTTTGAGAGGAGATAATAACTATACCCATCTGTGGTACCTTGAAAATATTGTAGTAGTCACCAAATGTCAGCATAGATCTCTCTCTCTCTCTCTCTCTCTCTCTCTCTCTCTCTCTCTCTCTCTCTCTCTCTCTCTCTCTCATTCTCTCTCTCTCTCCCATTCTCTCTCTCTCTCTCATGCTCACTCTCTCATTCTCTCTCTTTCTCATGCTCACTCTCTCATTCTCTCTTTCTCTCTCACACTCATTCTCACTCTGTCTCTCTCTCTCTGTCTCTCTCTCTCTCTCTGTCTCTCTCTCTCTCACACACTCTCTGACTCTAACTCTCTCTCTCTCACACACACACTCATTCTCTCTTTGTCTCATGCTCACTCTCCCTCTCTGACTCTCACACTCTCTCTCTCTCTCACTCTCTCTCTCTCTATGAAGAACGGTTGCAGGAACTGGGTATGTCTAGTTTAATGAAAAGAAGGATTAGGGGAGACATGATCGCAGCCTTCCAATATCTCAGGGGTTGCCACAAAGAAGAGGGAGTCAAGCTATTCTCCAAGGCACCCTTGGGTAGAACAAGAAGCAATGGGTGGAAACTAATCAAGGAGAGAAGCAACTTAGAACCGAGGAGAAACTTCCTGACAGTTGGAACAATTAATCAGTGGAACAGAAGTTGCCTCCAGAAGTTGTGAATGCCCCAACACTGGAAGTTTTTAAGAAGATGTTGGATAGCCATTTGTCTGAAATGGTAGAGGGTTTCCTGCCTAGGCAGGGGGTTGGACTAGAAGGCCTCCAAGGTCCCCTTCCAACTCTGTATTGTATTGTATCTCATGCTCACTCTGACCCTCTCTCTAACTCTGACTATCTCTCACTCTAATTTTTAATTTAACCTACATTTTTTCAGTTAGGAAAAATAGCCCCAAATATTGTCAAATCAGACATGGCTCATTTAACACCTGCCTTGCTTAGACGACCAATTGTGGTTGGAAGTTGCAGGTCAAGGGCCACCTCTGCCTCTTGATGGCTCGTGTGAATGACACACATCAAGATCTCACCCTCTAAAGGAGCTCAGAGATGACCTTATTGGAACCAAACAGAGACAGTTACTACAACACCCAGCCAAACATACTTTAAGCCAAGGAAACGAGGCTTAGCTCCACCTTAACTCCCTGTGGTATAAAAGGAACCGACGGGAAATCACAGCCAGATCTTTCAAGATTCTGTTACTACAAGCTACCTCGATAGTTCCTCTCTGACGTTTAGAATTAGTTTTCCTGGCCTTTGCTACCTGGAAGAGCCTCACAATCCTTCACAACTGTGAGTCTCCCAGCAGCCTTTCCCTCGCAGTGGAGAGCTTTGGTTTCTGGATCCCTCTGGAGTTGAAAGTCCTTCCTTAGGGTGTCCTGGAGAGGTTGTGAAGGTGGAAATTTAGGTTCTTGGGGTTCCTGAGGTTGGTTGTTTTCTTGCAGACTTTTCACAACCCAACTAAGCGACATAATCAGTGCTAGAAGGGAGGGGGGTTTGCAGGAAGGAGGAGCAGTAGTACATTGTGAAGTCCTTGGTGCTCTCTTCTGACTTTCCATCATGCTTTCTGACTTAAAAACTATCATTTCTCAATCTAAAACTAGAGAATTCGAGGAAGCCTGGTACTCAGATGAATCAGCCATCAACGGGCACAGAGAGATAAAGATGAGTCCAGTCATCTGAAACACGATAAACTAGACCTCCAAACATTGGGAGGAGAACTCTAGCCAGAGGTATTCTGGGAGTTGAAGTCCACCCATGTTAAAATGGCCACAGTTTGAGAAACACTACACTAGACTTCCAAACATGGAGAGAATGGGACCCAGCCAGTGGAATTCTGGGAGTTGAAGTCCACCCATCTTAAACTTGTCAGGGTTTGAGAAATGCTGGCCTAGGCCTCCAAATATTGAGAGAGTGTGACCCATCCGGCAGGATTCTGGGAGTTGAAATCTACAGATGCTGGCTGGGGAATTCTGGGAGTCGAAGTCCAAGTCTATGTTAAATTTACCAAACTGGACATGCAGGTGGTGAAAAAAGTGAAATATTTGGGTATCCAGTTGACATCAAGGTATGTAACATTAAAGGAGGATAACTATTATAAAGTGAGAAAACAAATAGAAATAGATCTGGAAAGATGGAAAAACCTACAATTATCATTAATGGGAAGAATAGCTGCAGTAAAGATGAATATGTTACCCAGATTGTTATACCTATTCCAAACAATAACAATAAAATTAGAGGAAAAAAATACTTTGAAAGTATAAATAAAATAGTTGGGAAATACATATGGCAAGGGAAAAAAGCAAGAATTAATATAAAAATGTTGCAAAATACAAGAGCTCAAGGTGGATTGGATTACCAAACTGGGAATTGTATTATCAAGCAGCGGGACCAATATGGATGAAAAAATGGATCTTATTGAGAAATACAAGATTATTAACATTAGAGGGCCTTGATTTGCAACTAGGCTTGGCATGCTTTTTGTGGTATGGTAAAAGTAAGGCATATGGTTATTGTCAAAGACTTTATGTTAGAAATGGATTATTAACACGAGAAAGAGTAAAAGGGAAACATTATTTAGAAATACCATTGTGGTTTTCAAAAATGGAAGCATTGACACATCCAAATACTAGTAGTATGAAAAATATTATTAGATATAAAGATATCTTAACAGAAAGGGGGGGGGACTAAAAGAAACCAAGAATTAGAGGAACAAGGGGTTGATATAGGATGGTTGGGACAATTGCAAATACAATCAAGATGTGAAAAAGATAAAAGGGAGTCTGGTTTTAACTTGGGAAGTTCAGAGTTGAATAAGAGACTTATGGGAAAGGAAGGAAGAATAATCAAGAAATTACTGTATTTTTCAGAGTATAAGACGCACCTTTTTTCCTCAAAAAAGGTGCTGAAAATCTGTGTGCATCTTATACACTGAATACAGAATTTTTGCCTCCTGAAGCCCCGCCCCCTTCACCAAAATGGCCTTGCATACCCTTATGGAGGCTTGCAGAGAGCTCCTGGGGGCTGGGGAGGGCAGAAATGAGCAAAAAACGGCCCGTTTTTTGCCCCCCCCCAGCCCCCATCAGCATTCTATAAGCCTCCATAAGGCTATGCATGCAATTATTTTGACATAAAACGGGCCCGTTTTTGTGGAAAACGGGCCATTTTTTGCTCGTTTTTTGCCTTTCCCCTGGGGCACTCTGTAAGCCCCCCCCAAAGACTATTCATGCCTCTTTTTTAAAAAAATGTGCTTGTTTTCGCAAAAAAACAGTCCGTTTTTGGGAGGTTTGCAGAGTGCAAAAACTTATTTTTTCCTTTTGGAAAGCTCTTCAACTGATTGATGAGAATTAGATTGATCAAGTGCTGTGCCAGCAGAAACAAAGTCTTAGGTGTTACAGATTGTCAGCGATTTCCTTCTCCAGCACATGGATAAATACACCTGGAAACATCTACCTACCTACCTACTCTCTCTTTCTCCCTACCTACCTACTGTATTTCTCTTTCTCTCTCTCTCTCTCCCTCTATCTACCTACTCTCTCTCTGTCCCTACCTATCTACTGTATTTCTCTCTCTCTCTCCCTCTATCTACCTACCTATTCTCTCTCTGTCTCTACCTATCTACTGTATTTCTCTCTCCCTCTATCTACCTACGTACCTACCTATTCTCTCTTTCCCTACCTATCTACTGTATTTCTCTCTCTATTTCTCTCTCTCTCTCCCTCTATCTACCTATGTACCTACCTACTCTCTCTTTCCCTACCTACCTACTGTATTTCTCTCTCTCTCTATCCCTTTATCTAACTATCTACCTACCTAACTACTCTCTCTCTCCCTACCTACCTTTCTCTCCCTCTTTATCCCTCTATCTACCTTTTTTTTTAAATTTGCCTCTTCAAAACCTTGGTGCGTCTTATACTCTGGTGCGTCTTATACTCCGAAAAATACAGTATATAGCCATCTAATAAGAACTAGGCTGGAAGAAGAAATGGTTAAAGATGCAATGTTAACTTCGGCAAAGAATTTTGGCTACAGATTGAGCTAGAAAAGTGGCAACAACTATGGGAAACAAACTATAAATTAACCATGTCAGCTGCTTACAAAGAAAACTTATACAAAATGGCTTACAGATGGCACATGTGACCGGAAAAATTAGCAAAGATGTTTAAAGACAAGTCAGCAAAATGTTGGAAATGTCAACAAGCAACAGGTTCCTATTATCATATATGGTGGGCATGTGCAGAAGCAAGGAAATATTGGACTAAAATAAGAGTATGGCTAGAGAAAATGTTACAACAAGAAATAGAATTTAGACCAGAGATATTTTTACTAGGTATTATCCCAGAGAAACTTAAGAAAGAGGATACTTATTTGATTATCCATGTAACTGCAGCAGCGAGAATTGTATTTGCCCAAAATTGGAAATTAAATAAGTTACAACAGATGAAGAGATAATAAAAAAGATACTAGATTGTGCAGAGATGAACAGGTTGACAATACTAATAAAAGATAAAGAGGAATCGGTGTACTTCAAGACATGGGGAAGATTCTATGATTGGCTAGAGAAAGGAAGTTAGAAAAGAAAGTAAGGAGAAGATACAGAACCCAGACAATGCACCATTAAATGAAAAGGGGGGGGGGGAAGAGGGGGAAAACAGAAAAGAAAATATTAAATATATAAGTATATATCTAAGAGCGAGACATAAAGGGGGGGGGAATATAGTTAGGATAGATTAGCGAAGGTAAGGGAATAAGAAATGATATCAAATTATATTTGGGTTGACGGAAACACCATCCCAAGGAAACATAAACGGAGATTTGAAAGAGGCACCTATAACAACAGAAAAAGAAAGAGAGAGAAGAGAATGAATGGAAGATGGGGGAAAGAAGAAAGAGGTAAGGAGGGTGGAAGGGAGAGAAAGAGAGGAGAGAGGGTAGGAAGGGGAAGAGGAAGAGGAAGAGTAGGAGAAAGGTAAGGGAAGAAGGAAGGGAAAGGAGAGGAGGAGAGAAGGAAGTAGAGAAGGGAGGAAAGGAGAAAAGAAAGGGCAAAGAAGGTGATGTTACAACAGGAGGAAGGGATGGTAAACAAAGCAACCCAAACTGTATATTATAACTTATTAAATGGAATAACAAATATATAAGAATGACGAATGGAAAGAAGAATAACAATTATGTGAATGTATACTTAAAATGGTATGTAAGAGAATAAAAAAATTTAAAAATGAATTTTTTTTACCAAGGTTGAGTAACGTTGGAGTAGTAGAGGAGAAACAGAGTGCCTTGCCAACTCTTCAATTCTAGGCGTCTACACTCCCCACTTGAGAGGTCGTCTGCCCAGAAATGGTTCCTCCAAAGCTGCCAAAGTCATCTTCCTCATCTCAACCAATTGACTTGCTCTCCTTCTGTCCGCAGGGCTTGACCATACCCAGAGTGGACCATCCCATTGACCAAGCCCACCTGGAGAAGATGGTGAAAAAGGCAGTCCAGGACTACTCCTACAAGCACTCGATAGAACCAACGGCCTACCGGCCGTACAAATATTGGGTGTCCCGCGAAGAAGGTACTCAAGTTGTCATCAACTCCTTCTCTTTGACCCTTGTTACAACTTGATGGAGGTAGACCTTGAGTTATGACCATAATTGGTTGTTAACTGAGTCATGTCCAGTTTTAGGATCTTTTTTTGCCATGGTTGTTAATTAAGTGCTGGTTGGAAGCCTTCATCCCGGGATATGGCAAACTTCATAAATGCATGCTGGTTACCAAGACCCCAAATTTTGATCACATGACCCTGGGGAATGCAGCGACACATATTAAATGTGGGTCCTGGTTGTAAATCTCTGTTTTCAGTGCCGTTGTAAATTCAAACATTCACTAAACAAACGGTTGTAAGTCAAGAACTACCTGTATATCTGCATTCCTCTGTTACACTAAGCCTTGATTTGCTCAACCATGACTTATTAGAGAACCACAAATGGCTGGGGAATTCTGGGAATTGAAGTCCACTCATCTTAAAGCTTGCTGACTGGGGAATTCTGGGAATTGAAGTCCACTCATCTTAAAGCTTGCTGGCTGAGGAATTCTGGGAGTTGAAGTCCACCCATCTCAAAGCTTGCTGGCTGAGGAATTCTGGGAGTTGAAGTCCACCCATCTCAAAGCTTGCTGGCTGGGGAATTCTGGGAGTTGAAGTCCACCCATCTCAAAGCTTGCTGGCTGGGGAATTCTGGGAGTTGAAGTCCACCCATCTCAAAGCTTGCTGGCTGGGGAATTCTGGGAGTTGAAGTCCACCCATCTCAAAGCTTGCTGGCTGGGGAATTCTGGGAGTTGAAGTCCACCCATCTCAAAGCTTGCTGGCTGGGGAATTCTGGGAGTTGAAGTCCACCCATCTCAAAGCTTGCTGGCTGGGGAATTCTGGGAGTTGAAGTCCACCCATCTCAAAGCTTGCTGGCTGGGGAATTCTGGGAGTTGAAGTCCACCCATCTCAAAGCTTGCTGGCTGGGGAATTCTGGGAGTTGAAGTCCACCCATCTCAAAGCTTGCTGGCTGGGGAATTCTGGGAGTTGAAGTCCACCCATCTCAAAGCTTGCTGGCTGGGGAATTCTGGGAGTTGAAGTCCACTCATCTCAAAGCTTGCTGACTGGGGAATTCTGGGAGTTGAAGTCCACCCATCTCAAAGCTTGCTGGCTGAGGAATTCTGGGAGTTGAAGTCCGGAGTTTGTAAAGGCCCATAGTTGTCAACCCTGCGCATAGACCTTGTACCTGCCGCTCTCTGGCCCGGCCAGATGTTGGGGGTCTTCTTTCCTTGTGAGAATTCACAGCTAAAAAGGATTTCTCAGCGTTTGTCAGCCCTGATAAATTTGGAGAGTTTCCAGGTGAAGCAAAATCTACGCAGGTTCTATTATTGAGCCAATGAAGGAATCCTGAGTCACCCAATTTGGAGACGCCGTGCGATGAATCCGTTTGATCCCCGTCTTTTCTAATTGCGGCTGACATTTCAAAGTCTGTCGTCAGGAAACATTTGGGGGCGATCTTCTCCTACTTTTAGCAGCTGAAAGAAGGGAAGAAACGGCTGCCTTAGCCTAAAGAGCAGAAGGAAGAACACACAAGACATAACAAGTAGTCTTCCACTTACAACGATTCATTTAGTGACCGTTCAAAGTTGCACCACCGCTGAAAAAAGCGACTTATGCCTGTTTTTTACACTTACGACCATTGCAGTTCCCCCATGGTGACATTTTGGAGGCTTGGCAACTGACTCGTATTTATGATGGTTGGAATGCCCCGGGGTCACGTGATCCCCTTTTGCGACCTTCTGGCAAGCAAAGTCAATGGGGAAGCCAAATTCACTTAACAACCATGCTACTCACTTAACAACTGCAGTGATTCACTTAACAACCGTGGCAGGAAAGGTCATATATTTTAGGGGCAAAACTCACTAAACGAATTTCTCACCTACGAACAGAAATTATTTGGACTCAGTTGTGGTCATAAATCGAGAACTACCTGTATTTATGATGGTCACAGTTTCCTGGGGTTACATGATCCCATTTTGCGACCTTCTGACAAGCAAAATCCACGGGTAAGCCAGGTTCACTTAACAACCGTGTCACTAACTGAAACAACTGCAGTGATTCACTTCACAACCGTGGCAGGAAAGTTGGCAAAAAGGGGCAAACTCACTTAACAACTGTCTTGCTTAGCAACTAACAGAATAACATAGTTGGAAGGGACCTTGGAGGTCTTCTAGTCCAACCCCCTGCTCAAGCAGGAAACAGTTGGTGGCTTGGCGACCTGGCTGGGGGCAGAGGGGGGAACCGGGCCACATGGGTGGCAGGCCGGAGTGCACGTGTGCGCAGCTCCACTCACGTCAGAGAGAAGCTTTTGGGGCGTCACAGTCATGAGTGGGGCTGCGTGCCCCCCCACACACCTGCTCACCACTCACACGGCCCAGTTGCAAATAGGCCACGGCCTGGTACAGGGGTGGGTTCCTATGGCTTCAGCCTGATTCGGCCAAATAGGTAGTAACTCGGCTGGACGTAACCGTACCGGTTCTATCCTGGGTGGCACCATTTTTATTTTCACTGAGAAACTGTCATTATTTCCCCTTTTTAATGGGGTGCGCATGCCAGTCCCAGAGAGGTCCCAGAGATGGGGCGTTTTATTGCAAAAAAGGAGGCGTTTTTGTCTTTCCCCAGCCTCCAGAAGCACTCTGCAGGCTTCGGCAGCGCTTGGGAAGGGAACAATGCCTCCGTTTTTGTGAAAAACTGACTTTTCCACCCATTTTTTGCAAAAACGGAGGCCTTTTTCCCTTCCCCCAGCCCTGCCGAAGCCTGCAGAGAGCTCCCGAGGGCCGGGGAAGACAAAACCATTTTTTCCTTACTGGGTAATTTGTAGGAGCTCCCGTGAGGTTGGAGAGCCCCCCACCCCCCCGTCAAAACTTTTCGCCATGGCTTGGTGACGGGGTCATGTGACTGAGTGTGCGTGAGTGATGCCAAGTTGGCCATGCCCACTCAGTCACATGCCCCCATCTAGCCACGCCCACCGAACCGGTAGTAAAAAAATTCAAAATCCACCCTTGAACAGATCCCATCGTCCCCTCCCACTCCGCTCCCACCCTCCCCATGTGTCCTTGGTTTTAATACCTTTTTTAATGTTTTTAACGGTATATGCACTGCAACTTCCCTATGGTAAGCTGGCAGCCAATACATTTTACAAACAAACAAATAAATGAATAATTCCCGCCGTGCCCTCAATACTTCGGATGCCACCCCCACCTCTCCCTTCCGCTTGGGGTCTCCTGCTTCCCCCCCCCCAACTCCCCATTTCCTGAAAAACCTCCTTTCTCTTCCAAACCCAGAAAAATTCAACCCGGTCTTTGTCGGCAACGACCGATACGCAACGTGGAGGACCGGGCCGTACAACAGCGCAGCCTGGAACCGGTATACCACGTACTTGCCACGGATCCCGAGGGTAAGCCACGCTCACGCGGGAGCTGCTTTTCTCCAGGAGTGGGGAAGAGGTTAAGAAACAGTTGGGGGTGCAGGGGGGAATCTTATCCTGCGTGGGGGGGGGGGCACACAAGCCATGCATAGGGAATCTCCCCACTCGGTTGTCCTTTTCAAGAGGCAACTGGAGTTTCTGTTTTTTCTTTGAAGACATTTTGCTTCTCATCCAAGAAGCTTCTCCAGGTCTGACTGGATGGTGGGGAAGGGAAGGATTTATACTCCTTGCAGGCAGCTGGTCATTTGCATCCTTTTAGACGGTCATTGAGGCCACTTGGAGGTTTATCTCTGTCCTCAGGGTGACCTGAGTGGTGTAAATAGTTCTTGTAGTCTGCAATTTTTCCCTCTGGAAACCCATTCCTACTCCAACACCATTCCAGGGCTCTTCATCCCAAATTGTATGGCTAAAAGTCTGTAGAGATTCTCTGTCCTCCAGGTCCTGGTTGTCCCAAAGGTGCTTTTCTTCAAGAGGCAACTGGACTTTCTGATTTTACTTTGAAGACGTCTCACTTCCCATCCCAGAAGCTTCTTCAGCTCTGACTGGATGGTGGGGAATGGAACGTTTTATACTCCTTGCAGACAGCTGATCATTTGCATCCTTTTAGGGGGTCCTTGAGGCCACTTGGAGGTTTGTTTATCTTTGTCCTGGGGGTCACCAGAGTGGTGCAAATGGGTGTAGAGTCTTCTTGGAACTACTAAAAGAAGTACATTGTTGAGCTGTGTTTCCTGAAGGATGTAGCAGCCGTTCCAAGAAGGCTCCACACCCATTTGCACCACTCAGGCGACTCTGAGGACAAAGATAAACCTCAAAGTGGCCTCAAGGACCCTCTAAAAGGATGCAAATGACCAGCTGTAGGCAAGGAGTATAAATCCATTTGGGAATGATTGATCTAACCTAATCAATAACCGGTCAGGGGAGCAGTTGGCAGACTGGTACAGGTTAGTCCTGGACTTACAATAGTTTGCTTAGTGACCATTCAAAGATACAAAGGCCGTGAAAAAAGTGACTTACGACCATTTGTCACACTTATGACCGTTGCAGCATCCCGGGGGGGGGGGGCGGTCAGACGATCAAAATTCAAACGCTTGGCAACTGACTCACCTTTATGACGGTTGCAACGTCCTGGGGATCACATGATCCCCTTTTGCGACCTTCTGACAAGCCATGTCAATGGGGAAGACGGATTCATTTAACAACCGTGTTACTAACTCAACCACCTTAGAGATTCACTTAACAGCCGCGGCAGGAAAAGTCGTAAAATGGAGCAAAATTCACTTAGCCACTGTTCTGCTTAGCAAGGGAAATTTTGGGCTCATTTGGTGGTCGTAAGTCAAGAACTACTTGGATCCTGTTTTAGGATTTCATTGCTGATATAATTTGGTTTCCTGGAACTCCCTACATTTGAGGAGTGGGCTGGGCCATTTTTAATGATGTCACGTTTTGAAAAGGGAATGAGCTGCCCAGGGAATTCTGGGAGTTGAAGTCCGCCCATCTTAAAGTTGTTGAGATTGACAAATACAGACCTAAAACTAAGGCAGGACTCCATCAGGAATCTTTTCGAGTTCCGCTCTGGAGCGGCTGCCGCCCATCTTCTGTCCAGCAGAAACGGACTTACCTGTTGCAAATTTGCCTTTCAGGAGGCTGGCATGGACGCCATTCTGCGTGGGATGCCCATGGAGTACCCTCCGAAACCTGAGCGACTCAACAATTACGGTACCTCTTCCAGGAGCTTCCCTCCCTCACCCCAATTTAGGCATAAGACAGCTATCCAATCAGGGCTACGAGCTCTCAGAGCTTGGTTGTTTCCTTGCAGGCATTTCATGACCCAACTAGGTAACATCATCAGTACTAGAATAGAGTGGAGGAGAAGGAGGAGGAGGAAGATGACTGTGAGGTCCTAAGTGATCTCTGAGCTAGGTGGTTTGCTTGCAGACATTTCATCACCCAACTAGGTATCATCATCAGTGCTAGAAGGGAGTTGGATTTTCTGAGAGGAGGAAGTGGAGGAGGAGGAGGAGAACTGTGGGGTCCTTGGTGCTCTCTGAGCTTGCTTGTTTCCTTGCAGACGTTTCATCACCCAACTAGGTAACATCATCAGTGCCAAAAGGGAGTGGGATTTGCTCTCTGATTATATACAAGCCCCTTCTAGCAGTGATGATATTACCACGTTAGGTAATGAAAGGTCTGGGAGAAGACAACTAAACTCAGAGAGCACCAAGTATTCCACAGTTGTCATCCTCCTGCTCCCCCCTTCTCTCCCCCTCCTCCTTCTCCCCTTTCCCCTCCTCCTCCTCCTTTCAACCCTGAAGTATAAACTCCTTTATTGGGAATCTGAAAACATTGTTGTGAAGCCTTGAGGCTCTGTGGTTGCTATCACTTCAGGTTTGGTGAATTTTAGGGGGCAGGAGGCTAAAATATATGAAGAACAGTTGCAAGAAATTGGAATGTCTAGTTTAGTAAAAAGGAGGTCGCGGGGTGACATGATAGCAGCCTTCCAACATCTCATAGGGACTGCCCCAAAGAAGAGGGAGTCAAGCTATTCTCCAAAGCACCTGAGGGCAGGACAAGAAGCAATGGGTGGAAACCAATCAAGGAGAGAAGCAACCTGAAATAAAGGAGAAATTTCCTGACACTGAGAACAGTTAACCAGCGGAACAGCTTGCCACTAGAAGTTGTGGGGGATCCATCACTGAGCTTTTAAGAGCCACTTGTGTGAAATGGGATAGGGTTTCCTGCTTGAGCAGGGGGTTGGACTAGAAGACCTCCGAGGTCCCTTCCAACTCTGTTCTGTTATTCTGAATCTTGAGTTCTCAAATTTTGCATTCTGAGAAGGGGCTGCTCCCTGAGTCAATCCATCAGAATAGAGCTGGAAGGGACCTTGGAGGTCTTCTAGTCCAACCCCCTGTTCGGGCTGGAAACCCTATACCAATGGCGGCTAACCTTTTCCAGACTGAGTGCCCAAAGTGCATGCACACCCCCAAAGTGCAATGCTGGCGCGGCTTTGCCTCCACGCATGGTGTGCAGCCCCCCAGCATGCGCCCCACTGCCCACGCTTGCGCGGCAGAGACCCAAATACCAGCTGGTTGGTGGGAGGCATGTCTGCATGCACAGGGGAGCTGATCTGGGACCATGACTGGCGCTGCACAGAGAGGGCGCTGCGTGCCACTTGTGTCACGCGTGTCATAGGTTCACCATCCCAGCCTTAGACCATTTCAGACAAGGGACTGTCTAGTGTCTCTTCTTAAAAATCTCCAGTAATGAGGCACCCATAACTTCTGGTGGCAAGTGGTTCCACTGGTTAGTTGTTCTCACTGTTGGGAAGTTTCTCCTTAATTCCAAGTTGCTTCTTGAACCCTCCGAGGTTGGCCTTGAACCAGTGGTGAAATTCTTTTTTTTTTTACTACCGGTTCTGGGGGCGTGGCTTGGTGGGTGTGGTGTGGCTCAGTGGGTGTGGCAGGGGAAGGATCCTGCAAAATCCCCATTCCCTCCCCACTCTGGGGCCAGCCAGAAGTAGCATTTGCCGGTTCTCCGAACTACTCAAAATTTCCGCTACGGGTTCTCCAGAACCTGTCAGAACCGGCTGGATTTCACCCCTGCCTTGAACCCGCTGCCGATGGACCGAGCATCTCTCAGCTCTGCCCTCTAGCCGTCCTCTCTTTCTGACCTTTTTCCTCCAGAACGGGAAGTCGTGGTCAACATGTTGAACAGTTTGTCTCGGAAGCAGCTTCCCTACGTCCAGCATCAATACTCCATCCCGGGGCGGATGCCCTACCAAGGGTACTACAGTCCCTGCACCGGCCGCCATTACTGCTTGCGTGGAATGGACTACTACGTGGATGGAGCCCCCAGCACCGAGAGGCAGATCAGCCAGCTAGTTGAGAAGATTGTAAGGTTCGGAGGCTTCGGTCCTGCAGCCTCTCTTCCTCCAACTCCTCCTGGGGGGTCTTTTGGGGGTGGGCTCAGGGGGGTCAGACAGACCAGTGGGGCACGACAGATAGGTTTCCTGGGGTTGGGGCAGGAGGCCACCCTGGAGTTAGAGTTAGGGTCCTTCGTGTGGAGTCTTCAAGCTGGAGAGCAACCAACTTAGGTGAAGTTCTCTTGAGGTCCCCTCCAAAAACAGGAGTTTTCAAAGTTGGCAGCTTTAAGACGTGTGGACTTCAACTCCCAGAATTCCTCAGCTTAGCTCGCATTTAGTACTGGAGGAAAAAAATCCATAAGTGGGGACTTAAACATATAAATGTTAATTTTTTCACCTAGACCACAGAAATGGGTGGACGTTCCCTGTGTTCAGGGTGGAGACTTGGTCTTGAGGTCCCAAAACAGTTTTTTTCCTGACCTCAGCAATGTTATGACGGACAGGTATTCTGGCTGGGGAATTCTGGGAGTTCAGATCCACCTATCTTAATGCATGCTAGCTGGGGAATTCTGGGAGTTGACCCAGTGGAATTCTGGGACTTGAAGTCCATCAGTCTTAAATTATGCTGGATGCAGAATTATGGATATTTAAAATCCACTTATCTTAAAGCTTGCTGGCTGTGTAATTCTGGGAATTAAAATGCAACCATCTTAAAATATGCTGGCTGGGGAATTCTGGGACTTGAAGTCCATCAGTCTTAAAGCAGGTGGGCTGGGGAACTCTGGGGATTAAAATCCAGCTATTTTAAAGCATGCTGGCTGGGGAATTCTGGGACTTGAAGTCCTTCAGTTAAAATCCACCTATCTTAAAGCTTTCTGGCTGTGTAATTCTGGGAATTAAAATCCACCCATTTTAAAGCTTGCTGATTGGGGCATTCTGGGAGTTGATGTTCACCCATCTTAAAGTCATTGAGGTTGAGAAATGCTGGATTCCGAATTATCCTTCTCGCTGCCTGAAAATGGTCTCACTAACAGTGGAGGTCAGCATTGTGCTTCTGTTGACGGAAGGGGGAGAAAATTCCTGCTACAGAAGCCCTGATTTCAAATAGACACTTGTTCCTGGGATCAGAGCTTCTTCTGATGTTTTCTCCCCACTTGAGGGTTGGGGTGAGGGGGAGGAGGGGGAGGAGGGGTTGTGCATTAAATCTCCTAAACTGCTTGATAAGCAAATTCTGTAAAATGGTTCACAGCAGTGGTTACGTTTTCCATCTCCACATGCCAATCGACCCATCAAAGGTTTTAGAAGAATGTCCACATGGATGCAAAGGAAGCTTCAAGAGTGAAGCCATAACTTTAATTGCTAAATAGCAACCATGTATATTTTAATTAAAAGATTAATGGGGTAGGAGATTTCATGTTGGCTGGGGAATTCTGGCAATTGAAGTCCGCCCATCTTGAACTTGACATCTTGACACAGAGAGAGAGACAGAGAGATGGAGATGGAGAAGAAGAGGGAGAGAGATGGAGAGGAGAGAGAGATGGAAAGAGAAATAGAGAGATGGAGGGGGAGGGAGATATATGGAGAAAGATGGAGAGAGAGAGAGAGAGAGAGAGAGAGAGAGAAAGATGGAGAGGGAGAGAGGGAGAGGAAGGGGGAGAGATGAAGAGAAAGAGAGAGAGAGATGGAAAGAGAAAGAGAGAGAGAGATAGAGAGGGAGAGAAGGAGAAAGAGACAGAGATTGAGCGAGATGGGGAGAGAGAGACAAAGATGGAGAGGGAGAGATGGAAAGAGAAAGAGAGAGAGGGAGGGAGAGATATGGAGAAAGAAGAGAAAGATGGGGAGAGAGAGACAAAGATGAAGAGGGAGAGATGGAGTGGGAGAGGGAGAGATGGAAAGAGAAAGAGAGAGAAATGAAGAGAGAAAGAGAGAGACAAAGCTGGAGAGAAAAAAAATTCGTCAGTGGGGACTTAAACATACAAATGTTAATTTTTTCACCAAGACCACAGAAATGGGTAAGCATTCCCTGTGTTTAGCTTGTCCTCCTTATGTGCAGAGAACTCCGTCCTAATTTTGAAAATGTAGGTTAAATTAAAAATTAACTTCAAAGTCTACATTTCAGAGCTGATAAGTTCACTATGTCAACTAGCCCATCGGTTCCAAAGTCTGTATCGTCCCTGCCTAAGCTGGACATACTTTACCAAGGATGGGACTAAAGGAAGGAAATAATAGAAGGGCCATAAAGGGATTAGATATTCTGATATTCTTGGAAGAAGGAGGAATGCCATCCTGTAAGCCGGTTTTGGGGAGCATGACAAGATTCAGCAATACTTCAAGAAGGCATTTGATAAAGTAGAACACAACCTACCTCTTGGTAAGATAGGAAAATGTGGGATAGACAGCAACTCTGTTACAGGTAGTCCTCGACTTACAACAGTTCATTTAGTGACTGTTCAAGGTTGCAAAGGCACTGGAAAAAGTGACTGATGACCATTTTTCACCCTTCCAAACTTTGTAGCATCCCCATGATCAGGTGATCAAAATTTAGATGCCGGTTCATACTTATGACCGTTGCTGTGTCCCAGGGTCACGTGATCCCCTTTTGCAACCGTCTGACAAGCGAAGTCCACAGGGAAGCCAGATTCACTTAACAACCATGTGACTAACTTAACAATTGCAGGGATTCACTTAACGACTGCGCCAAGAAAAGTCATAAAATGGAGCAGGACTCACTTAGCAAATGTCTCGCTTAACCACAGAAACCTTGGGCTCAATTGTGGTCGTAAGTGGAGGACTATCTGTATTTGGATCATGGTTTTGTTTTCTATAGTGGGAGGGGTCTCACAAAGGCAATAATGTATAGGGCCCTTAGCCATCCAGGTCACGGTTGTCCCAAAGTTGCTTTTTTTCAAGAGGCAACTGAAAATCGTTGCCACAGCTTCACGGCCACTTCAAAGAGGCACAGCTAGTTCCGTGGGAACTATTAACCAGTGAAAACACTGATTGGCAAAGCACTGAGATTCTAAACTAACTAACTAGCTAGCTAGCTAACTAACCAAGGAGAGAAACAACCTGGAATTAAGGAGAAAATTCCTATCGGTGAGAACAATTAACCAGTGGAACCGCTTGCCACCAGACATTGTGGTTTGTCCATCACTGGAGGTTTTTGAGAAGATACTGGACAGTCACTTGCCTGAAATGGTATAGGGCCGTGACAGTGAACCTATGGCATGCATGCCCAAAGTGGCACACGGAGCCATGTTGCGATGTTACCCGTTCCTCTTCTGGGTTTCTGGCATGCAGGCTCACATGACAGTCAGCTGGCTTTTATGTGTGCGGCAGTGCCGGAAATGGGAAGAGCTGGTCTCCCAGCTGATGGGCGCCTGCGCATGCATGGCAGGAACCTTGCTGTCTTGCTGGCTGGCGTTAATGCACATGCCAAAAACCGGAAGTGTATTTCCCACTGTGTCGTGCCTAGTGAAGCTTCTAATGATGCTCTTCTCTCCCTCCTCTCGTCTTCCAGGAGTTTCCCATACTACGACCACCAGGCGGAAACGATGCTCAGTGCTCCATTGCCAAGCCTGCCGCCATATTTCCCGTATATGAACCTTAAGTAAGTAAGCTTGCGTTGGAAAAAAAAAAAAAGCACCCTGCCCTCTAGAATGAAATCCCGTGGTCTCTAAATCCAGGCCAGAGGGTGGGGGGAGGGGAAAAGATTCTGTGTGTGCGGCAGGTGTGCATACACACGCAGCTCCATTTGCACGAGCAGTGGGCATTCGCACACACGCGTGGAGCTGGACAAGAAACAATGGACGGAAACTAATCAAGGAGAGAAGCAACCTGGAATTAAGGAGAAACTTCCTAACAGTGAGGACAATTAACCAGTGGAACAGCTGGCCACCAGAAGTTGTGGTGGCTCCAACACTGGAGCTCTTTAAGAAGGTATCGGGGGATACAGGAGCTGACGACACAATGACACAATGTGCGATCTCGGAACTCCAAGATCGCAGTCGATACTTTTGCCGCTGGACGGTCCTTTTGGACCTAAACCATCCCGAAGAGACGGTGACAGGGAAGAGTACGTCTTGCTGATCTCAGGGACATTGCAAAGTCCCTGATTGATCCAAGAGAATCTCTTCTTGCCGACGACAGAAGCGCAGCCAAAAGCTGCTGAAGTTGGGACAGCTCCACAACGGGAGGAAAGTGGAAAGAGAAAGTGTGTCCATCTGGTGAGGAAATTTTATTGTTATAAAAGAGACTGCCCCCAAAAAATCAAAGCTAAATTAAACTTGCAAAGAAAAGAAAAATAAGCGGCAAAACTAAGCTATATTGGACAGTGTGTTATCCTTTTTTTTTATGGACGGAAGTTTTGCAAGTATTTCCTACTTTTTAAAGTGAAAGTATTGGTTTTTCTTCTTCTATTTCTTTTTTTACCTATGGATTAAATCTTTTTCTTTATTTTTATAATATTGGTTTGGAAGGGGGTTTTCTCTTTATTTTGCTCCATTTAAGAATTTTGTTTCTTTTAAGCCTGGAATATAAAGAAGATATAAAAGGAATATAAAGAGGGTAGTAAGATCAGAGGGAAAAGAAGTTACGCTGCCACTTGGAGGTTGGAGGCTGAGTCCTGGGAATATTGCTTTCTCTTTTTTCTCTTTGATCATTTTGATTTTGCACTTCAAAGGCTTCACCTTGTTTACAGAAGAGATAAGGAGAAGAGCATGGGTTGTTTACACAGGTGCTCTTTGGATGCTTCTTTGGCAGCTGGAGAGAAGCGAAAACAAAATCTTATTTTGAAACTAGAGTGGCAGTGTTTACTAGTTGGAAGTATGGGACAACACCAAAAAGAAATCATAACATTACAACAGATTATGTTTGAAATTCAAAAATTATTAGAAACAACAGAGAGAATTGAGAAGGGACTGGAAAATATAGATTGTAATGCAGTAAAATTCAATGGAAAAATTGAAGATATCCAGCAAATGGAAAAAGTGGAGGTTAGAGTCCTAAAAATCCAAGGGAAAAATGAACAAAGAAGCAAGATAATTCTGGATTCTGACAGTGAACTAAGTGTGGTTGGAGATGGAAAGAGTGGAATATGGAAAGGGAAGATAGATGGAAAGGAGCTCTACCCCAGATTTCAAGGTTTAGAAGAAGAAAAAAGAGAAGAATTGATGGATCCAAGGAGAGAAACTTTGACAAAAGCACTACTGATAACCAAAGATAAGCTGATTAAAGAAGCGGACGGAGGGTCTCTAGATTTTACAAGATATGCAAAAAGCAACAAGTTGTGAAGAGAAGTCCACACAAATTGGATTCAGGAAATAACCAGAAGACTAATTCCACAAATGGCAAAAGACATAAGACTGCACAATTACTGGAAAGACACAGGTTGAGATATGAAAACTAATAACAAAATATTAGTCAAATTTAGTTAAAATTAGAGCATTATGTTAAAAATGAAGTGATAATGGATATAGTTAGATAAATAATTGATAATGATAACAATGTACACATATGTATTGGTTTGATCAGAGGAAATTTGGTATAAATCCTAAATGGTGATCATGAAAGGAAGTTTAGAAACTCTCTTATGTATAAAAGCTTATAATATTTTTTTAAAAAGAGTAAGTCAAATTTAGTTAAACTAAGACCAAAAAAATAAAAAATAAAATGAAATTATGATGGATGTTGTTAAATAAATGATTGATAATGATAATAATGTAATATTTGTATTGACATGATAAAAGGGAAATTGGATATAAATTGTAAACAGTGATTAAGAAAGGAGGTCTAGAAACTTTGTTATTAAACATAATTAATTTTTTATTTAGAAAGTGTCATAAAGATGTAATGTTGCTGGATAATATTGAGAATAGATAACGGAATGTCATCATGTGGTTTTGCTTTAAATTTTGGAATTTTTTATAGAAAGGGAAGTAAAAACAATCATAGTCATATAAAGATTGAGGTATGATG
Source organism: Natrix helvetica (assembly GCF_964273705.1). NCBI lineage: Eukaryota > Metazoa > Chordata > Lepidosauria > Squamata > Natricidae > Natrix > Natrix helvetica. Next base: position 2,272,529 of record NC_138552.1, read on the forward strand.
ATAGTAATATATATATATATATATATATATATATATATATATATATATATATATATATATATATATATATATATATATATATATATATATATATATATATATATAAATATATTTGATTTAAAACATATCTTGATATGAATTGTAGGTGATAATTGTGGAAGGGATACACAAAAGCTCTTTGTAACTAATTGACACAGTCTTTACAATTTGTAATGGAAGATATTTTTGTGATGTTTGTTGTGTTTTGTCTGTCTGTGTTTATTCAAAAAGAAAAAAAATATTTTAAAAAAGAAGGTATCGGACAGCCACTTGTCTGAAATGGTATAATGTCTCCTGATTGAGCAGGGGTTGGACTAGAAGACCTCCAAGGTCCCTTCCAGCTCTATTCCGATTGATTGGAAAGATGCTGGTTGGTTGGCAAAACACGAATGGGATTCTAAACTAACTAGCTAACTAACCAAGGAGGGAAGCAACTTGGAACTAAGGAGAAATGCTATTATTCTGTTATTTAATGGTTGGAAGCTTCTCAGAAAGATCTTCAACCTAGAATTAAGGAGAAACTTCCTGACAGTGGAAACAATTAGCCAGTGGAACGACTTGCCACTGGAAGAGTGGCACTAGAGGTTTCCAAGAAGAAACTGGACAGGCACTTGTTTGAAATGGTATAGGACGGTAGTTCTCCGAACGACTCAACATCTCTGCCACTGATTCTCCAGAACCTGTCAGAACCTACTGGATTTCACCCCTGGTGCTAATTCTCTTCTCTCTCTTTGCAGGTGGGACACGAGTCATTTTAAGAAGTCTGGAGGGCCGGCGAGGGACAGCTTTATCATTCATCCTGAGTTTGTTTCAGAGGCTTATCCCCCTCCGCCATGTTGGTATTAAGAGAGTCGCGAGAGACTGCCATTAAAAAGTGCCACTGGTGACAAACTCTGCTGTGGCTGGTTTGAATTCTCTTTCCCCCCACACAACGCCTCCGCCAAAAGGGAGCCAAAGAAACATGTCTTTGTGGGGTCCTTGGGGCTCTCCGGGCGTGGCGGTTTTCTGGTAGACGTTTCATGACCCAACTAGGGAACACCATCAGTGCTAGAATGGAAGGGGGGTTGTTCTCTGTTTATGTACAAGGGGTTTGCTCTATCAGCATTGGTGAGGATCTTCTTATTGGTTCCTTGATTGGACTGTTGTCTTGTCCCACAATAATCCAATCAAGGAACAATCATGACCAACAAATAGTTGGGTCATGAAATGCCTGCAAGAAAACAACCAAGGTCAGAGAATACCAAGGACCCCACAGTTCTTCTTCCTCCTCTTCTTCCTCCTCCTCCTCCTCCTCCTCTCTGCCAACCCTACTACCTTCTAGCACGGATGTTGTAGCATGTTCTCTAGTTTGGTCATGAAATGCCTGCAAGAAAACAACCAAGATTAGAGAACACCAAGGACTCCATAGTCCTTCCTCCTCCTCCTCCTCCTCCTCCTCCTCCTCCTCCTCCTCCTCCTCCTCCTCCTCCTCCTCCTCCTCCTCCTCCTCCTCCCTTCCTCTCCTCTTTCTCCTCTCCTCCATCCCCTCCTCCTCTTTTTCACAACCTCCCTTCCTTCTAGCACTGGTGATATTATCTAGTTGGGTCATGAAAGGCCTGCAAGAAAACAACCAAGCTGAGAGAAAACCAAGGACCGCACAACCCTTCCTCGTCCTTCCTTCCCCCCCTCTCCTCTTCTCTGCCAACCCCACTCCTTTCTAGCACTGATGATGTTACCTAGCTGGGTCATGAAACGTCTGCAAGCTCACACAGCATCAAGGTCCCCAGTTCAAGTCTGAGCCACAAATAATGTCTTCTGTTTCACCGTCTTTTTCCAGCAAGGGTGGGGAGGGCCCTCTCTTCCCCCAGCAGCACCAACCCTGGCCTTCACCTCTTGCAAAACCAGATGCAACCTAAGTGGAATTTTGCATCTCGGAGCCCAGAAAAACCCCTTAATCCCTGTTTTTAAGGCTTAGAGACGGTTGTAAAAATCATAAATGGCCTCTCTCTGTTTGTTTTCGCTGTTTATTTTTTCCCCTTTAAAAACCCTCTTTATCTTTAAAACAAGCCATAAAGAAATGCAACTCGAGGCACGATAGGAGGTCATAAAGCGATTGCAATTTCGGGACTGATTTTTTAAAAAAGATCCACTTAACGCACAGCGATAAAAGCCATAAAATCAGAAGAAGCGGGGAAACGGGCTGGTCTTAAAGGTTGTTAAAAACACAGCACGGAAGGAAGGGCAGTTCGGAGGACTCGGCACAGGGTGTGTTTCTAAGCTGTGCATTTCATTTTCCTATTATTCATCAATTGATACCAGTTTTCCCAAACTGTATAATAGTCTGAGTCTTCCTTGTCCCTCAACTCCAAGGTGAGTTTTTCCATCTCTGCGCAATTAAGAATCTTTTGGATTATCAGAGAGTCTGTCGGCATGCTATCACTTTTCCAGCATTGGGCTATTCTCGCTGCTGTAATTACGTGCAAAATTAAATATTTTATCTCTTTCGTGTACTTTCCCTTAATAATCCCCAGAAGGAACAATTCTGCTTTGAGCTTTATTTGGGTATTCTTCATTTCCTGTAACCATTTTTGCATTTTGGCCCAATATTTTTTAGCTTTCGGGCATAACCACCATACATGAAAGAAGGTACCCTTGCGTCTGTTTACATTTCCAACAGTTTGGATTTAAAGTCGGATACATTTTAGGCAATCTCGTCGGGGCTAAATGCCCCTCCCTCGCATGTGACAATCTATGCAAGGGGATCTCGCCATCAAACCATCTTCAGGGTCATTAAAGATCTAACAGGATTATAAAAGCACGAGTACATACACACACACACACACACACACACAAGTGCATTTTTGTTTTAGTGCCTTGGAGTCAGTGTTGACCCCTGGCCAGGTTTCTTGGCAAGGTTTTTTGGGAAGTCCTTTCGCAATTCAGCCTTCCTTCCGAGGGCTGACAAATGAAGGGCTGACTTGTTTGCTTATTTACTTCTTTAAGTGCAATTATGATTGGCTTTATTCCTTCTTGCAAGGGCTTTGAGGCTTGGGTCAAAGCCTGAATGTAAACGGGATTAAAAAACCCTTCACAGGTAACACTTGCAAGCCGTAGGATATTAATAAACACCCTTGCTGTAAATCAGAAGGCGTAGGGACGGCAGCCTTTTCCGACTAAACACGGCTTTATTACAAGGCACAAATTTGGCTTATTCTGATTTTGGGCTACGGTAAACGAGCGCGGCTCTCGCCTCCTACTCAATTGTGCAAAATCGCTATAAAGGCAACATCTTTAGCAGAACCCACCACAGACGGTTTTCACAAACCCTGAATCCTGGTTGGAAAAAAAAGCAAGTGGTTGCTAATATATTAATAAAGTTGCCAGGAGATACACAGCCCAGAACCAGTGTGTGGAAAACACCGAGTGCCAGGGGTAGATGAAGACCTTTCTTAAAAACCAAAATCTTCAGCCTGTGAAGTTTTCCAGACACTTTTGTGTGAGTGTGTGTGCATGCGCCCGGGGGGGGGGGGGGGGCACAGACATGGGCATTTAAATGAAATTGTTTCTTGTTTATGAAAAATTGTTGAGGAATCAAGATAACCTGCCTTCTTCCTTCCTTCCTTCCTTTCTTTCTCTTTCTTTCTTTTCTTCCTTCCCTCCATTCCTCTTCCTCTTTCTTTTTTCCCTCTTTTTTTCTTTTTCCTTCTTTCCTTCCTTTCTTTCTTCTTCCCTCCTTCCCTCTTTTTTCTTACTTTTCCTTTCTTTCTTTCTTTTTTCTTTCTTTTTCATTTATTTGCATGGCACTTCTATTATTTTTACAAATAACTCAAATAACTCACAGCTGGACTTTGTGGCTAAAGTGGCATTCAAACTCAAAGTCTCCTGCTGACCTTGATGCCTAAGGCAAGACTAGAACTCTCTGCCTCCCACTTTTTAGCCTGGTACCTTAATCCCGAGACCAAACTGTCATTCTATGTCTATTTTCTCCAGTTCCCAACACAGACTTTAATGTGGTGAAACTTTTCCTAAGTCACAGCTTGGCTGGGAATCTGCCCCTATTAGAAACACCCATTCCCTCAATGTGCTTTTTGCTTTGCATCTTCGTTTTCCTCTGGACCAGATTTTCCACCCCTGGCAACGCTAAGACACATGGACTTCTGTTCCCAGAATTCCCCAGCCAGCAAGCTTTAAGGTGTATAAACTTCAACTCCCAGAATTCCCCAGCCAGAAAGCTTTATGAAATATGGACTTCAGTTTCCAGAATTCCTTAGCCAGCATGTTTTAAGTGATGTTTTAATGAGTGAACTGCAGGTTTCTGGGACTTGAGGTCCACATCTTCAAGTTGTCCAAGTTGGGAAATCCTCCTGCTTGAGCAGGGGGCTGGACTAGAAGACCCCCGAGATCCCTTCCAGCTCCCTCCCTCCCTCATTCATTCATTCCTCTGGATCATTCCGTTTCTGTGCAGGGGACAAAAAGCACCTTTTATTGGCTGCTTTCTCTGTTTTCTGCCGGCTGCACAGCTTTATAAGAGACATAATCCTCCGTTATCCTTTACCTGTATCCAGGTTGTAGCTTTATAGGTAGCTCCACTGTGCAGTTACTCACCGGACAGTGGGAAAGCAACAGGTGCAGACACACACACCCCACCATGCTTGGGAAAAGACACCCCACCCAATGCATCCTTGGCCCATTTAAACTCTATTATTCCTGCATGTCTTTAAATCTGATTTATTCTGAGCAAGCGCTGCTCTTTATTCATTGATTCTTCTCTTTGGTTACTGGTTTTGTTATTTTTTTAAAAAATCAGACGGGGTCTTCCTGGAATGGGGCTGTGGGAAGCCCCCCACCCCTCTCCTAGAAGAATGAAATATTTTGGGAAATATTAAAAAGGCAGAATATTATATTCCCCCCCAAAAAAAAGAAATGTAGTGACATGTTTTTAGAGGCAGAAAGTAGGCCCAGTCCTTCTTAATAGCTCACCGCAAATGCCAGCACTTAAGGAGATAAAGAGCTTATTGAAAGAGGAAGTATCTAGATGGCTCCATTCATAAGCAAAGCAAATACTGCAGGCAGAAATCCATTCAAGACAGGATATTTAGAAACGCCTTGGCAGAACGGTGGGATTAGAACAAGCAGCCCCATCACCCAAGATCCAACACAGGACGAAAGCCATTAGCCACCAAGGGGAAACACCCTTTTAGAACACAAAGGGTCCCTTTGTTGCACAATCCCCACAACAGCTCAAACTTCAAAGTCACCGAACCCTATAAAGATTCGTCTGCTCATTCAACTGTTTCTCAGCTGACCCAGAACTTTGTGGTTCTCTTCTATAAGCTTTCCTTCCATGTTGTTTCCAGCTTCTCCCTCCCAGACTGGGAACTGGAATTGGGCATTTCCTGCAACAGGGCAATTCATAAATATGCTTTAAATCAGGGCCATGCAACCTTGGCTATTTTAAGCAATGTGGACTTCGACTCCCAGAATCCCCAGGCCTTAAAAGTTGCTTAGGTAGGATATTCCTGCCTTAAATAATCAACTTTTAGGGCTAATGACATTTTAACTCCTTTTTTTGTCTTTCTTTCTTTTTTTCCTTCTTTTTTTCCTTCTTTTCTTTCCATTTTCTTTCCCCTTCCTTTCCTTTCCTTTCCCCTTTCCCTTCCTTCCTTTTTCTTTCTTCTTTCTTTCTTTCTTTCTTTCTTTCTTTCTTTCCTTTTTCTTTCCCCTTCCTTCCTTCGTTCCTTCCTTTCCCCTTTCTTTTCTTTTCCTTTCCCCTTTCCCCTCTCTTTCTTTCTCTTTCTTTCTTTCCTTCCTTCATTCCTTTGCTTTCTGTTCTTTTTCTTTTTTTCTTTTTCTATTTTTGGGTTTCCACGTTGCACAACTCCACCCGCCCAATCTGCAAAATCTCCCCGCAAGCAACACACAGCCACTTCCTCTCCGGAGAAGGACATTTCACCTACTTTTTTTTTTTTTGCAACCGACAAAAAACCTCGTTCCTCGATTCACCCGGGAAAAGTTCGAGCGGCGTTCAGACGACCCTGGGTGACCCGAGGTTTCTTGAACACGTGTGAACTGAACACGGGCCGGGAGGCTATAAAAAGGTGGGTAAGCTTGCAACGATGCCTCGGGTGGATTTCCAACCCCCGGAGAGTTGGGATCTCCACGGGATTGAATTAATTAACCAGGGATTGATTGATTGAGTGAGGGAGTGGGTTAGTTAGTTAGTTAGTTAGTCAGTGGGGGAGGGAGGAATACAGCGAATCGGATGCAACTACATGCATACCAGGCGGGGACTCCAAAGTAGGTAAACTGGGTTTAAACATTTGGTTCTTTCAAACTTGGATCGGACCCGCTGGAGGGGCTTTGCCTTCTCTCAAAAGCTGGGGAGAGGCAACCCACTTTCAGGGCGGCTTTCACGGGCGTCTTTTTGGGGGACACCCCTCCCCCCCCATCCCCAGGGTGCACGAAGGCAAGCCTCAAATTCCCCGGCTGGGCAAGGTAAGCTCTTGCAGAGTGAAGCTTTTCCTGCCCTTCGGCGCCAGGTAGACTGCTCCTGCCGCTGGAGGCTCCACAGGAGGGGAGGGGCAAAAAGAGGGAGGATCGTTCTACGGCAGCAGCTGAGTTGCGGGCAGAGGGTGCATGAAAGCAACCCCCAAGTTCCCCGGCTGGGCAAAGTAAGCCTCTCCCTGCCCTCCCGGCGCCAGGTAGACTGCTCCTGCCGCTGGAGGCTCCTCATCGGGGGAGAGACGTGCGGGAGGAGGGACGGTCTCGGGCAGCAGCCGAGTTGCGGAGCCTCGGGCAGCTCCCTTCCCCCCCGCGCCGCAAACTACAACTCCCAGAGTCCTTTTCCTTCCTTCCCTCCCCTTGTCCTCCCCCCCCCCGCGCTCCCTTCGCACCTGAAGAGCAGCGCCGCCTGTAGCGCCGCGGAGCCTCCCTCCCGCTCCCGATGCCGCCCCTGCCTCTCGGGCCCGCCAGTGTCCCCGGGCCCAGCTGGGGAGGGTCCCGCTGCAGCCCTGCCCGCAGCCGCCGCCTCCTCCTCCTCCGCCTCGCCCGGGCCAGCTCCGGCTGCAGCTCCTGCTCTTGCGGGGCGTAAACAAGCCGGAGCCCCGCGCACCTGCGGCCGCCAACAGCGGCGCCCCGAGCCAGGTGAGTGCCCGTCACCGCGGAGCGGTCTGCTCTGCCAGGGAAGTTGGCAGCCGGGGCCGGAGGGGCCGGGGCGGGCTGGGTGGAGTCTGGGGTCCCGGCTGTGGGACGGGGGGGGGGAGGCGCCCCTTGGAAAGTTGCTCCGCTTCCCAAACTCAACCGGGAGCCCCGCTTTTCCTCCGGCAGGGTCTCGAAAGTGTGGGGTCCCCTGCACGCACACACATACACACAGACACACATAGACACACATAGACACACACACAATCACAAAATGTCTCTGTGTGCGTGAGAGAGACAAATACACGTTGTCACACAAACACACAGAGACACACACACCCCGCACACACAGACACAGTGAGAGAGAGAGTCACACAGAGTGACAGGCGCACACACACACACACACACACACACACACACACACACAAAGAGAAAGAGAGATACATCCAGACGCACAAAGATAGACACACACAAACAGAGTGACAGCCAGACACTCGCACAAAGAAAAAGGCAGAGATATACACAACACGCACAAATACACAGAGTTTCGGACACACACACACGGACACACACACACACCCTGAAGCGCGGCGCGACCCTCTTCCTAGCTGCGCTTGCCTTGCCCGCTCCGCGGCCGGAGTCGCCCTCCTTGGACGGAGCCCCTCCTGGGGTCCCCCGGGGGCCCCCTCCCCGCCGCCTCCCCTGCGGGCCAGCGGGACTCCGGCGCCCGTCCCGCGGGAGGGGGGAACTCGATCCGTCCCGCTTGGCCCGGGACCCCCTTGGCTTGGCCCTCCCCCGGTGGGCTGGGGCTGAATCCGCTCTTCCCTCGGACCGGGAAAAGCCCACCTCTCAGTCCTGCGCCGGTCCGAGAAGCAGCTTCGGTTGAGCTCCGGAGTTTGCAGGGAAACTGGTTGCAACCAGTTAGGGGAAGGGTCCCGCGGCCTCTTTTCAACGCCCTGGAAGGAAACAGCTTTGGGAGGGGGGGTCTCCTTCCACCCTCCCTTTTTTAAAATGCCTGCTGGGCCTGAAAAGGGGCTTCCAGCCTCCCCAATCCCCCAAGCTGATTTCTGGTCTGGGGTGTATCCCTCCCCCTTGCTTAAGTAAAAAAATAAGGGCTCTGTTGACATTCAGCTGCCCCCTCCCCATTTGATAGAGGAATGCCCCTCTTCCAAGCAGAAACTATTGTGGGACCCCCACTCCCTATCCTTCCTTGCCTATCTGGGGAAGGGGCTGGGTGGCTTCCCTAGAGGGGTAAGTGGGGAGGGTCCTTGTGGCTTAACTTAAACACAATGCACAGACTCTTTTCCGCGTGCAAGGTGGCCTTATTTGGGGCATGGGTCTTGCTTAGGTTCCTGTAAGCCCCCTGCCTTTTAATTCGTGCTCAGCTTCCTTGCGGCTTTTTAAATTTCAAAAAAACTGTTTTTATGCTTTTCACATTTTACTGGGTCCTCCCTCCCAGGAGTTGAACGGTTCTTAAACAAACCACAACTCCGTGGTTAAGTGAGACCTTTGTTAAGTGAGTTTTTGCCCCGTTTTACCATCTTTCTTGCCAGAGTGGTTAGGGGTGTCCAAACTTGGCAACTTTAAGACTTGTGGACTTCAACTCCCAGAATTCCCCGGCTGGGGAATTCTGGGAGTTGAAGTCCACAAGTCTTAAAGTTGCCAAGTTTGGACACCCTTGGGTTAAATGAATCGCTGCAGTTGTTAAGTTAGTCACACGGTCATTAAGCGAATCTGGCTTCCCAATGGACTTCGCTCGCCAAACGGTCATAAAAGGGAATCACGTGACACCCCCCCGGGACACTGCAACCATCGTAAATATGAGTCAGTTGCCAAGCGTCGGAATTTTGTTCGGGTGACCACAGGGAACGCTGCGACGGTCATTAAGTGTGAAAAATGGTCCTTGACTCTGAGTCACTTTTTTCAATGCCCTCGTAACTTCGGACGGTCATTAAATGAATGCTTGTGAGTCTGCCTGCATTCTGATGATACCCAGTTCTCTGCTCCGGGCCAATTCCAGAATCCCCTCTTATGGTCTTCTCCCGGTGTTTGGATGCTGTGTGGGTCTTGGTGGGCGTCAGATTGAGTGGCTTTGGGGTTTGAGGCCTTCTCATCTTAGGACAGTGTTTCTCAATCTTGGCGACTTTTAAGTCCTGTGGACTTCAACTCCCAGAACCCCCCAGAGTTGAAGTCCACAGGACTTAAATGTCGCCAAGGTTGAGAAACACTATTCTAGGACCATGAAGGCGAACTTATGGCACTTGATGGCACACCAGCTATCAGCTCCGCTGCGCATGCGCATGCTGGCCAGCTGATTTTTCACCCTTCTAGAGGGCCAGGGGAGGCTGTTTTCGCCCTCCCCAGGAAAGCCTCCGGAGCCTGGGGGGGGGATAGCGTGCGCATGTACAGGTGGGCGGGGAGGGTTGAATGGACACGCGGGCATGCACGATAGCGCGCCCTCACACAATTTGGGCCCATGGTAAGGAAAAAGTCCGCCATCACTCTTCTAGGACTTTGCAATCTTTGGGGCCGGCCGGCGTTGCAGGGCCCCAGACAGACCCACCGTACAATCCGGAGATCCTCCTAGACCAGCGGTGTCAAACTCAAGGGCTGTGGGCCGGATCCTATCCCATCTATCTACCTTGAAGCTGTGGCGACACAGTGGTTATTGCAGGCTAACTCTGCTGACTGCCAGCAGTTCGATTCTGACCGGCTCAAGGCTGACTCAGCCTTCCATCCCTCCGAGGTCAGTAAAATGAGGACCCAGATTGTTGGGGGGAGCAAGAGGCTGACTCTGTAAACCGCTTAGAGAGGGCTGTAAAAGCGCTGTGAAGCGGTATATAAGTCTAAGTGCTATTGCTATTCTTTCCTTCCCCTCCCTCCCTCTCTCCATCCTTCCTTCCTTTCTTCCTTGAGCTAGGATGGCGCAGTGCTTAGAGTGCAGTACTGCAGGCTACTTCTGCTGCCTGCAATTTGGCAGTTCGAATCCCACCAGGCTCAAGGTTGACTCAGCCTTCCGGGGTGCGTAAAATGAGGACCCAGATTGTTGGAGACAAGAGGCTGACTCTGTAAAACTGCTTAGAGAGGGGCTGTAAGTGGCACTGAAGGTGGGCAAAATGACCATTGCAGGGGGCCCGTTGGTTCTGTGAAGTTGTGTGCGGCTCTCGTTGTGCTTGCAAAGCTCATTTGCAAGCCTTGAGGTTTGCAGTATTTTCATACCAAAAGTATATTTTTAAAAAAACAGGAATTAACAGGAGTCTTGCACAAGATGGTTTTAATCCATGCGAGACGAGGCTGCTTCCTTCCGTCGTGCACCCAACATTTGATCCCTGTCTCTTCTGCCATGAGTACAGAAGATTGCAAAGAAAGGGGAGCTGAATTTCCCGTGTCTATTCCATGCGCAGGACACAGGATACGCCCCCCACGGTTTTTCAGGATGGAAAGAGAGCGGTGGACTTTATTGTCCCATCAAAAAATCAGAATTAAAAACTCTGATCATTGAAGGAGGAAATGAAACTATTCTGAACTCTGCTCAGAGTGGGAGAAGGCTAGCGAAGAGCCTCAAGGGCTAAGTAGGGTTAAGGAGCTGATTCCTTGTTCCCTCAAAATCCTCCAAAGAGCATCTGTAGGGTCCTTGGTGCTCTCTGAGCTTGGTGGTTTTCTTGGAGATGTTTCATGGCCTAACTTGGTAACATCATCAGTGTAGAAGGGAGTGGGGTGTGTGGGGAGGAAGAGGATTGTGGGATCCTTGGTGCTCTCTGAGCTCGGTTGTTTTCTTGGATACATTTCATGACCCAATTAGGTAACATCATCAGTACCAGGAAGGGTGGGGTTTTCTGCCTGTCTATATACAGTAACCTGCCCTGGAATTTTGGAGGGGGTGCGGCCTTCTCTTAGGAAGTTCATTGATTGTTTTCTGCTTAGTTGTTTGCCTGGAACCAACAGAAGAGAAGTTGTGTAGCTCAGGGTTGAGCTGTGAAGCCCCCCGCCCCCCTGCACTCTGAGCTGGTCTGTTTTCTTACAGACATTTCATGACCCAGCTAGGCTACATCATCAGTGCTAGAAAGGAGTGGGGTTGTTTTTATATACTAGTGGTTTGCCCAGTGTGTGTTGGTGGGAGGGGTTCCTTGATTAAGTTGTTGTTTGCTGTTGGAGTTGGCAGTTCCTTAAGAGGGCTGTTGTTTACTGCTTGATTGTTGACATCGTATTAATTTAGTGCTTACCTAATTGGGTAATAAAATATCTGCAACCAAACCTGAGAGAGCAGGAAGGACTCCACAGTCCAACCCTGAGCTACAAAGATTTTCTCTTATTGGTGGTCTGCCTGCCTGCCTGTCTCTCTGTCTGTCTGTCTGTGTGTCTATCTCTATCTCTCTGTCTGTCTGTCTGTCTGTCTGTCTGTCTCTCTCTCTCTCTCTCTCTCTCTATCTATCTATCTATCTATCTGTATCTATCTATCTATCTGTATCTATCTATCTATCTATCTATCTATCTATCTATCTATCTATCTATCTATCAATCAATCATCTATCTATCTATCTACCTACCTTTCTACCTTTCTATCTCAAACTATTATTTAGATTAATATTAAACCAATAATCAGGCAGAATCAATGCTAATAGGACAAGCCACTTACCGTATATATAAGCAGAGCGGAATCCCTCCTCCTCCTAGCTTTGATGATGTTACCTTGTTTGGGTCATGAAACATCTGCCAGAAAACAAATCCAGTTCAACCCTGAGCTGCGAAGATTCTCTTTTATTGGTTGCCTGCCTGCCTGACTCCCCTCTCCCCTCCCCTCCCCTCCCCTCTCTCATGCGTGGAAGGCATGCCGTTCCCTGCAGACTCTCGTCTCGGTCTAATTAGCTGTCCCAAGTGCTCAAGGACTGTAATGTGTTTTAATAGCTGGGCTGGGTGGCCGAGGGCGCCTTTTAATCTGCCTGCCTGCCGTTTCCCCCAGCTCTGTAATTGTCGGGGGGGGGGGGCCTGCAGGAGCAAATTGAGCAGATGCTTGCTCTTGGGGCTGCAATTACTCTCCTTCATCGAGGGGGCTGGGGGCAGGGAGGGGAGAGAGGCCCTCTTCCATGTGGGACCCTGTCCTCCTCCTCTGAGAGAGGGGGGGGGAGGGAGGGAGGTCTGATGGAGAGTCAGACCAGACCAGTAGAAAATGGGTGGAGGGAGGCAGTTGGCACTGGAAGGGTCTGTGCAGTGTTCAGTTCGTGCTTTTACAGTTAGTCTCACATCTGCACCTCTATAACTGTCTGGTTTGGCTCTGCAACGAAACAAGACGGACACACAGACTTCAAGGGATACTTTGGATTGCCGGGGAAAAACAAGGGCTGCCAACCTGCCTTCCTTTGAGGACCTGCACACTGCATCGCTCAAATAGGGGGCCGTGAAAATACATACAGACCCCTCGTATCCTGCACATACATTGTTTCAACTCCTGCCCTCAAAACAACATTATAGATCCGTGATGGCGAACCTGTGGCATGCATGCCAGATGTGGCACGCCGAGCCCTCTCTGTGGGCACGCACGCTTTTGCCAGCTGTTTTTCATGTGTACCACCCAGCTGGTCTTCACAGCTGAAAACAGCCCCCCAAAAGGCCATTTTTCCAAGCTGTTTGGGGGGGCTTTTGGGGACTGTTTTCAGGCCGTTGTTTAGGCTCGCAAAACAGCTTGAAAATGGCCCAGAAAACAGCCGGAAAACTGCCAGAAAACCAACCTGAAAATGGCCCAAAAAGAAGCATGTGTACACCGGCCAGCTAGTCTTCAGGTTTCCAGTGCTTCGGCATGCACAGACGCATGTTCCTGTTTGGTCACTCAGTGCCGAAAAGGTTTGCCATCCCTGTTATGGATAGAGCACGAGAATACCTAGGCAGAAGGACCGTTTCCCCCCACCATGCCATCCCTCTGCTAAGCAACTCATTCCCACAACGCTATCAAACTATTTACTAAGACTATTACTATTCTTCTTCTCATCCTTCCTAGTACCTATCTCTTCCTCCTTATGGCTATAGCCATGTTGCTTTTAACTTTCAATTTACATTACTTTTATTTATTTCCTAGTATGATTTTGATTGCTTATTTAGAGGTCTCCCGTGACTATCGCTAAGTGGTGCATCAAATGATTCTTGATATATGTATTTATGATGACTATGATCGTGATTTATCACTTGTATCTTTTATGCTCATGCACCGAAGACAAATTCCTTGTGTGTCCAACCACAAGTGGCCAATAAAGTATTCTATTAAGGCACCCCCTCCCTTGCTGAGTTTGTAAGGCCAACTTATTCCCGGTCAGTGGATGCTCGAACCCCCCATTAGCAAACTTGGTTTGGTCTCCAACAGCCTCAACCCGACTGCTCATTTATGGCAGTCATTAAGTGAATGCCGCAGTCATTAAACGAACGTAGAGGTCATTAAACAAATCCATTATACCGGATGAGGGTTTTTTTTTTTTTGCTGGAAACTGAGCGCAAATGCTTGAAACTACAGTAGTGCTGCTGTAACAACTGGTCCTCGCTTAATGACTGGTCAAAGTTACGTTGGATCTCCCCAGAGCTCTTTATGACCTGTTTTGAAGTTGTGATGGCTGGCCCCCTCCCCTGTGGTCACATGATTGCATTTTGGGTGCTTGGCTAAAAGCCAATGCACAGGAATCTTCTCAGCTAGTGGTCAGTGTTTGCTTGGACTTAGATAAGGGTCAACGGCGCTCAAGGGAGGATTGGACTTAGCTTGTTTGTGGCTACATTGGGATTCTACGCTTTTTCCTTTTTTGACTCTGCCGTCCCTTCTACTACAGCTTTATGGTAGGTTACATTAACAGGAATCTTGCAACTCTGAAAGTCCATAGAAATGTGATGGCATGCGTGCCACAGGTGGCACGCGGAGCCATTTGTTAGGGCATGCAAGGCGTTGCCCTGTCAGCTCCAGCGCGCATGTGCCCACTGGCCAGCTGACTTCGGCCTTCTTTTAAGGCCGCTTTTCCCTAAAGCCTCCGGAGAGCGAAAAACAACCCAACGCGCAAACCAGAAGTTCTGGAACTTCTATGTTATTCCATTGATTAATTGTCCTCACTGTCAGGAAATTTATCCTCCCAGGTGGGATCCCTCCTTCATAAGCTTCCATCCATTACTTCTCGTCCTGCCCTCGGTTGCTTTGGAGAATAAGTTCAACCCCTTTTCTCTATGACAGTGATGGCCCACGAGCACCCACACCCTTAATGCAATGTGTGCATGACACCCTTTCCCCCCCCTCTCCGGGTGTCCTGTTTTGGGCCTGGAAAGCCTCCTGCACCAACCTGGAAGCCAAAAGGGGCCACGGGGGCTCTACACGAGTTCCCGAAATGCAATGCAAGCGCATCCCATGCATGCACCGTGCCCCCCCCATGCAAGACCAGCTGGCTGGCAGGAGGCCTGCGCACATGCGTGGTGGAGCTAGGCTAGGGTGACGACTGGCATGCCCGCATTCATAATGCAATGTGCGCATGGCTCTCTCCCCTGTGTGCCTTGTTTTGGGGCTAGAAAGCTTCCTGCACCAACCTGGGGCGCGGGGATGGTGCGCAAGGCCCCAAAATGCAATACAAGCACCCCCATGCATGCGCTCTTCCCCCCATGCATGCACGCACGTTTCCCCTGCGTATGCCCCACACATGCATGGCAGAGACCCGAAGACAAGCGGGCCAGCAGGAGGTGTGTGTGAATGCTGGTGGAACTGGGCTGTGGCGACGGCTGGCATGCCCGCAAATCACAGCCCTATGACAACGCCTCACCTATAGGAAGGCTGTTATCATGTCGCGCCTCGTCCTTCTCTGTGACATAGCTAGCTTCCAGAACTGCTCATCGTATGGTTTAGCCTCCATCTCAAACTTCGAACCACCACATTTAATGGATAGAAACTAATCAAAGAGAAAAGAACTTGGAATTAAGGAGAAACGTAACAGTGAGGACAATTAACCAGTGGAAGAGACGTTGCCTCCAGAAGTTGTGGATTCTTCAATACTGGAGATTTTAAAGAAGAGACTGGACAGCCACCTGCCTGAAATGATATAGGTTTTCCTGCTTGAGCAGGGGCTAGACTAGAAGACCTCCAAGGCCCCTCCCAACGCTGTTATTCTGTTATTTAATGTATGGAAGCTTCTCAGAGGGATCAACCTAGAATTAAGGAGAAATTTCCTGACAGTGAGGACAATTGACTTGCCTCCAGAAGTTATGCGTGTTCCATCCCTGGAGGTTTTTAAGAAGAGATTACCTGTCCAATCACCCGTCTGAAATGGTATAAGGTTTCTTGTTTGAGAAGAGGGTTGGACTAGAAGACCTCCAAGGTCCTTTCTATTCTATTCTCTCCATTAGTTTGGGTCCTTCCTCAGTTTCTTCCTCTGACTGTTGAGCCACTGGGGGCTCCTGCCTCTCTTCTCTTAATTTCTTTCCCAGGCAGCCTTTCTTTTCCTCCTCCCCCCCCCCCCCCAAGGCCATTTCCACATTCCTTCACAGTCTCCGGCCGTCACCTCAAAGCTGAACCCGGAAACCCTTCAGATCCAGTCCTGCAAAGATGCTTCATGGTAGTGTGGGTTGCGATTGTGTTTTCTTTGCAGAGCCAGCCTGCAACGCTGCAGAATCCACGTGGTGTGAACAGGCTGAACTGGGCTAATTTGATCCATACCGGGCTCTCCAAAGACATATCAGCTGCTCCTCTTTTCCTGGCCACTGAGGCGGTTTTTCAACTTCTCCCAAGCAGAAAAACGTTTTCCCCCTCTTTCTCCTTCCGAAATTGCCCTTTCTCGTTCATTCGCTCTTTGCCAAAATTCAGACCTCGAGGTCGGATGGTTGCCAATCACAGTAGTCGATGGTTGTTTACGATTCTTCAGTTTCACAATTTAGTGGGCAGTAATTACTTCCTGCCCTCTGTGAACCCTAAGGACCTACAAGTACTAATTATAGCTTTTTAAGGATTTTTATTTTATTTTTAATTTTTTACCTGTTGCGCATTAGGTAGGCTGGCTGGAAGGAAGCAGGAAGCAGGAGAATAGAATAGGAGTTGGAAAGGACCTTGGAGGTCTTCTAGTCCAACCCCTGGCTTAGGCAGGAAATAGCTTTTTAACTGTCCCGTGTCCATTTCTAATCCTCCTTAGAAGGAAGTTAAAATATAAACTTGCTCTAGTGGGTAAGATGGCTCAGTGGCTAAGCTTGTCAATCAGGGAGGTCACCCAACACCCTTAATCAGCTCTGGAGAAAATTTTTAAAAAGTTTAGTCCACTCGGCTGAAAGTCACTGTGGGGAGAATGTATAAACTTATAAGAACTGCGATAGAAATACTGTACAGGTAGTCCTCGAGTTACAACCATGATTGAGCCCCCAAATGTGTGTCGCTAAGTGAATTTGTCCCGTTTTACAACTTTTCTTGCCGCACTTGTCAAGGGAACCCCTGCAGCCGTTAAATATAGTAACACGGTTGTTAAATGAATCTCACGGACTTGGCTTGGTTGCAAAAGGGGATCACGTGACCCCAGGACACTGCAAGCGTCGTAAATGTGAGTTCTTGTCAAGCAGCCGAATGTAAAACACGTGACCGTGAGGATGCTGCAATGGTCGCAAGTGTGAAAAATGGTTGTAAGTGTGAAACATGGTCATAAGTGTGAAAAATGGTCGTAAGTCCCTTTTTTCAATCCCTTTGTGATTTCACTAAGTGAACTGTTGTAAGTTGAGGACTGCCTGTATAGGAAATCACAGGTTCACTAGCCCAGATCTCCCACAAAATTCCTGATTAGCAGCCTCTGAAATCCTTTAAACTTACAGCAAACATAATTAATTTAAAACTTATTTCAAATTGTAAATACACACAAGCAAACACACAAAACACAATGTAAGCATAATTATACAATATAATTATAGAAAAGGGACGCGGTGGCTCAGTAGCTAAGATGCTGAGCTTGTTGATCAGAAGGTCGGCAGTTTGACGGTTCGAATCCCTAGTGCCGCATAACGGAGTGAGCTCCCGTTACTTGTCCCAGCTTCTGCCAACCTAGCAGTTCGAAAGCAGGTAAAAAATGCAAGTGGAAAAATGTGAACCACCTTTGGTAGAAAGGGAACAGAGTTCCGTGTGCCTTCAGCGTTTAGTCATGTCAGCCACATGACCACGGATACGTCTTCGGACAGTGCTGGCTCTTGGGCTTTGAAACAGAAATGAGCACCGCCCCCTAGAGTCGGGAACGACTAGCACATATGGGCAAAGGGGAACTTTTACCTTCACCTTTAGTGATTAAGGCACCAGGCTAGAAAAATGGAGATTGTGAATTGTAGCTGTGCCTTGGGCACGAAAGCCAACGATGGCTTTGAGCCAATCATCAGGAAACAGTGAGTTCTAGTTTTGCCTTAGGCGTGAGAGAGCCAACTGGGTGACTTTGAGCTAATCACCAGGTGTCAATAGGAGACAGTGACTTCTAGTCCTGCCTTAGGCATGAAAACTGACTCAGTGACTCTGGGCCAGTCACTAGGAGTGAGTTCTAGTTCCACATTAGGCACAAAAGCCGACTGGGTGTCTTTGGGCCTGTCACTAGGAGACAGTGAGTTCTAGTTCCACATTAGGCACAAAGTGACTTCCGGTTTGCCCGTAGGGTCGTTTTTTGTCCTCCGGAGCCTTCAGGGAAGCCTCCAGAAGGCCCCTGAAGGCTCCGGAGGGCTTAAACCGGTCCTATGAGCAAACCGGAAGTCCGTTCCCAAACTTCCGGTTTGCCTGTAGGGCCAGTTTTTTGCACTCCGGAGGCTTCAGGGAAGCTCCTGAAGCCTCCGGAGGGCCTCCGGGGAGGGGGAGGCTGTTTTCGCCTTTCCCAGGCCCCTATAAAGCCTCTGGAGCCTGGGGAGGGGGGAAGATGGCTTTAAAAAAGGCTAAACTCAGCTGGCCAGCTGACAGGGCAACGCCTTGTGTGCCCTGACGAATGCCACCTGTGGCATAGGTTCGCCATCCCTGCCCTTGACCATTTCTGACCGATGGCAGTCCAGTCTCTTCTTGAGAGCCTCCAGTGATGAAAGTCTTGACTCTTCCCATCTATATAATTCAGCAAAAGTTTAATTAAGGACCCAGGTCTCTTGGCCAAGGTTTTTTCTCCTTCCAGGGTCTCTGCCAAGCCTTGGCACCCCCCCCCCCATGCTTGCCAGGGAAAGAAGATGCCATCTGTCTCTGCCAAGTGCAGCCTTCACCCGCCTTATTTTTAAACGGAGTATTTTAAGTGCACGGCAGATGGGACTTCTCTCATTTTGCCATTCAGGGTTTTTTATTTTTTTCAATACAAATTATACATATGGGAACAAAGAGAAAACGGTTACAAGAGGAAAAGAGGGATAAAAGAGTTATGTTAGCAGACTAAAGAGAATAGTAGTAAGATTGTTATTATTACTAATTAAGAAATAAAGAAATGATAGTATATTGTTAATGGTAGAAAAAGTGTGAAAAAAATGTTCTCTATGCTTACATTGAATTAGAGGATTTTATGCTGTTTATAGCAAAATAGACCAATGGAGAAAATAAGAAGGGAAAATTTGGTGTAATTTTGAAGGGGCAAATTGAAGATATTGTTTACGTATTAAGAAAAAATAACTATAATGGTGCTTTTAAGAGGCCAGGCAGAAAAAAAACTGAGATGAAAAAACACTCAGGGACTCAAAGATTCGCTGATGGAAGTGAGGCAGGAGCGTTCTGCATACAGACCGTCCTCAACATTACGACCGCAGCTCAACTGAGACCAAAATTTCTCGTGCAAAGCGGAACATTGGTTAAAAGGGCATTTTAACTCATTTTACGACCTTTCTCGCCACCATTGTTAAGCGAATCACGGCCGTTGTTAAGTTAGTCACATGGTCGTTAAGTGAATCCAGCTTCCCCGTTGGCATTGCTTGTCAGAAGGTCCCAAAAATGCGACTCTGGGACACTGCAACCGTCATAAATATGAGTCAGTTACCAAGCATCTGAATTTTGCTCGTGGGATCCTGCAACGGTCGTAAGTCTGAAAAATGGTCATAGCTCACTTTTTTCAGTGCTGTTGTAACTGTGAACGGTCACTCAACGAAATGTAAGTCGAGGATCACCTGCACATGTAGTTCTCATTCTACTACAACCGTTCGTTGAGTGACTGTTCAGAGTTACAACAGCAGTGAAAAAAGTTGGCTAATCGCCATTTTTCACACTTAGGACCGTTGTAGCATTTCCATGGTTATGTGATAAAAAATAAAAACGCTTAGCAACTAACTCGTATTTATGACGATCGTGGTGTCCCGAGGTCGTGTGATCCCTTTTTGAGACCTTCTAACAAGCAGTCAACGAGGAAGCCAGATTCACTTAACAACCGTGTTATTAACAACTGCAGTGATTCACTTAACGGTGGCAAGAAAGATCAATAAAACGGGGCAAGACCCAAGAACTGTCTCGTTTAGCATCAGAAATGTTGGGCTCAATTGCGGTCGTAAGTCAAGGATTACCTATATGCCCTCTGTTGTAAGAAAAATAAATACCGTATTTTTCAGAGTATAAGACGCACCTTTCCCCCCCCCCCTAAAAGAGGGTGAAAATTTGGGTGTGTCTTATACACAGAATATAGTCCCACCGCCCGCCGGCCCCAACCCTTTGGCCTCTGCCTCCCAGCAATTTACCTCCTTGCAGCAAAGAGGGAAAACGGGGCTTGCGGAGGCTGCAATAGGCTATGGCAATCCCTGCAGCCTGAAACAGCTGATGATCGGGAGGCCCGGGCTGAAATTGAAAGTGAAACTTGCTGTTTGCTGCAAGGAGGCAAATTGCTGGGAGGCAGAGGCAGATTTTTTTTCCTTGTGCTAATCAGGCTGTTTGCTGCACGAAGGTAAGTCACTAACTATAAACGCCGATAGAATGTTCAAATTATTAGACTTATTTTTTAAAGACTGCTTTATTATTGTTCTGGACAGCTTAACAAAATGAAGAAGCTTTTTAAAATAAAGGCTTGATCTGAGGAGGCCCAGTGCTATTGTATCTTCTTTTAAACAGCAGAGAAGAACTTATATACTTCCAGAAAGCCACATCAATTTTAACAGCATCTGTACAAGTATAGTCTAAAATGTAACACTACAAACAGTGTATAATGTCTTACTGTTTGTTGCAAGGAGGCAAACTGCTGGGAGGCAGAAGCAGATTCCCCCCCCCCCCCCTTGTTTTCCTCCCCAAAAGCTAGGTCTGTCTTATACTTCGGAGCGTCTTATACTCCGAAAAATACGGTATATACAGCTTTCTGAAATTCCTTGGACTGGACGGTCCATTTAACAACTCATTAGCATCCAAAGTGCTTGGGGGGGAAAGCCAGAGTGGGTTTAATTGGGTTAAACATTGGTGGCACCAATGCTGCAAAACAACTCAGAATGTGCCAAGCTAAGCCCACAGTATCTAGTTGACCTTGGCTGGTCTGGAAAAAGCTGACCAGGGTCAAACTTTATTATCCCCTTCTAGTTAGTTTTGTTTCCTTTAAGATTGGACCTTGGCTCTACCGGTTGGCTGTGTGACTCTTGTTATTTGCATTTTTTTTAAAAAAAAGTTTTATAGGAGTCAGGCAGCTTGAAATTTTGAATAAGCAAATATTTTGGCTTTTGGAACGTCAATAAAAATGATTTTAAAAATGGGTATTTGGATAAGAGACCACCAGGAAATTTCCACAGGGGTAGATTGGACTAAGAAATCATAAAACTATCTTGGAAGAAGGCAGATGACAGAGAGCCATTTACTAAGAGGTGATTAACTTATTGTAAAGGTGGCTCAGTGGCTAAGATGCTGAGCTTGTCGATCAGAGAGGTCAGCAGTTCGGTGGTTCGAATCCCTAGTGCCGTGTAACAGAGTGAGCTCCCGTGACTTGTCCCAGCTTCTGCCAACCTAGCAGTTCGAAAGCACGTAAAAAATGCAAGTAGAAAAATAGGGACCATTTTTAGTGGGAAGGTAACAGCATTCCATACACCTTCGGCATTTAGTCATGCCGGCCACATGACCATGGAGACGTCTTCGGACAGCGCTGGCTCTTCGGCTTTGAAACAGAGATGAGCACTGCCCCCTGGAGTCAGGAACGACTAGCACACATGTGCGAGGGGAACCTTGACCTTTACCTAACTTATTGTATAATCAGGAAGGATCAGAAAGGAGGAGGAGGAGGAGGAAGATGATGGTGGTTTTCTTGTAGACGTTTCATTACCAAAATAGGTAACATCATCAATACTATGAATGACTGGGGTTTGTAGAGTGGAGCAGTAGGAAGAGAGCTATGGGTGCTTTCTGAGCTTAGTGGTTTTCTTACAGACGTTTCTTTACCAAACGAGGTAACCTCATTAGTGCTGTGATGAGTAAGGTTTACAGAGTGATGGTGGTGAAGGAGGAAGACTGTAGGATCCTTGGTGTTCTCTGAGCTTGGTTGTTTTCTTGCAGACGTTTCATGACCCAACTAGGTAATATCATCAGTGTTAGAAGGGAATGGGATTTGTGGAAAGGAGGAGGAGGAGGAAAATTGTGGGGTCCTTGGTGCTCTCCAAGATTGGTTGTTTTCTTTCACAATCAAACCATGTAAAATCATTGTTAATCAATTTCCACTTTTTTGAGAATTGCTGGAGCATCCAATAAGAGTCACTCTTGCAGGGAGATAGGCAGCAAAAAACATAATAAAAATAAATAAAGGAATAACTCTTCTAAAGGAAGCAGCGAAGTCACAAGAGGAAAAGAGCCAATTAAATAAAAAAATATTGGGTGTGTTTTTGCACAGTGGAACAAAGGTGAGTGCCTGGGTTTGCGTTCCTTTCTGTGCAAACAGCACAGGTGTTGTTGAGTTGTGCAGGGATCATCTGTGTTTGTCCTGCACGCATTCCGGTCTCACAGTAAAGATGTGCAAGGGACTTTTGTTCCTTCTGGGAGAACACAGGGAGTTTTACAAAAAACTCACTGTTTTACAAAATTGTCCCCTTGAAGATGGGGGGACTTCAATTCCCAGAATTCCCCCCCAGCCAGCTATACCTGAGTTAATGTTCAGCCACCTTCAAGTGGAGACGGTTGAGAAACACTGAATCACAGCCAATGTTCCCTCTAATTTTTTTTCAGTGTGAGCAGAAAAATATAGTGTTTGAGCGGCACATTTTCATGCCTGAGCAGCACCTGAATTTTTTTCACAGGTGTCACCTAAGACAACAACAAAATTAGTATTATTTGAAACTCAAAGTTATGTTTATTCAAGGTACCCGCTTAATTAAAAGTGTTATATAGTATTACTTAACAACGCTCCTGCTTAGCAACCAAAATGTTGGCTCAGAAACTCTGGCATTTGAAGCACGCAAGTCTTAAAGCTGTCAAGTTGCAAGACCCTCGCACCCCTAACCCTTGGGGGGGAAAAACCCAGCGGTCTTCAAACTTGACAGCTTTAACACTTGTGGACTTCAACTCCCAGAATTCCTCCTCCAGTCATGTTGGCTCAGGAACTCTGGCATTTGAAGCACGCAAGTCTTAAAGCCATCAAGTTACAAGACCCTTGCACCCCTAACCCTTTAGGAAAAAAAAAACCAGGGTCTTCAAACCTGACAGCTTGAAGACTTGTGGACTCCCAGAATTCCTCCTCCAGTCATGTTGCGGCGATCCATCTGCGTGGATCTGCTCCATCTTCGGTTTTTTTCACAGGGGGCAGGGCTGCCGCTGAAGATGCCGACAACGAGCCCCTGCCGCCACCAGAATAACAGCTGCCGCCGCCTCCTCCTCCTCCTCCTCCTCCTCCTCCTCCTCCTCCTCCTCCTCCTCAAACAGCACCACCACATTTGGAGTGAAGCCGCCAAAGCTCCCGCTGGCGCCCCCGCCCATGGCAGTGGCGGTGGCGCGTCCCCCCCACTCGGAGCACCTGAGCTGGGCACCGCGTTACCCCTGCTGCCTTCTCCTCCTCCGCCGTACTTTTGAGAAGCCATGAGGCCTTTTTCCCCTGCTCCCGCGGCCTCATGGCTCCTCAAAAGCACAGCAGAGGAGGGGGCAGGGGTAGCGCGGGGCTCAGCTCAGGTGCTCCGAACGGAGGGGGAGGCGCCGCTGCCACGGGTGGGGGCGCCGGCGGGAGCTTTGAAAAGGCTTTGGGGGTTTATTTTCGCCGCAGCGCCGGGCGCAAGCAGCTAGGATTGGCCGCCCACAAAGGACCTCCCCGGGCTTGCTTTCCTGAACTCAGTCGCCCCCCCCCCCGCCCCGCTCATCAAAACAAGTCCGGGGAGGTCCTTTGCGGGCAGCCAGTTCTAGCCGCCTGCAAAGGACCTCCGGCGCCTGTGACAGTACAAAACACTGCGCGGCAGTTGGAAACTGCTGCGCAGTGTTTTCTTGCCACCTGCGCGGTCGCGCAGCCACGCACCTTGGAACAGTGATCACAGCCGTCCACATTGACACAATAGGTTTGTGACGGCGAATCTATGGCATGCGTGCTAGAGGTGGCACACAGAGCCCTCTCTCTGGGCACATGCACCATCACCAGCTGCTCTTCACAGGTGCTGGAGTGCCGGAAAATGGCCCAAAAACCAGGCCATTTTCAAGCTATTTTTAGTGCTATTTTCGGGTCTTTTTCAAGCCGTTTTTCGTGCTGGTTTCGTGCCTTTTCCAGGCTGTTTCCAGGCTGTTTTTCGTGCCATTTGTGTACCTTTTCCAGGCTGTTTCCATGCCATTTTGGGCTGTTCTTCAGGCCTTTTGGGGGCCATTTTGAGGCCAATTTTTGGGCTGTTTTTCAGAACATTTTCAGGCCATTTTTGGCTTGAAAAACGGCTCATAAATGGCCTGAAAAATGGCCAAAAACGCCCAAAAAGCAAGCATGCGTGTGCCAGTGAGCTGTTCTTCGGGTTTCCGGTGCTGCAGGGCAAGCGCATGCACATTCAGTCTGGTTTGGGCATCAGTGCTGAAAAGGTTCACCACCACTGCAATAAGTCATAAGGAGGGTTGAGGACAATTAAACCCATCTCAGTTTAGTGTTGGCTTGTGTGTCAAGATAGCAGCCATGGGTGCACAGAGTCCCCGCAGTGCACATACAAATAACAACAACAACAACAACAACAACAACAGGGTTTGTGTAGGCAACCAGAAAGAAGCAACGGATGGAAATTAATCAAGAAGAGAAGCAACCAGAACCAAGGAGAGATTTCCTGACAGTGAGGAGAACTAACCAGTGGAACTGCTTGCCACCAGGCGTTGTGGGTGTTCCATCATTGGAGGTTTCAAAGCGCAAGGTATAGGGCAGTGATAGAGAAACTTTTCGGCGACATGCGTGCACATTCGTCAGCCACGCAACCCGGAAGAGGAGCTGAAAAAGGGCATGCGCGCACATGCATGCACAGGGAAATGAACTTCCAGTTTCTGGCGTGTGCGGTCATCCGTTTACTGGCGCACATGCAGCAATCAGCTGGCCGGTGCGCGTGCCCACGCCGGAAAATGTTCCAGTTTCCAACACTGCCAAATGCACGAAGGCCAACTGAAACCCGGAAGAGGAACAGGTGGTGCTGCACATGCCAGGCGAAGTGGCATGCGTTATAGGTTCACCATATAGGGTCTTCTGTTTGAGCAGGGGGTTGGACTAGAAGACCTCGAAGATCCCTTCCAAGTCTGTTATTCTGTTAAGCATGCCCATGTTCAGCGCCCTGTCTTTCTGACCCTCACAACACCCTGCTGTCTCCATCTTTAATTTTCCTCCTGGTTTGTATGACAGGATCTACCCAGGATGAGCGTTGGGCATTTTACATTTCCTGTTATTTCCCCAAAGTCAGAATTTGCAGCGTTTTAATTAAAAGGAAACTTGGGTGCGCCTGGAAACACCAACTAAAATTAAATTAATTAGATTGCAAACTTTAAAATGAAAATTCAGCGTTGATTAAAGAGGCCAGAAGCCAGCTAATTTTGGCAAGAGGAAATCTCATGCCTAAAGGTAGTCCTCAACATACGACCCCCATTGAGTCCCAAATTTCCGTTGCTGAGTGAGACAATGGTATGTTTTGCCCCATTTTATGACCTCTCTTGTCACAGTTGTTAAGTGAATCACCGCAGTCATTAAGTCAGTCACATGGTTGTTAAGTGAATCTGGCTTCCCCGCCTTGTCAGAAAGTCGCAAAGTGGATCGCATGATCCGGGGATACTGCAGCTAAATATGTGTCTCTTGCCATGCCTCTAAATTTTGATCACGTGATTAGGGCTGCAACGGTTGTAAGTTCAAAAAATGGTCGTAAGTCCCCTTTTTCAGTGCCGTCGTAGCTTTGAACAGTCACTAAACAAATTATTAGAAGTCAAGGACTACCTTTATGTGATTCTTGGCTTGGCTCTTGATATTTTACAACTTCTTTTTCTTTTGCAAAATATTTTCCAGTTGACTCATTCCGAGCACATGTTCAGCCGTCACATCACACATCGCACCAGCTCTGATAGGCGAGCCAGAGGCCTTTCGCCCACGTTTTTTGTGGGAGGAGAGATAAAACGAACATCTTTGTCTCCCCTCACAAAATGTGTTTCACATTCACATTTCCTGAAGACGTGGAAAACAGCAGAGTGTTAACAGCCTCAGCAGGCGGGTTGCTTTCTATGGGGAAGTTGGAGGGGGAGGAGGAGGAGGGGCGGGGGACCAGCGGCTTCCGCGGGAGGAAGTGGGGGACAAAATGGGCAAGAGGACGGTCCCTGCAGGTCCCTGAATGCAAAGTCTGGTTAAGGCTCAAGTCCGTCCAAGCCACACAGTGGTAGCTGCCTGGTTTTGAGTTCCATGGCTACATTCGGACATGCTGCAATCTATCTAGCTTTGTCTTCTGGCTTTTTGTGTCTGTCTCTCTGTCTCTCTGTCTCTCTGTCTCTCTCTCTCTCTCTCTCTCTCTCTCTCTCTCTCTCTCTCTCTCTCTGTATATCTATCTATCTATCTATCATCTATCTATCTATCTATCTATCTATCTATCTATCTATCTATCTATCTATCTATCTATCTATCTATCTATCATCTATCTACATCTACCTGCCTATGTCTGTCCACCTATCTCATCTAGCTATCTAGCTAGTGTATCTATCCCTCCATCCATCCATCTCATCTGCCTGCCTAAGTGTCTATGTCTGTCTCTGACTATCCATGCATCTATCTACATCTACCTGCCTATTTGTCTGTCTACCTATCTCATCTGCCTGCCTGCCTATGTGTGTCTGTCTATCTATACAATACAATACAATAGTAGAGTTGGAAGGGACCTTGGAGGTCTTCTAGTCCAACCCCCTGCCTAGGCAGGAAACCCTATAGAGTTACAGACAAATGGCTATCCAACATCTTAAAGACTTCCAGTGTTGGGGCATTCACAACTTCTGGAGGCAAGCTGTACTACTGATTAATTGTTCTCACTGTCAGGAAATTTCTCCTCAGTTCCAGCTCAGCTTCTCTCTTTGATTAGTTTCCACCCATTGCTTCTTATCCTGCCTTCAGGTGCCCTGGAAAATAGCTTGACTCCCTCTTCTTTGTGGCAACCCCTGAGATATTGGAAGACTGCTATCGTGTCTCCCCTAGTCCTTCTTTTCACTAAACTAGACATGCCCAGTTTCTGCAACCGTTCATCGTAGGTTTTAGTCTCCAGTCCCCTAATCCTCTTTGTTGCTCTTCTCTGCATCTTTTTTACATCGTGGCGACCAAACCTGAATGCGGTATTCCAAGTGTGGCCTTATCAAGGCCTTATAAAGTGGTATTAATCCTCCACATGATCTTGATTCTATCCCTCTGTGGATGCAGCCTAGAACTGTGTTGGCTTTTTTGGCAGCTGCTGCACATGGCTGGCTCCTATTTAAATGGTTGTCCACTAGGACTCCAAGATCCCTTTCACAGTTACTACTACTGAGCAAGGTACCACCTATACTGTACCTGTGCATTCCGTTTTTGTTGCCTAAATGTAGAACCTTACTCTTTTCACCATTGAATTTCATTTTATTAGATAGTGCCCAATGTTCAAGTTTGTCAAGATCCTTCTGTATCTTAAGCCTATCTTCTGGAGTGTTGGCTATTCCTGCCAGCTTGGTGTCATCTGCAAATTTGATGAGTTCCCCATTTATTCCCTCATCCAAATCATTGATGAAGATGTTGAAGAGTCCTGGGCCTAAAACAGAGCCTTGGGGTACTCCACTGCATACCTCCCTCCATGTAGATGCAGCTCCATTGAGGACTACATGTTGAGTTTGGTTGGTCAGCCAGTTACGAATCCATCTGGTGGTGATGCTGTCTAACCCACGTCTATATCTATCTATCTAACCAACATCCATTCTCATAGATACCCTTGCACAAAGTCAGGGATTTTGTAGGATTATAGTCAGGTATGACCATGATCAACCAATTATACCAAAAAGGTGCTAATGATCATCAATACCACACGTAGGTTGAATCCCAATCATGAACTGACACAGAAACAGCTGTGTAGGAGGCGTAAAACTGGGTGAGGAACAGCCAAACTCTGCTACCAAGATGAGGTTGTGAAAGACAGTTTCATGTCATGGCAAGATGGAGCTCAGCAACAAGACACAAGGTAGTTAGACTGAATCAACAAGGTCTCTCCCAGACAAAGATTTCAAAGCAGACGGAGGCTTCAAGATGTGCTGTTCAAGCTCTTTTGAAGAAGCACAAAGAAAGGGGCAACGTTGAGGATCGTAGACGCAGTGGTCGGCCAAGGAAACTGAGTGCAGCAGATGAAAGACACATCAAGCTTATTGCCCTTCGAAATCAGAAGATGTCCAGCAGTGCCATCAGCTCAGAACTGGCAGAAACCAGTGGGACCCAGGTACACCCATCTACTGTCCGGAGAGGTCTGGCCAGAAGTGGTCTTCATGGAAGAGTTGCAGCCAAAAAGCCATACCTCCGAGGTGGGAACAAGGCCAAGCGACTAAAGTACGCACGAAAACATAGGAACTGGGGTGCAGAAAAATGGCCGCAGGTGCTCTGGACTGATGAGTCAAAATGTGAAATATTTGGCTGTAGCAGAAGGCAGTTTGTTCGTCGAAGGGCTGGAGAGCGGAACAATGAGTGTCTGCAGGCAAGAGTGAAGCATGGTGGAGGCTCCTTGAACGTTTGGGGCTGCATTTCTGCAAGTGGAGTTGGAGAGTTGGTTCTCAATGCTGAGAAATACAGGCAGATACTTATCCATCATGCAATATCATCAGGGAGGCATAGGATTGGCCCCAAATTTATTCTGCAGCAGGACAAGGACCCCAAACATACGGCCAAAGTCATTAAGAACTATTGTCAGCGTAAAGAAGAGCAAGTAGTACTGGAAGTGATGGCATGGGCCCCACAGAGCCCTGATCTCAACGTCATCGAGTGCGTCTGGGATTACATGAAGAGACAGAAGGTTGTGAGAAAGCCTACATCCACGGGAGATCTGTGGTTAGTTCTCCAAGATGTTTGGAACAACCTACCAGCCGAGTTCCTTCAAAAACTGTGTGCAAGGGTACCTAGAAGAATTGCTGCTCTTTTGGAGGCAAAGGGTGGTCGTACCAAATATTGATTTGATTTAGTTTTTTCTTTTGTTCGCTCATTTTGCATTTTGAAAATTGAAAAAATAATATTTATAGTTCTGAAAGCATTCTTTGTTTATAGCATTTTTTCACACCTGCCTAAAACTTTTGCACAGTACTGTATATACCTGCAGCACGCACACACACACACACACACACACACAGCCCTCTCCCCCTCCACCCCCATCTATCTCTCCATTTCTCTGTTTATCATTTCCCTGTACTTGGCACTCTGCTCAAATCCCGAGTCCTCAATGAATGTTTGGCATCCTCCCTGCAAGTGGGAAGGGCGGCTGAAAGAGCCTTTGTCCTGGGCTGCCTCCCCTTCTAAGATGCTCCTCTTGCCTTCCTGCCCTTTCCTAACTCCTGGCCTCTTTCAAAGGCAACTTAGAATTTTTTTTTAAAAATAAGATTTTTCAGCTGGTTAGGCATGCCGGAAAGTCACGGCTATGCAAAACAAGCCCAGATGGGGAATGCAACTTTTTCCTAAACCCCAAATGAATTCGCTTGCAAGAATTTGGAGTTTCAATGCTTTTTTGTGTGTAACTCCTATGTGGTTTTTTCCCCCTGCCTCTAAGGGTTTTCCTGGCCTGGCCGTCTTTTCTCTAAAACAGGAGCAAAATTGGACCTCTTCATCTGCCCTTCTTGTGTCAGGGTTCCAAATAGCATCCAAAAGTAAATCAGAGTCCGAGGCAAAGGATTCCTCAAAGTTCCAATTTATTAAGACAGCCATGTTGGCACATCTGGGAAAACCAGAATCTGAAAGCTTCCCGGTTTTCCCCACCCAGTTGAAAGTTCAAGATCTTGCCCCCACACCCACAAGTCCATCACATGGTTCAATCTCCCACTGCCACGAAGACAGATTCCACCCATCCAGTTCCGGTCAGGTGCAGAGGTGCAAAGACAAAGGATGACCTTGGCTTTCTGGAAAGAATGTTGTTATGGCTACATAGCATCAAACTCCATACAATCCCACCTCCCATTTTCCCACCATAGAAAATGCACAGTAGAATAATAGAAAGTGTGGCAGGCCAAGGATACAAAAGAAAAGATGACTGCAGGCCTAACACCTTGTAGCTTTTGTTTTGCTTCCTGGGGCTCTCGGGCACGATCGGAGGCAGCCTGGAAAAGTCAGCCTTTCTCCATGTTTCTAGTCGGTTACGCATCCCATTTCCGACAAAAAACACCCATTTGGGAGACTGGACTCATTTAATTTCTGCACCATTTGCTTAATGACCACCGTAAAAACAGTTCATGAAATCGTGCCTGGTCCCATGGTGACCCCGCTTAATGACTGCCACGACTTAATGACTGTAATTCTGGACTCAATTATGGTTGTAAGTCGAGAACTGACAGAACAGTTTCCTGACATTGATAACAATTTACCAGTGGAACAGGTTATTGTTATCGGTTATTGTTATATAACCTCCAACTGGCTGGGGAATTGTGGGAGTTGAAGTCCACATATCTTAGAATCGCTAAGGGTGAGAAACATTGAGCTAAGTAACTTGATGTCATCAGCAACCATGAATGTTTTCTGGAAGGAATCCCCCCCCCCTTCATCCTAAATGGTCAAAAACGGTCAAAAAAAGTCACAATGATTTTAAAATTGATTGAATTAGCAGAAGTGGTGAAACTAACTGTCTTGATTAGGAATAATCCAGCTTCATAAGAGACTGGAAACCGTTTGTGGACTTTCTACCTGTGAAAAACAGGAACAGATGGTTAATTTCTCAATATTTGACATTGAGGATCGGAGAAAATCATGGCCAGAAATTATGACACTAATAAACAGAAGCAGCTGGATTTTTCAAAGCAACACAATTTGTAGTTAATTGTTCCATCACTTCTGACTTCATGATTGTCGATAATCCCATTTCAAGTCTCTTCGGAGCTGCTGCGTGTCTCTTCAGCAATGGCATTTTAACTGTAGCTGGTCCTCGACTTAGGACCACAATGGAGCCCAAAATCTCTGTTGTTAAATGAGACATCTGTTAAGTGAGTTTTGCCCCATTTTACGACCTTCCTTGCTACTGTTTTTCATTGAAGCACTGCAGTTGTTTAAGTTAGTGACACAGTTGTTCAGTGGATTGACTTTGCTTGTCAGAAGGTTGCAAAAGGGGATCACATGACCCTCTTGGGATGCTGCAACTGTCGTAAGTATGAGTCACTCACCAAGCGCCTGAATTTTGATCATGTGACCAGGGGGATCCTTGCCTTCAGAAATCGTGGGCGCTTCATCACTGGAGGCTTTTAAGAAGAAACTGGACAGTCACTTATCTGGATAGCCATTTATCTGAAATGTCACAGGGTCTCCTGCTTTAGCAGGGGGGCTGGACTAGAAGACCTCTGAGGTCCCCTTCCAGCTTCTATTCTATTCTGCTCTGTTGTACTGTGCTGTGCTACGCTATGCTATGCTTCTTTTCTATTCTATTCTATATATGGCCTCCTGCCTGAGCTGGGGGTTGGACTAGAAGACCTCCAAGGTCCCTTCCAGCTTCTATTCTATTCTGCTCCGTTCCATTCTTCTTTTCTGCACTCTGCTATACTATGCTATGCTTCTTTTCTATAGCTCGTGGGGCCGTTTTTTGCCCTCCGGAGCCTTCAAGAGGCTTTAGAAGGGAAAAAACAGCTCTAGAGAGCAAAAGGGCAAAAACCGGATGATTTCCGGTTGTCCGTAGGGCCGGTTTTCGACCTCCAGAGCCTTCAGGGGCCTTCTATTTCTATTCTATTCTATATAGGGTCTCCTACCTGAGCAGGGGTTGGACTAGAAGACCTCCGAGGTCCCTTCCAACTCTGTTATTCTATTATTCTATTAATTGATGAGATTGCAGTTAATTGAAGTTTTTCAGAGGTGATACCTTTGGAACAATCACCCAGTGCTCTTTTCACCACCAGTGTTAATACCACTTGGCTTCCAAGCATTTAGTTGGCAAAATCTGTCCTTTTGTGGTGGCTGATCTCTTCTAATGCTATCCTAATTCCTTGGTAAGCAGCCCAAAAGTTGCAAAATTGAGCTGCTTTATTTAGTCCATATTGGCAGGGCTTGTGAAAAATGATCTGTTTGTCTTCATCTGTTGGATTTAAGGCTAGACAAGGAATCATGGATGCAAACTGACCGAGGAGAGATTCAATCTAGAAATAAGGATAAATTTCCTGACCATGAGCACAATCAACCAATGGAACAGAAGTTGCCTACGGAGGCTTTGGGAGCTTCATCACTGGAAGCCTTCAAGAAGAGACTGGACTGCCCTCTGTCAGAAATGGTGTAGGATAGCTTGGGAAGGGGGTTGGACTAGATGACCTACCAGATCCCTTCCAACTCTGTTAAATCTATTAATCTGTTAATCTAAACCAATGTTTCAAAATCTCAGCAACTTTATAGAGGATGCTCTTCTATTCCCAGAATCCCCAAGCCAGCATGTTTTAAGATAGGTGAAATTCGAACCCAGAATTCCCCAACATTTTAAGAAGGGTGGACTTCAACTCCCAGAATTCCCCTGGTAGCAAAGTCCATCCATCTTAAAATTAGATTTGGGAACACTGATCTATAATATAGGCTACGTGGCTGAAGTTATTATCGTATCATCATTATTATATGAATTTAATTTGTTTGCCACCTAATTTGGTGATTTATAGGAAGATAAAACACAATAAAATCCACAATAAAAAAGATGTGGAGACTCTAGAAAGAGTGCAGAGAAGAGCAACAAAGAGGATTAGGGGACTGGAGGCTAAAACATACGAAGAACGGTTGCAGGAACTGGGAGTGTCTAGTTTGATGAAAAGAAGGACCAGGGGAGACATGATAGCAGTCTTCCAATATCTCAGGGGTTGCCACAAAGAAGAGGGAGTCAAGCTATTCTCCAAGGCACCTGAGGGCAGAACAAGAAGCAATGGGTGGAAACTAATCAAGGAGAGAAGCAACTTAGAACTGAGGAGAAACTTCCTGACAGTTAGAACAATTAATCAGTGGAACAGAAGTTGCCTCCAGAAGTTGTGAATGCCCCAACACTGGAAGTCTTTAAGAAGATGTTGGATAGTCATTTGTCAGAAACGGTATAGGGTTTCCTGCCTAGGCAGGGGGTTGGACTAGAAGACCTC
The DNA here is from genome assembly GCF_964273705.1 of Natrix helvetica. Taxonomy (NCBI): domain Eukaryota; kingdom Metazoa; phylum Chordata; class Lepidosauria; order Squamata; family Natricidae; genus Natrix; species Natrix helvetica. Next base: position 2,305,296 of record NC_138552.1, read on the forward strand.
CAAAGTCCCTTCCAACTCTGCTATTGTATTGTATTGTAAAATGTTCAGGGTTAGGGTTTCTTCCAGGGTTGTTAAGTGAAGCACTGCCCTTCAGTGAATCCCACGGTCGTTAAGTGAATCTGGCCTCCCCCATTGACCTCGCTTGTTGGAGGCCAACTGGGAAGGTCACAAACGTTGATCCCATGACCCAGGGACAGTGCAACTGTCATAAGTACATGCCAGTTTCCAAATGCCCAAATACCGAGCATGCGACCCTGACAGTTGTAAGCGTGGGGACAGGTTGTAAGATACTTTTTTCAGCGTTGACGTAACTGCGGTCACTGAACAAATGGTTGCATGTCAAGGATTTCCTGCAAACAAACCGAGTTTGTTCAGAAAACTGCATCGCCCACATTCTAGCCAAGATGATGTCAGAAGAATAATTTGAGGTTACAACTTGAGGCAGGGTTACGCACAAATAAATCAAGATGATTTCCAGACAGCTGTGAGGCAAGGAGGTTCAGATATTCCCCAAAGCAAAAGGGTTTTGCATGTGGAGAACATTGGGCATAAAAGGGCTGATTTATGGGTCCTTGATGTGCACTTGAGGACTGTGGCTGTGTGTGTATACCTATGGTAGTGAACCTAGCACATGGAGCCCTCTCTGTGGGCATGCAAGCCATAACCCAGCTCAGGTGCATGTGCACCTCCTGCCGGCCAGCTGGTCTACACATGCGGGAGATGCAGGCGCATGCGCAGGGATGGGGGAAGCGCAGAAGGGCGGCACTCCCACCCCGTGCCCCGGTTTTGCTCCCAGAAGTCTTGAGGGCGGCCCGCTAGGCCCAAAATTGGGCGGGGGCAGCGCAGGGGTGTCACACGCATGCACAGGGGTTCGCCTGTGCGCAGGGGGAGGGGTGCATTGCATGATGGGTGTTGCACAAGCGTGCTTTCGGCATGCAGGGACCAACGGGTTAACCCTCCCTGTTCTTGAGGGATGTATGTGTGTTGAGCCAGACAAAGGGTTGATCAGATCAGGCGATGTGGATTCGGTCTTTTCGTTTGAACGGTGAACTTTATAATTATGTTTAAGGTAAAAGTTCCCTTCGCACATCTGTGCTAAGGGACGCTGCTCATCTCCCTTTCAAAGCCGAAGAGCATCTCCGTGGTCATGTGGCTGAACCCCAAAGGCGCACGGAACACTTTTCCCTTCCCACCAAAGATGGTACCTATTTTTCTACTTGCATTTTTATGTGCTTTCGAACTGCTAGATTGGCAGAAGATGGGACAAGTCACGGGAGCTCCCTCCGTTACATGGCACTAGGGATTCGAACTGCTGAACTGCCGACCTTTCTGATTGACAAGCTCAGCATCTTAGCCACTGAGCCACCGCGTCCCTTTTCTATAATTATATTCTATAATTATGTTTACATTGTGTTGAGTTTTGTATGTTTGCTTGTGTGTGTTTACAATTTGAAATAAGTTTTTAATTAATTATGTTTGCTGTAAGTTTTAAGGATTTCAGAGGCTGCTAATCAGGAATTTTGTGGGAGATCTGGGCTAGTTAACTTGTGATTTCCTATACAGGCAGTCCTCGACTTACAACAGTTCACTTAGTGGCCATCTGAAATCACAAAGGGACTGAAAAAAGCAACTTACGACCATTTTTCACACTTATGACTATGTTTCACACTTATGACCATTTTCACACTTACAACCATTGCGGTATCCCCACGGTCACGTCATTTACATTCCGCTGCTTGACAAGAATTCACATTTACGACACTTGCAGTGTCCTGGGGTCACATATCCCCTTTTGCGACCAAGCCAAGTCCGTGAGATTCACTTAACAACTGTGTTACTATATTTAATGACTGCAGGGGTTCCCTTGACAAATGCGGCAAGAAAAGTCGTAAAACGGAACAAACTCACTTAGCGACACATATTTGGGGGCTCAATCATGGTCATAACTCGAGGACTACCTGTACAATGTTTCTATCACAGTTCTTATAAGTTTATACATTCTCCCCACAGTGAGTTTCAGCCGAGTGGACTAAATGCAAACTTTTAAAAAGTTTTCTCCAGAGCTGATTAAGGGTGTTGGGTGAAAGTTATCTAAAATGTTGGCACATGTTTTAAGGACTTGATGATTCAAGAATCCATTTCTGTACTCAGCTTGGCATCTGGCCGAAGGAGGGACACCAGCCAAGTGGAAAAGTTAAATATTCAGCCTTAGCAGAATGGAATTAGCACCCTCAACTTGCCAGCTGCCGTCGCTTCTGTTCGGAGCGACAGCTGCGAGAGTGCGCAAAGCCACATCGTGCCAAGAGAAGTCTCCATCTTGTCTTGCAAAGACAACTGCGCTCTCTGGCTGGTGGCATTTGGCTGTGATGTCCTGCAGGGAGGGTCCCGTCCCCCGTCCCGTCCTGTCCCCCCCCCCCGACGTCCAGCAGAAATTCCAAACTTGCTGAGGTCAGACATTCTTCCAGTTATGGAAGGAATGTGATTGGCAAGTTTCTGGTCCCTAGTGACCTGGCTGTTTTTTGTTCAGCATAAAATGAAGACGCTGAGATCACCGTTCGTAGCTCTTGCTAAAAAATCCTGGACGCTGAAACAATTTGGGGAAACAATTCTCGTTGGTGTTATTAAAAAAACTCAGGCTTCCTGTTACATGCTATATCACTTGATGGCGAACCTATTGCACGTGTGTCCAAAGTGGCACGTGAAGCCATGCCGCCTGGCACGCGCGACCTTGCCTGTTTGTCTCCCGGGTTTCTGGTACACATGTGTGTGCAACGATCACCTGTCCAGAACCCGGAAATTTGGCTTTTCCAGAGTGTGATCCCTTGGCACGAGGCAGGGCAGAAAACCACCCTGCCCTTGCACGGCAGCCAGGCACGCATTGCTCACTAGGACCCGGAAGTTTGGCTTTTCCAGAGCACAAAACCACTGAGCGTGTGCGTGCAAGACATTCCCACTCCACCTTTTCTCCCCTTGGTGCCGAAAAGGTTTGCCATCACTGTGCTATAATTTGACAGTCGTAAGTATCTAACAGAATTAGGGTAGACCTCGACATACGACCACAATGAAGCACAAAATATCTGTTGCTAACCAAGACAGTTGTTAGGTGTCTGGGCGGGTGGGTGGAGGGTGTCACATGATCCCCTTTTGAACCTTCTGACAAGCAAAGTCAACGGGGAAGCCAGGTTCACTTAACAACCGGGCGTCTAACTTAACAACTGCAGTGATTCACTGAAGAGTAGCAAGAAAGCCTTCCCAGATGATGCAAATGCTGGTTTTTTAAACTTAACCGAGTTAACTTGTTTCACTAGGTGGATTTAACAGAATAACAGAGTTGGAAGGGATCTTAGAAAAAAGTTCCCCATTGTTTGCGGCTTTGTGGACTGGGGGGGGGGAGAAGAGAGGGTATAGTTCTACGCTACATAAACAGAGGGAGAGAATCAAGATCACGGGAAGGGTTAATACCACTTTATAATGCCTTGGTAAGGCCACACTTGGAATATTTGCATTCAGTTTTGGTCATCACAATGTAGAAAAGATGTGGAGACTCTAGAAAGAGTGCAGAGAAGAGCAACAAAGAGGATTAGGGGACTGGAGACTAAAACATATGAAGAACAGTTGCAGGAACTGGGTATGTCTAGTTTGATGAAAAGAAGGATTAGGGGAGACATGATAGCAGTGTTCCAATATCTCAGGGGTTGTCACAAAGAAAAGGGAGTCAAACTATTCTCCAAGGCACCTGAGGGTGGAACAAGAAGCAATGGGTGGAAACTAATCAAGGAGAGAAGCAACTTAGAACTGAGGAGAAATTTCCTGACAGTGAGAACAATTAATCAGTGGAACAGAAGTTGCCTCCAGAAGTTGTGAATGCCCCAACACTGGAAGTCTTTAAGAAGATGTTGGATAGCCATTTGTCTGAAACTCTATAGGGTTTCTTGCCTAGGCAGGGGGTTGGACTAGAAGACCTCCAAGGTCCCTTCCAACTCTGTTATTCTATTCTATTCTATTCTATTTTAATTCCATGCGAGCGGCCAGCAAGCACGTACATATGCACACAGCTCCATTTGCGTGCATGGTGTCACTTAAAAGGAGTGTGCGCTTGCCCGCTACTCGTGCAAGTGAGGATGCACTCACCAGGCATTTCCATGGCCAAGTTGCAAACCCCTCATTGCCCACTAACGGGTCACGTCCCATAGGTTGGGGGGCCCTTTTCTAGTCCAACTCCCTGCTCAAGCAGGAGAGTCTATAACATTTCAGACAAATGGATGACCAATCTCTTCTTTAAAAGTTCCTGTGTTGGAGCATCCACAACTTCTGAAGGCAAGTTCTCCCACTGGTTAATGGTTCTCACTGGTTTATATCCAGTTTTCCTCCAAAGGAATACGGAGACACGCATAGTCCTTCAGTTGCCTTCAATTTTTCACCTTTACAACTAACCCCAAGGAGGGTGGTTTTGCTGTAATAAAGAAGGGAGTTTGTGTCTAGGACTTTTAGGTCCTCTTAGTTTTATCAAACATTGCTTCAACCATTACACATCACTGTTTCTTGATGTCTTAGATCAGGGGTGTCCAAACTTGGGAACTTTAAGACTTGTGGACTTCAACTCCCAGAATTCCCCAGCCAGCATGGCTGGCTGGGGAATTCTGGGAGTTGAAGTCCACAAGTCTTAAAGTTCCCAAGTTTGGACACCCTTGTCTTAGATCATCATCTTCATTTAACGACCCCATAATCCCTTGTGGGTTGGAGTCTCGGCAACTGAATGGAGCTAGCAGAGTGTTTCATGGCCAGATGCCCTTCCTGTCACCAATGCAGAGTTTTGTGCAGCAGATATATTCTCAGTATTCTCAGACACCAATTCTGTTGGAAATACAGAAATATGGAATACTAGCTGGATACCCGAGCTTCGCAATGAAACTATGTGATCGGGCAATGCGGGAGAAATCCGGTTCATTCTGGTTCAATCCGTCAGCTCAGTGGTGGTCGGTGATTGAAACACATAAGGGAATATCACTCCTGCCCCCTTGAGTCTGGAAGCAGTTCCATAGGTGGAAGACATAGATCTTTGGTGAGGTACCGACGTTTAGTACTGTAAGGAGCCCTAGGCCGCCTCTCTCTATTGCATGACAAAACAGGTGGCTTTTTGGTCTATCTACCAATCATCATCTTCATTTAACGATCCCATAATCGCTTGCAGGGTGGAGTCTGGCCAACTGATTGGAGCTATTAGAGTGTTTCATGGCCAGATGCCCTTCCTGTTGCCAATGCGGAGTTTTGTTCAGCAGATACATTCTCCTTGTGGCCAGAGTGAGAAGTATCTGTCCCTCCCTAGGATCAAACTCACAGACTTCTGATTGTGAGGCGAGAGCTCCACCTCTAGGCCAACACACCACTCTGCTTCTTGATGGCTTAGATCAGTGTTTCTCAACCTTGGTGACTTTAGGTCTTGTGGACTTCAACTCCCAGAATTCTCCAGCCAGCTGTGCTGGCTGGAGGATTCTGGGAGTTGAAGTCCACAGGACTTAAAGTCGCCAATTTGAGAAACACTGGCTTAGATGATATGGGCTATTAAGAGAGTATCTAGCTTTTGGGCACGGCCACCATGCATGAAAGAAGGTACCATGCCCGAAAGCAAAAAAATATTGGACTAAAATGCAAAAATGGTTACAGGAAATTACAAGCACCCAAATAAAGCTCAAAGCAGAACTGTTCCCTCTGGGGATTATTAAGGGAAAGTACACGAAAGAGATAAAATATTTAATTTTGCATGTAATTACAGCAGCGAGAATAGCCCAATGCTGGAAAAGTGCTACCCTGCTAAAAGACTGTTGGATAATCCAAAATATTCCTGATTGCGCAGAGATGGATAAACTCACCTTGGAGTTGAGGGACAAGGAAGACTCAGAATATTGTACAGTTTGGGAAAACTGGTATCAATGGAGGAATAACAGGAAAATGAAATGCACAGCTTAGAAACATAGATGTATAGATATAGGAATATTAGGAATGTGTACAAATGTATTTGAATAACAAATGGGTACGTTAGTACTGTCAAAAAGGATTGTAACTTATGCAAAGCTATTTTTAAAGGTATTTGTATCATAATGTTTTAAATTTTTAAGAAAGGTTTTTTTCGTCCCAAAAAAAAAAGAGAGACAGTATTGAGCTGACTTTTCTTCGACCGTCTTCATCCTTTTGTCTTTCCTTTTTTTGGCAGATGATGGCGATCTGTTCAGTGTCCTTCTCCAGATAGGACAAGTGCCTTGGTCGAAGGAGGTGAATGAGCTCGCCGGCCACCCCTGAAGAGGCAGGTGGAGGCAGACCATCGCCCAGCATCTATGTTTCCAGCTTTGCACCCAAAATCAGAGACTGGCCTTGCCTTGGGTAGCAACCAGACATAAGAGGGGACGATGTATACCTTCCTGCCGGAGAACTTCACTCCGGTGAAGCAGAAGCCATCCAAAGAGCTGAAGCCCATGATTGGTGCCATTGTGGTGGGCCTCGTTTTGTTCATTACCGCCATAGTGGCGTGGTGCTACTACGTGGCGTCCCTTCGGAAGGCGGAGAGGCTTAAGACGGCGGAGATGGATTTGCGGCAAGACGGATTCACCATCAAGAACCAGAACGGCGAGCTGGTCTTCGAGGTGGCCTTCCAGTCGGGGCTTCTGGACCTGGAGTCCTGCTCCAGGGAGGGGGCCAATTTAACCTGCACCCAGACCGACAAAGGGAAAGTCAACTTCTTCATCAAGATCGTCAATCCCAAGGACACCGTGATCTGCTACCGCGTGCGCTGGGAAGAGTTTGTGGCGGACACGGTGGTGGATCATAAAATGTTCTGGGGTGATGCCTTCTGGTATGGGGGCTGTGAGATGAGTGTCCAGCATTGGCCAATCAAGCTGCCTGGATACCAGGAGCCCATGCCTTTTGTGACCAGCGACGTCTATTCTTTAAGGAACAGTTTTGGAGGCATCTTAGAGAGGTACTGGTTGTCTTCCAAAGCTGCGGCCATCAAGATCAACGATTCGGTGCCCTTCCACCTCGGCTTCAACGCCACGGAGCCCTCCCTCGTCTTCCAAGCCAGGTATAAAGACTCGCCTTACAAACCTCCGTTGGGCCAGCCGCCTTTTCCTGAGCTGAGTTACCGCGTCTGCATTGGTTCCGACGTCACCTCCATCCACAAATACATGGTGCGGAAGTACTTCTACAAGCCCTCCAAGATACCTTCAAGGAACGCCTTCAGGTACCCCATCTGGTCCACCTGGGCCTTGTACAAGAACGACATCGACCAGGAGAAACTCCTGCGCTTTGCCGAAAACATCAAGAAGTACAAGTTCAACTGCAGCCACATCGAGATCGACGACACCTACACCCAGGCGTACGGCGACTTCGACTTTGACGCGGCCAAGTTCCCCAACATGACCGAAACCTTCAAGAAACTCCGAGAGGACGGTTTTCAGATCACCCTCTGGACCCACCCATTCATCAATTACAATTCCTCGAATTTTGGGGTGGGGATAGAGAAACAGCTGTTCATCAAGGAACCCACCGGACGGCTGCCCGCCATGGTGGAGTGGTGGAACGGCATCGGCGCCATCTTGGATTTCACCAACCCTGCCGCCCGAGATTGGTTCCAGAGCCAGCTGAGACAACTCCGCAATAAATACGGCATCTCCTCCTTCAAATTCGATGCTGGGGAGACCAGCTACCTTCCCAAACAGTTTAGCACCTTCCGACCTTTGTCGGATCCCAGTATCTGGTCCAGGCGCTACACAGAAATGGCCATCCCGTTTTACGAACTGGCGGAGGTCAGGGTGGGCTACCAATCCCAGAACATCTCGTGTTTCTTCAGGATCATTGACCGGGATTCCGTGTGGGGCTACGAACTTGGCCTGAAGTCCTTAATCCCCACCGTCCTGACCATCAGCATGTTGGGGTACCCGTTTATATCGGCCGACATGATCGGAGGGAATTTCTTCCCCAACAAAACCGACGGGGCTTTGGAAATCCCGGATCGGGAACTCTACATCCGTTGGCTGGAGTTGTCCGCCTTCATGCCGTCCATGCAGTTCTCCATCCCGCCTTGGCTGTACGATAAGGAAGTTGTCGAAATCGCCCTGAAGTTCACCAAGCTTCACGAGTCCTTGGTGGCCCCTCTCTTGTTGGAACTGGCCGGGGAGATCACCACCACGGGGGATCCCATCATACGGCCCATCTGGTGGATCTCTCCCGGGGACGAGTCTGCTCACAAGATCGATTCCCAGTTTCTCATCGGGGACACCTTGATGGTGGCTCCCGTCTTGGAGATGGGAAAACAGGAACGGGACATTTACATCCCGGCGGGCAAATGGCGGAGTTACAAAGGAGAGCTGTTTGAGAAGACTCCCACCTTGATCACAGACTACCCCGTGGATCTGGATGAAGTGGCTTACTTTGTCTGGGTCTCCTAAGCTGCCTCCATGGACGTGTGTAAAAGAGTCACCTTGCCTTATTCTGATCATCCTAACCCGAAATAATTTTAATCGGTTCAGAAGTCTGAAAGGGAAAACACGGTTGCCCGTTAATTCTTCCAATCGAAACTGAACGACGGGCGTGCAATTAAACGGGCTGCTAAAAGACAAATAAAGGTAGTCCTCTGCTTACAACCACAATTGAGCCCGAAATTTATGTCACTAAATGAGACAGTTTAGTGTCAAGTGAGCTTTGCCCCAATTCACGGCATTTCTCGGGTCGGTTGTTAAGCAAATCACTGCCATTAGTTAATAGCAGTTGTTAAGCGAATCCAGCTTTGCTGTTGCTTGTATGAAGGTCACAAAAGGGACACAGCAACTGTCATAAGTACATGCCAGTTGCCAAGCCTCCGAACGTTTATCCCGTGCCTGTGAGAATTCTGCAACGGTGATCAATGTGAAAAAACCGTCCTAAGCCACTTTTTTCAGTGCTGTTATAACTTTGAACAGTCACTAAGGGAATCGTTGTAAGTCAAGGACTACTTGTATTGTCACCAAATTTGCACAGAGCAGCAAAAGGCCTCGCTTGGATGCTGAGAATCGTTGTTTCTGAATTGTGTGTCTGTGTGTGTGTGTTTATTTGCACTCAACCGGTGGTCTTCCGTTTTCTTCAAAGGTGGGTCGTGTAAGGCCAAATTCCTTGAGTGATTGATTAATCATCTCACCTTCAAGCGTTTCTGGATGGTTTAACATCAGGAATTGGGAAAAAAGAGGAGGAATTTAATTCTAAGCTGCTGAGAATTTGCTCCCAAACGGGTTTTTAAAGAGCAGCGAAAAGAAGCGCTGGAAAATGTGTATTGTATACGGAAAACCGTATTGTTTTTTAACTGGGAAGGCATCTAATATTGCTCCAACCAAGTCTATCTACCGGAGGGAGTGGTTAAAAAAACAAAATCAGAAAGGAAGGGGGGGGGGAGGTCACACATACATGATCAAAACCCCTTGTGTCACACATACAGCACAGGTAATCCTCGACTTATGGTCCCAATTGAGCCCAGAATTTCCGTTGCCAGGTGAGAGGGTTAAATGAGTTTTGCTTCAAAAATTTTAGCAAGGGGTTCTCTGCCCTGTCGCTGGGTGGGCGTGGCCACGGTGGGCGTGGCCTAGTCGGCCTCCTGCACCACAGCAGGGTGGGTGTGGTTTTGCCCTCTCTGGGCTCCGGAGGCTTTCCTTGAGTCTCCGGGAGAGCGAAAACAGCCTCCCTAGGCTCCGGAGGTCCTCTGAAGGGTGAAAAATAGGCCTACCGGAAGTTTGCCTTCCCGAACCTCCGATAGGCCCGTTTTTTGTCCTTCCCGAGCCTCCGCGTGTGCCCTGCTCTTAGCTGCATCCAAAATGGGCCGCGTGGGGACTCCTAGGAGGGGCGGGGCTGGGTGGGTGGGGCCAGCCGGGAGTAGGATTTGGGGGTTCTCTGAACTGCACAGAATCTTAGCTAGAGGTTTCTCCCGAACCCCTGCAAACCCCCAGGAGCCCACCCCTGGTTTTGCCCCTCTTTGCGACCTTTCTTGTCACTGCGGTTGAGCGAATCGCTGCAGTCGTTAACTCAGTCCCACGGTTGTTAAGCGAATCCGGCTTCCCCATTGACTTTGCTTGTCAGGAGGTCGCCAAAAGGGGTCACAACCCCGGGACGCTGCAACCGTCATAAGCTACAGTGGTCGTAAGGGTGAAAACGGTCCCAAGCCACTTTTTTTCCGGTGCCATTGTCACTTTGAACGGTCACTAAATGAACCATTGTAAGTCGAGGACTACCTCTGCATGTAAAAAGCTGGGCTTCCCACGGTCAGGACTACCAACCTGAGTTTTCAAATCCCTCCCGGTGGATTTCTTGGCTGCCGCACAACCAGCCTTAAGTTTTAAAGCACCGTAAGCTATTATTTGAAACCAGCTTTGTTTTCCTAAAGGGAATAAGTCGAATAAATACAGGGATATATTTATAGAAATGCAGGGATATCTCCCTGTCTGGTTTTCAAAGGAGGCTGGTAACCAAGGAATGAAGCAGCCACGTAGGCAATGGTGGGATTCAAATAATTTCACAACCGGTTCGTCTGAACAGATACGAACTGGCTGAATCTCACTTCTTGTACATAAGTTTGATTAAACAGGCCCGGGCTGGCTCCTTGGCTCCTCTAGGCTTTGGGAAAGACAAAAAGGGTGTGGATCCGCCTTATATTTTCCAGTTTTGCACCTCAAAAGGCTTAGCGGTGGCTTCAGTCGTGTGGAATTCTGGGATCGTGTAGTTCCAACACATCTGGAAGGCCAGAGGTTGGGGAGAGATTCCTTTCTTTGTCCCTCCCTCTGCTAGTGACTTTCTTATCCAGGCAATTAACCCACCAAAATCCATCCATGCACAACATAGTTATAATTTCACCCACAATATCTGGTAAGATCCAATTTAGAAGTGGATAATTGGGTTGAACCGTGGTGCTCTCTGAGTTTCATTATTTTCTTGTAGACGTTTCATGATCCAACTAGGGAACATCATCAGTGCCAGGGGGGGTGGGGAGTGGTCTCTGTTTGTATACAGGTGGCTTGCCCTGTCACTGTTGGTGTTTTCTTTTTCGTGGTTCCTTCACTAGGCTGTTGTTCTCCGTTACCTTATCTGTCTGTTGATCCACAGGCACATAGAGATAAATAGCATCTACACACCATTAAAAAGAGATGCTTAAAAAGGAAACAAAAAGACCCAAACTAATCCTTACCAGTGACCAATACCCAGATAAACAAAGGTAAACCCAAAGATTAATACTAGACCAACAATCAAGAAGTAAACCTTATCCCAGTCAAGGAACTGCCAACTCAGACAAACAATATAACAATCAAGGAACCACCAACAACACTGACAGGACAAGCCATTTGTACATAAACAGAGTGCAAACCCCACTCTCTTTTAGCACTGATAAAGTTATCTAGTTGGGTAATGAAAAGTCTGCAAGCTAATCACCAACTTCAGAGAGCACTAAGGACCAGACAATCTTCTTCCTCCTCCTCTCCATAAACCCACTCCTTTCTAGCACTGATGATATTCCCTAGTTGGATCATGAAACATCAGCAAGAAAACCACCCAGCTCAGAGAGCACCAAGGGCCCCAGTCCATCCTCCTCCTCCTCCTCCTCCTCCTCCTCCTCCTCCTCCTCCTCCTCCTCCTCCTCCTCCTCCTCCTCCAATCCCACTCCCTTCTAGCACTGATGATGTTACCTAGCTAGGTTAAGGTTTAAGGTTTAAGGTTTATTGAATTTATAGACTGCCCCCTCTCCCCGTAGGGACTCGGGGCGGTGTACAGACCGTTCATGTTCAAGACAACAAAACATAACATAAGACATCATGAAACGGGTCATGAAACGTCTGTAAGAAAACCACTATCAGAGAGCACCAAGGACCCCACAATCCTTATCATCATCATCATCATCATCATCATCATCATCATCATCCTCTCCATAAACCCACTCCTTTCTAGCACTGATGATATTCCCTAGTTGGGTCATGAAAACCACCCAGCTCAGAGCACCAAGGACCCCACAGTCCTTTTCCTCCCCTTCCTCCTCCTCTCTGCAAACCCTACTTCCTTCTAGCACTGACGATGTAACCTAGTTGGGCCATGAAACATCTGCCAGAAAGCCCCAAGGACTCCACAGTCCACCCCTGAGTTGCAAATATTCTCTTCTATCCACAGAACAAATCAATTCCTGCTGTACCAAAAAGGGAGAATTATGACTTCTCTGTCTGGAAGACAAATGTAACTTAGTGCAGTCCAGATGCTATTAAAGTTTTGATTAAACATGGCAAGAGTCTTCATTTGATTATGTCTTTTTGAATTCAGGAAGGGATTTAAGTTCCCATTGTCCTATCTGCAATTCTGGGGCGACTGTGCCATCCTCGGAAAAATGAACGAAAGGTACTCTTTTCATATCTCCTCGAGCTGAAAATGTCTTCCCCTCGCATTTCATTCCTTCAGAAGGTACCATAATTAGATGGCTGAAATCCAAGATATACCTTGATGACAGCAAGGAGTCTGAGAAGATTACAGGTAGTCCTTGACTTACGACCACAATTGAGCCCAACATTTATGTTGCTAAGTGAGACATTGTGAGCTTTGCCCCATTCTACCACCTCTCTTGCCACCGTTGTTAAGTGAATCACTGCAGGGAGTAAGCTAGTCATGTTTTTAAGTGAATCCTGCTTCCCCATTGACTTGGCTTGTCAGAAGGTCGCAAAAGGGGATCACGTGGCCCCGGGGCACTGCGACTGTCATAAACATGAACCAGCTGCCATGCGTATGAATTTGGATCCACCTGGCCATGCAGCAACAGTCCTAAGTGTGAAAAAAGGTCATAAGTCATGTTTTTCAGCGCCATTGCAACGTTGAACGGTCACTACACAAAGTGTTGTAAGTCAAGGACTGCCTGTAATGTCCTGAACCCACATCTAGGGTGCTGCACTTATCATCACAACGGTGCAAATTTAGGATTTACAAAGCAATGTCTCAGAAAATACAGATCATCGTCTAGGAATAGAAAAAAGTTGGCAATCAGGAAACCAAGAGAAGGATGAGGACAAGTGTGAAGTTGCTGGATTGAGAAATGGGAAAATCTTGACAGCATCTCTTAAACAGTATTTTGAAATGACTGCAAAATGACGATTTGAATTAAAGCAGCCTCACAGTCCTCAGTGGGATGCAGTGGCTAAGACACTGAACTTGTCGATCAGAAAGTTCAGTGGTTCAAATCCCTAGCGCTGCATAACGGAGTGATCTCCCGTGACTTGTCCCAGCTTCTGCCAACCTAGCAGTTCGAAAGCACATAAAAAATGCCAGTAGAAAAATAGGAACCACCTTTGTTGGGAAGGTAACAGTGCTCTGTGTGCCTTTGGCGTTGAGTCATGCCGGCCACAAGACCACGGAGACATCTTCGGACAGCGCTGGCTCTTCGGCTTTGAAACGGAGATGAGCACCGCCCTCTAGAGTCGGGAATGACTAGCACATATGTGCAAGGGGAAACCTTTCCCAATCCCACAGTCCTCACAGTTAAAGTCAAGAAATCATCATTATCCAATGCACAGCACTTCTTCAAATGTTCTTTTAGCGATAATAGAGAATTGGAATTCAAAAGTTGCTAAATGTTACAGTCATTATTACATAAAAATTTTAAATACTATTTAAAAAAGATGTGAAGATGACATTTTAGTTTAAATGAAATTTCTTGTGCGTCTAATCACAGTTGGCCAAATAAAATATTCAATTCAAGTGGGGAAGGAGAGAGAGGAAGATCATTTGCATCGTTATAGATCGTCGAGAAAAAAAAAATAGAAAGGGAATATATTTTCCTTCTTTGTCCTAAAATTAAAACCCCATTGAGTCATCCATTCATGTTTTTACAGTGAATGGTGAAGGCTTGTAATCTGTCCAGATAACTTTCATTTATCAGGTGGAAGTTTAATAAATAATAATGTTAATGCTGCCTGGTCTGATTCCTTTTGCAACTGGGATAAAAATGACTTTGGGGGAAGATATAAACCTCTTTAATATTAAACATTGGCTACTTCCCCAGATCTTTGTTAATCAGTTTGCATGGGGAACCTATCCTAGCTTGTCAATTGTTGTTTGATTTGGACCAAAGGGGAACAGTTTGTAAGCTATGAAATTTCCCCAACTTGTCCCTTTCCAGAAATTTGGGCTTACAAAATTAATTACATAAAGTAGACCAGAACCTACTACTTGATAAGATCGAAAAATGTGGGTTAGACAGCATCACCACCAGATGGATTCATAACTGGCTGACCAACCGCACTCAACGTGTAGTCCTCAATGGAACTGCATCTACATGGAGGGAAGTATGCAGTGGAGTACCCCAAGGCTCTGTTTTGGGCCCAGTACTCTTCAACATCTTCATCAATGATTTGGATGAGGGAATAAATGGGGAACTCATCAAATTTGCAGATGACACCAAGCTGGCAGGAATAGCCAACACTCCAGAAGATAGGCTTAAGATACAGAAGGATCTTGAGAAACTTGAACATTGGGCACTATCTAATAAAATGAAATTCAATGGTGAAAAGAGTCAGGTTCTACATTTAGGAAAGAAAAACAAAATACACAGGTACAGTATAGGTGGTACCTTGCTCAACAGTAGTAACTGTGAGAGGGATCTTGGAGTCCTAGTGGACAACCATTTAAATAGGAGCCAGCCGTGTGCAGCAGTTGCCAAAAAAGCCAACACAGTTCTAGGCTGCATCAACAGAGGGACAGAATCGAGATCACATGAAGGGTTAATATACCACTTTATAAGGCCTTGGTAAGGCCACACTTGGAATACTGCATTCAGATCTGGTCGCCACGATGCAGAAAAGATGTGGAGACTCTAGAAAGAGTGCAGAGAAGAGCAACCAGGGTGATTAGAGGACTGGAAACTAAAACATACAAAGAACAGTTGCAGGATTTGGGTTTGGCTAGTCCAGAGAAAAGAAGGACTAGGGGGGACACGATAGCAATCTTCCAGTATTTGAGGGGCTACCACAAAGAAGGGGTGTTTCTAATCAATGTTTTTAAGAAGAGATTGAATTTCCTGACAGTGAGGACAATTAACCAGTGGAACAGCTTCCCACCAGAAGTTATGGGTGCTGCATCACTGGAGGTTTTTAAGAAGAGATTGGACAGACATTTGTCTGTAAAGGTATAGGGTCTCCTGCTTGAGTGGAGGGTTGGACTAGAAGACCTCCAAGGTCCCTTCCAACTCTGTTATTCTGTCAAGCAACCAGTCAAGGACAATCTGTATTGCGGTCAAAATAAAACCACAATGGCAAATGTTCACACCATTCACCCCAACACTGATGGGCAGCTTTAGACAACATGTTGACCTTAAACACATAAAGGCATTTAGCTTTGAATATTGTGTGAACACATATTCCATTCTTCACCCAAATTTTGCAGATGGTTGTAAACTCAACCCACACATTTTAGATTGTAAGACATGGACCCTAGTTTCTGGTTCCTATGAGAATAATCTCTCAGTTAAAATGTTAGTTAATATTTTTAATACAATGTACAGTTGGGAATCAGATTTCCAGTTGGGAAAACACGATTGCTGGCTCTCTTCACATTTTTGTTTTGTGTTCAATCTGTTCTTTGAAACGCAAGTGTAATTCCACATTCTCTTCTACGTTGTCTGGAAAGTGAAAAATTCAGAGGTCTGGAATCAAAAATCCCCTCCGCCTCTAGAAATATAAGATACATACGTCCCAAAACTTCACTTTGGGATATTTCATATTTATTGTTTGTATGCCATTTTTCTAAATTGCAGATCTGGCTTCCATTCAAATGGAGACGGTGAAGGTGCACATATAAAAATGAAAATCCCAATAAAACAATAACGTGAACATTCATACAAACTACATAGTATGCAGTAATGATCAATTGAGGTAGTGTTGTGGCCCAACAGTGCCTGGCTGAGCTGTTGGTAGAATCTGACAGCGATGACCACGATGGGTCTACCCTGGAGGCTGAGGAAGACTCTGGGGGGTGTTCGGAGTCAGAGCAGGGACTAGAGAGGCCTGTTGGCTACCAGGAAGCGTCTGAGTCAGGGAGCAGTGAGGAAGAACAGTGGGAGGCTGTCCCTGATGTACGTAGGCGTAGGGCTGCGAGGAGGAGGGAGCAGCTTTGGAAAAAGGCTTATAGAAGGAGATAGGAACAGGTGGCTACTGATTGGCCCCTCCCAGAGAGCTTATAGGTGGGGCGACAGGAGGAGAATTTTGCAAGAAATAACAGTTTACTAATCCAGGCGTAGAGAAAGATTGGGAGAATTTCGTGAGTTCAAGCCTTGTTTTCATAGAGATAATTTTCTGGGCTCCCAGCCAAGGGGTCGCTTGTCTCCCTCCTTAGTTGTGGCAGAAAGCCAAGTCTGTGTCCGTATATATTGTAGAGGCTTGGGACAGAACAGGTAGTCTAATTGTTTTGAGCTGAGGCCTGAAATATTGTAAGATAATGCTTGAAACTTTGAGCATCATCAAAAAGTCGTCTTTTTCGCCTATATGATGGCATCTCAATTGATATTATGTGATGAAACATCTGGAAGAAAACAATGAAACCACCCACCGTCCTCTTCCTCTGCCTGATGAATGTTACCTAGTTGGCTAATGAAACAGCTGCAAGAATACAAATAAAGCCCAGAGAGAGCACCAAGGACCACACAGGCCTCCTCCTCCTCTTCCCCACAACCCCCTTCCTTTTGAGCACTGATGTTGTTACCTAGTTGGGTCATGAAATGTTTGCAAGACAAGAACCAACCTCAGAGAGCACCAAGGACCCTACAGTTCATCCCTGAGCTACAAATATTCGCTTCTATTGATATCTATCTATCATCTATCTATCTATCATCTATCTACCTATCTCTAGCCATCATCTGTCTGTCTGTCTATCTCTCTGTCTATCTACCTACCTACCTATCAATCTCATCTCACTATCTTTCTATCTCTTTCTCGATCTCTAGCTATCTTTCTATCTATTTTTCTATAATTTCATCTCTCTCTCATCTATCTATATACCAATTTCATCTCTCTATGTTTCCCTCTCTCCATCCATCATCTGTCTGTCTGTCTATCTATCAGTCTCAATCTCTGTCTTTCTGTCATCTGTCTCTCATCTACCTATATACCAATCTTATCTCTGTCTATCCATCCATCCATCCATCCGTCTATCCATCTGTCTGTCTGTCTGTCTGTCTGTCTGTCTGTCTGTCTGTCTATCTATCTATCTATCTATCTATCTATCTATCTATCTATCTATCTATCTATCTATCTATCTATCTATCTATCATATATCTGTCATCTATCTATCTATCTATCTATCTATCATCTATCTATCTATCTATCTATCTATCAATCATCTATCTGTCATATATCTATCTTAATGTCAGATCAACCATCAAGCAGTAAACAACATTGGAATCAAGGAAGTACCTACCAGGAAGTGCACACCACTGGTACATAAACAGAGAGCAAACACCACTCCCTTTTAGCCTGATAAATGTTACCTAGAGACCTAAATATTCCCGGAGAAGAAGTTGAGACGAAGGTCTCATGACATTCACTTGTCCTTCTTTCCATGTCACCCATTCCCTGATTAGTCACCCTGGTATTGATTGTCCCATCTGTTGGGCTAAGATAACAATTCTTCCCCATCATGGACAGCTGAGACGAACAGCTTGTCAGCTGTGAAGGTTCAGCAGAATGAAAAGACACATTTGCCATGTGTTAGGAAAAAATAATTATGAGCAATAAATCATTCTTCATCAAAAAAATAAACATTTGGAGTCAAGTCCCCGTCACCTGAAGATTGAATGAGATGTCCTCTTCCAATTGCATGATTCTAAGAGAATTTCAATATGTTTTGGCCTAGAGATTCTCCGTCATCCAGGTCATGGTTGTCCCAAAGGTACTTTTTTCAAGAGGCAACTGGACTTTCTTGTTTTTTGGTTTGAAGACGTTTTGCTTCTCATCCAAGAAGCTTCTTCAGCTCTGATTGGATGGTGGGGAAGGGAAGGATTTATACTCCTTGCAGACAGCTGGTCATTTGTATCTTTTTTGGAGAGTCGTTGAGGCCACTTGGAGGTTTGTCTGTGTCCTCAGGGTCACCTGAGTGGTGCAAATGGTATGGTCTACCATTTTTTTCCTCTGAAAATCCATTCCTTCTCCCACACCATTCCAACGGGCTTCATCTCAAATTGTATAGCTAAATGTCTGTAGAGGTTCTCAGTCCTCCAGGTCCTGGTTGTCCCAAAGGTGCTTTTTTCAAGAGGCAACTGGACTTTCTTCCTTCCATTCCCCACTTTCCTGTCAGAGCTGAAGAAGCTTCTTAGATGAGAAGCGAAACGTCTTCAAAGAAAAACCAAGAAAGTCCAGTTGCCTCTTGAAAAAAAAAGCACCTTTGGGACAACCAGGACCTGGAGGACTGAGAATCTCTACAGACTTTTAGCTATGCAATTTGGGATGAAGACCCTTGGAATGGTGTTGGAGTAGGAATGGATTTCCAGAATGGATTTACAGGAACCATTTGCACCACTCAGGTGACCCTGAAGACACAGATAAACCTCTAAGAGGCCTCAAGGACCCTCTAAAAGGATGCAAATGACCAACTGTCTCCAAGGAGTATAAATCCTTCCATTCCCCACCATCCAGTCAGAGCTGAAGAAGCTTCTTGAATGAGAAACAAAACGTCTTCAAAAGAAATAACCAGGAAGTCCAGTTGCCTCCTGAAACCTTTGGGGACAGTTTGGCCTGGAGAGATTTAAGGAACCAAAAAGAAATAAGCCACCTCATCCAGATCCACGGGGTAGTCCGTGATCAAGGTGGGAGTCTTCTCAAACAGCTCTCCTTTGTAACTCCGCCATTTTCCCTCCAGGATGTAGATGTCTCTTTCCTGTTTTCCCATCTCTAAGACGGGAGCCACCATCAAGGTGTCCCCGATGAGAAACTGGGAATCGATCTTATGAGCGAACTCGTCCCTGGGAGAGATCCACCAGATGGGCCGTATGATGGGATCCCCCGTGTTGGTGATCTCCCCGGCCAGTTCCAGCAAGAGAGGGGCCACCAAGGACTCGTGAAGCTTGGTGAACTTCAGGGCGATTTCGACGACCTCCTTATCGTAGAGCCAAGGCGGGATGGAGAACTGCATGGACGGCATGAAGGCGGACAACTCCAGCCAACGGATGTAGAGTTCCCGATCCGGGATTTCCAAAGCCCCGTCGGTTTTACCTGGGATAAAATTTCCACCGATCATATCTGGTAGGATGAAATGGTATCCCAGAAGGCCAATGCTTAGAACTGTGGGAATTATGGATTTTAGCCCAAGCTCGTATCCCCAGATTGAATCCCGGTCAATAATACGGACAAAACACGGGATATGTTGAGTCTGGTATCCCACACGAACCTCTGAAAGCTCATAAAAAGGGCTGGCCATTTCTGCATAATACCTGGACCAATTGCTTGGATCCAGAAGAGGCTGGAAGGTAGTGAACTCTTTGGGAAGGTAGCACGTCTCCCCGGCATCAAACTTGAAGGAGGATATGCCATATTTTAAGCCAAGTTCCTTTAGGTGAGCGTGAAACCAATCTACGACCGAAGGGTTGGTGAAATCCAAGATGGCGCCAATTCCATTCCACCACTTCACCATGGCGGGGGACCCTTCGTTTCGTTGCGTGACAAAAAAACGTTTCTCGATTCCTTCCTTAAAGTTGGGTGATTTCTCGTGGACAAACGGGTGGATCCAAACTGTAACGTTTAACCCGTCTTTCTTAAGATTTGCAAACATTTCCGCTGCACGAGGGAACTTCAAGACGTCGAAGTCAAAGTCGCCGTAACTCTGCGTGTACATGTCGTCGATTTCAATATGGCTGGCTTTAAATCCGTGTTTTAGGATCATTTGGGCAAATTCCTGAACTTTCTTTTGATCAACCTCCTTTTTGTAAAGGGCCCAAGTGGACCAGACTGGAAACCTGAACATCTGTTCTGACGGAACCATCAAAGGTTTCCTGAAATAATTCTGTGACATGTATTTATGGGTGGAAGTCATGTCAGGAGCCACGCAGACATGGTAACATAACCTTGGAAAAGCTTGGTTCTCCAGCAAAGAACCATATGGAGAATCTTTATACCTGGCTTGGAAAACAAGAGATGGTTCGGTGGCGTTGAAGCCAAGGTGGAAAGGAACCAAGTCATCGATCTTGAGAGCTACTCCTTTGGAGGACAACCAATATCTCTCCAGGACACCTCCGAAACTCTTCCGAAAAGAGTAGACATCACTGGTCACGTAAGGCATGGGTTCCTGGTATCCTGGCAGCTGGATTGGCCAATGCTGGACGCTCATCTCATAGCCTCCATACCAGGAGGCATCTCCCCAGAACATTTTGTGTTCCACCACCGTCTCTGCTAGAAACTCTTCCCAGGTGATGGAGTAGCAGCTCGTGGTCCTCTTTGGTTTCATTGCTCTGATCATGAAACGAATTTTTCTTTTATCTGTCCTAGAACAAGTCAACATATCTGTTCCCTGGAAGCAGGACTCCAGGTCAAGGACACCAGATTGAAAGGTCAACCTGAAGATGACGTCTTCATCCCGGTTCTTGAGGGTGAACCCACCCTTTCGTAACTCCAGCTTCTCCATCTTCATTCCGTCTGTCGTCTGGAAAAGAACGACATAGGAACACCCAAGTGCTACCACTATTACAAGTAAGCCCATTATGAGTAAGGGACACGCCACCCGATGAGACGGTGAGGATGCTGGAGACATCTGCCTGGCTTCCTGCTCCTTCTCCAGATGTTCTCCTTTCCCTTGGCGATGGAAGGGCTGAGTCTTCATTTCGGTAGAACCAGGAGCTCAGTCTGGATTTTGCCCTTGAGAGGAAAAGAAAAACGAAATTCTGTCTTTGGGTTTTGCTGATTAGATAAGTTTCTTGTTACAGGTACGGCTAGTCCACATTAAGCACCTAAAGCAGGGGTGTCAAACTTAAGGCCTGCGGGCTGGATCTGGCCCGTGCGGTGCTTAGATCTGGCCCCCGGGCCGGCCTGGAAACAGTGACGGATAGGCCCATGGTGCTTCTGCCAGCGAAAACAGGAAGCAGGGCGATGGGGGGGGGGGGGGCGCAGGCTCAGTTTTTGCTGTCAGAGGGCTATCTAGAAAAACTAAGGACCTTGAAAATAAAGGATAGAGAGGAATCGGCGTACTTCAAGATAAGGGGAAGATTTTCGGGAGAGGGTGCGGCTAAGAAATAAATATTTATTATTATTTATTTATTTATGAATGGTTAGAGAAAGAATACAGAAAAGAAAGTAAGGGGAAGATATGGAACCCAGGTGATATGCCATTAAGTAGAGAAGGGGGGGAAATGGGGGGAAAGAGGGAAGACAATAATTGTAAGTATATATTCAAAAGTAAGATACAAAGGGGGGGGGAGAAACATAATCAGGATAGATTTGAGAAGGAAAGGGAACAAGAAATGATACTCCACTATTTTGGGGTCTGCGGGAATACCACCCCAAGAA
The DNA here is from genome assembly GCF_964273705.1 of Natrix helvetica. Taxonomy (NCBI): domain Eukaryota; kingdom Metazoa; phylum Chordata; class Lepidosauria; order Squamata; family Natricidae; genus Natrix; species Natrix helvetica. The sequence continues at coordinate 2,326,817 of NC_138552.1, forward strand.
AATAAAAATTAAGAGCTGGAAGAGACACCTACAACAATAGAAAAATAAAGGAAGAGAGGAGGAGAGGAGAGGAAGAGGAAGGAAGGAAGATAGAGGTGAGGAGAGGAAGATGGAAGGGAGAAGGAGAGGGCAGGAATGGGAAGAGGAAGAAAGGAGTAGGGGAGAGGAAAGGGAAGAAGGAAGGGAAAGGAGGGAGGAAGGAAGGAAGTAGAGAAGGGAGGGAGGGAGAAAAGAAAGGGAAAAGAAGGTGGTGTCAAAACTGGCGAGGGATGGTAAACAAAGCAATCCAAAAGGTATATTATAACCCTGTAAATGGAATGATAAATGTATAAGAACGACAAATGTAAAAAAGAATAATAACTGTGTGAATGTATACCTATCATTGTAAGAGAACAAAGAAAAAAAAAACGAAGGAAAAAGGTTTCCCCTTCTGCATTTGAGCATGCAAGAAGGACAGGAAAGGAGAAAGGGAAAGAGGAAGGAAAAAGAAGGAAAGAGGGGAAGGAAGAAGAAAAGAGAATGAAGAGGGAAGGAAAAAGAAGAGAAGAAAGGAAGGAAGGAAATATAGTGAGAGCGAGGGAGGGTATCAGAGAAATCCTGCCTTAGCACTTGGCCACCACAGGTGCCCCTGGCACGAGTCCCATGTCACTCGCACCAGGGCCACGCCCACCAGGGCCATGCCCACCATGCCCACGCCTGCTATGGCCATGCCCATACATCCGGCCATTCGGCCCCCACCCACCCACCCCGGCCTCCAAGGTCAAACACAACCCTGAGGTGGCCCTCAATGAAATGGAGTTTGACCTAAAAAGTAAAAAGTTGAGGCTGTAGTGTTATTATTTTCTTCTAAAGGTAGTCCTCAGCATACAACCATAACTGAGTCCAGGCTTTCTGTTGCTAAGCGAGACAGTTGTTAAGTGAAATTTGCCCCATTTTACAACCAATCTTACCACTGCCGTTATGCAAATCACTGCAGTTCTTAAGTTAGCCACCCAGTTGTTAAGTGAATCAGGTTTCCTCATTGAATTTGTGGGTCAGAAGGTCGCAAAAAGGGATCACGTGATCCCGGGACACTGCGACCGTCATAAACATGAGTCAGATGCCAAGCCTCTGGATTTTGATCGTGTGACCACGGGGAAGCTGCAGTAGTCGTAAATGTGAACAATGATCACAAGCCATTTTTTCCACTGCCGTTGTAACTTAAAATGGTCACTAAATGAGTGGTTGTAATTCAAGGATGACCTTTATCAAGCATGTACAAGTAAAAAGTTGTCACAGTTTTATTCTACTGCACTAAAGCAGTTCGGAAATCAATGCTTTTCTTTCTTTTTCTCCGCTCTCTCTCCTTCCCTCTCTCCCTCTCTCTCCCCTTGTCCCTTCCTCATTTCCCCCCTTTCAATTCAATTTTATACAGGCAGTCCTCGACTTAAGACAGTTCATTTAGTGACTGTTTTAAGTTACAGCAACACCGGAACAAAAGGTGACCTAAGACCAGTTTTCACACTTAACGACCGTTGTAAGCATCCCCAGGGCCACATCGTCAAAATTCAGACACTTGGCAACCGACTCGTATTTATGACGGTTGCAGCATCCCCTTTTGCAACCTTCTGGCCAGCCACGTCAACAGCAGAAGCCGGATTCGCTTAACGACCGTGTGACTAATTTAAGAATGGCAGTGATTCACTCCACAGATGCGGTGGGAAAAGTCGCAAAACCCACTTAACACATTTCTCCTCTTGCGACATAAATTTGGGGCTCACTTGTGGCCATAACTTGAGTACCATCTGCACTTCAATAAATGTAATAAAAGTATTTTTTTAACAAACAGACCCGGGATCTCGATTGTAGCTCAGAAGGGGAGGCTTTTGAGCACTTTATAAAGCCTTGGTAAGGCCACACTTGGAATCCTGCATTCAGTTTTGGTCGCCACGATGTAGAAAAGATGTGGAGACTCTAGAAAGAGTGCAGAGAAGAGTAACAAAGAGGATTAGAGGACTGGAGACTAAAACATATGAAGAACAGTTGCAGGAACTGGGTATGTCTAGTTTAATGAAAAGAAGGACTAGGGGAGACATGATAGCAGTCTTCCAATATCTCAGGGGTTGCCACAAAGAAGAGGGAGTCAAACTATTCTCCAAGGCACCTGAGGGCAGAACAAGAAGCAATGGGTGGAAACTAATCAAGGAGAGAAGCAACGGGCGGCGCCTAGAGCCTTCTCTGTGATGGGCCCAACCCTCTGGAATGACCTCCCCCACGACATCAGAACTACCACCGACTTCCGCTCCTTCCGACAAAAACTAAAGACTCACTCATAGTTTTATTTTACCTCCTGGCAGATATTTTTAATTGGAATTTCTGGGGAACTATTTTAAATTTAATTCTTGGGGTATTTTTAGGGGTCGTTTTTTAAATATTGTATTTTAAATGCTTTACTTAATGTACAGTTTTATAACCTCCTCCATGTAAGCATTTAATTATTTAAGTATTTAAATATTTAAGTATTTGTTTTATGTATTCTTTTTATGTATTCCATCGACTGTACACTGCCCCGAATCCCTTTTGGGAGAGGGGGCGGTCTAGAAATATGAATAAAAGTAAAGTAAAGTAAAGAACTAAGGAGAAATGTCCTGACAGTGAGAACAATTAATCAGTGATGGGTCTTGCTTCCATAAGTTGTAAAATGCTTAAAGACTGGAAGTCTTTAAGAAGATGTTGGATATCCATTTGTCAGAAGTGGTATAGGGTTTCCTGCCTAAACGGGGTTGGACTAGAAGACCTCAAAGGTCCCTTCCAACTCTGTTATTCTGTAGGAAGTTAGCACCCACCCCTCTCCTAGAAAAATGAAATATCCTGGGAAATACTGAAAAGGCAGAATATTATATTTCCCTGGATAAGAAATGGAGAAACATGTTTTTAGGCAGGAAACAGACTCACTCTTAATAGCCCCCACCTTTGTCAATGGCAATTTTAAAAAAGCCTGGGCTAGTCTACTCTACATAGCAAAGATCCCCCCTTCAGATCCAGGGTGATGGGATTAAGGCATGAAAGTATTAGCCTCTTTTTCCCTTCACCCAACATCTGGAAGCACGTGACCCCCCTCTCTTTTCTGCCCAGGACCTCAAACCACGTGATCCTGTCCACCATTAAAACCATCTTCCCAAGCAGCCTCCGTGTTTCCGGGGTCTTTTTCCCCCACTTGGAGCTGAACCCAGAAGGACATTTTCCCCATCAATTCTATTCTGCTGAGCTGCCTTAGGTGGAAGCGCTTGCTCCGTCTTCTACTGGGAGGATACAAACAACCACACCAGAATACAGATGTTGTTTACCTTGGGCGACCTAATTTAGCAATCCTGCTTCTTGGGAGGCTGCGGGGAGGGGGAAAGGGAGGTTCTTTTGCAATTTTTCGGCCTCCCCTTCTCGGGCCAAAGCCAGCGTCCTCACGCCTGCTACTGTGTCCAGATCAGCTGACCAAGGATACTTATGCAACCCCCTTGCCCAGCTGGGGATGCGCCAGGAAAGCTCTGGCCATTGAAATAACTCGGGAGGTGGGGAGGAGGAGGAGGGAGAGGAGGAGGGAGAAGAAGACACTTTAGGGAGGGAATCCTGGCAGCGGCGGTGGGGGGGGGGAGAATGGGGGGGTCAAAGGCAGAAATAGATCCAAATAATAAATCCCACGCAAATCCCACACAGGGAGCAGAAGCTCATGGTGAAGTCGAGGAGGTCTTAGCAACTTTAGAAGAAGTGGACTTCAACTCCCAGAATTCCCCAGCCGGACATGACGGATGGTGTTACCTGGTTTGGTAATGAAACGTCTGCAAGAAAAACACCAAGCTTAGAGAGGACCAAAGACCCAACAGTTCTCCTCCCACCTTCCCTTCCTCCTTCTCCTCTCCTCCTCCCATTCCTCCTCTTTTTCACAACCTCCCACCCTTCTAGCACTGGTGATGTTATCTAGTTGGGTCATGAAATGTCTGCAAGAAAACAACCAAACTCAGAGAGCACCAAGGACTCCACAGTCCCTCCTCCTCCTCCTCCTCCTCCTCCTCCTCCTCCTCCAACAATCAAGAAATAAACAATACCCCAATCAAGGCACTATCAACTCAGACAAACAACCAAACCGCCTGTTCAAGACACCAACAATAACAGTTGCATCAACACTGACAGGATGAGCCATTGGTATAAAAACAGAGAGCATACC
>NC_138552.1:2331214-2415766 GCF_964273705.1 Natrix helvetica
GCGGTTGGAATCCCTGGCGCCACATAACGGGGTGAGCTCCCGTGACTTGTCCCAGCTAACCTAGCAGTTCAAAAACACGTAAAAATGCAAGTAGAGAAATAGGAACCACCTTTGGTGGAAAGGGAACAGCGTTCCGTGTGCCTTCTGCGGTGAGTCATGGCGGCCACATGACCACAGAGACATCTTTGGACAGCGCTGGCTCTTCAGCCTTGAAATGGAGATGAGAAGCGCCCCCTAAAATCAGGAACGACTAGCGCGTATGTGCAAGGGGAACCGTTACCTGTAAAGCCTTAATAAGGCCAGACCTGGCCTTGAATAAACAAACTGCTGGGTTTCCTTGAAATCTTGACTCTGCCTCGCCTCTGCCAGGATTCGAACTTCTTGTAAGGCTGCCGGGTCTTTTTAAGTTGTGGACGTGTTTTGTCAAATATTCCTTTTACTCCCTCTTCATGTACAGGTAGTCCTCAGCTTACAACCACAATCGAGCCCCACATTTCGGGCGCTAAGCCCCATTTGACCTCTTCTGCAGCCTTCTTTGTCGCGGCGATGAAAGGAATTGCGGCAGCTGTCAAGTTAGCAGGAGGGTCGTTAAGCGAATCTCATGGACTTTTGCTCATCGGAAGGTCGCAAAAGGGGATGACATGACACTCACACACCCTCCCGGGGGGGGGGGCAATGCTGCAACCGTCATAAATATGAGCCAGTTGCCGAGCGTCTGAATTTTAATCACAGGGACGTTGCAACGGTCCTAAGTGTGAAAAATATTTTGTAAATCCGTCTTTTTCAATGCAATGTTGTAACTACGAACGGTCACAAAACTGTTGTAAGTCGAGGACTGCCTGTATTTCCCGGCTGCGTATTCCTTTTAGCATAACTGGTGAGCTGACTAGTGAATCCTGAGTAAACCTTGACCAAGACAATACGTGGTTTTTACCTTTTCCAGTGAACCTCTGAATACCTCTTTGCCAATGTCCAATACAGCCCAGGAGCCCACCTACGTCGCCCCTGTCGTCACGTCCAGCCTGACCTGCTCTGTCCAGAGCCCTAGCCTTGCCACGGCTTCCTCCTCCTCCTCCTCCTCCTCCTCCTCCTCCTCTTACGACCAGGCCTCTGGGCATAACAGGGTGACATACCAAAGTCCGGTGCCTCCATCAGAACCTGCCTCCGTGGCTGTCATGGTGAGTATGCCCAGGGAAACCCACCACCGATTGCCTTTGGTGGACTTCTTAAGGTGAGGGTCTTTGCTGGCATCGGATGCCCTTCCCTCCCAACTGTGTTCCTTTATATTTACTTTTATTTGGATGTTTTTAGGGTCTTTCCCTTGCCAAACTCACAAGCAACAACATACACTATGGAAAAATACAATTACTTATTTATTTAGCATCTCACGAGAAACCTAACCGAAGAGAAGTAAATGTGTGCACAAGCATATTTATAAAAACACAGGCATCATCATTCAACGAGCGCAAGATCCCTTGAGGGGTGGAGCCTAGGCAACTGACTAGAGCTAGCAGAGTGTTTTAATGGCCAGATGTCCTTCCTGTCGCCAGTGTGGAGTTTTGTTCAGCAGAGATATTCTCATGGTACCCATAGGACTGGGCCAGCCTAGCTACAAGACAAAAGACCTCCATCTCGAGGGTGATGGGATTAAGACATGAGCCATAGCAGCAGGGCTCATTGCATTACAAAATCTCCTAAGGACATTGCATCAGAGTCCAAACTTCAACCAAACTTATCTCAGACAAACATGACCCCACATGGCCCCATGGGAGTCTGACTACAGCCAATAAAATGCATTTCTTGCAGAGGAACAGGAAGCTACCTAGGATCGAACTCACAGTCTCCTGATTGTGAGGCCAGAGCTCCACCTCTAGGCTACCACATCACTCCATGGTTGTTTCGATCCAGACCTTTCAATACCCAGCTAGATAACCTCATCAGTGCTAGAAGGGAGAGGGGTTTATTCTCTTGATATAGAAGAGACTTGCCTTCTCAATATTGGTGGGTGTGTTCTTGGTGGCGCCTTTATTAAGCTGTTGCTTACTGTTTTATTGTTTGTCTGAGTTGTTAGTTCTTTGATTGGGGTGTTGTAGTAAACAATATATAAACAGAGAGCAAACCCCCTCTCCCTTGTAGCACTGATGAGGTTACGTAGTTGGGTCATGAAATATCGGCAAGAAAACAACCAAGCTCAGAGAGCACCAAGGACCCCACGGTTCAACCCTGAACTATAAATATTCTCTACTGAAACATCTGTGCCACTTCTCAGTAAAAAAAAAAGATAAATCAGAGACAGTTACATTAACAAAAACTCATAGGGTACTTTCCTGTGGAAACTGCTAAAGTTGACAACATTTGAACAAGGTCTAGTGTGTTTTCTGTTGCAAGCTCATTACTACAAACTTGCTTTCTTTAGTTTGACAACATATGAATAGTATAAAACTCCATTTTAATGACCCTGTCATCCCTTAATTCAGGGTAGAGTCAGGGCATCTGGATGGAACTGTGCCTTTACTGGCTGGATGCCCTTCCTGTCGCCTATGTGGAGTTCGCAGCAGATTTTTTTTTTAATGCATGCCCTAGGAGACAAATGCCTACTGCTACCTGAACTCACAACCTTCTGAGTTGGAAGCAAAAGTCTTGACCACTAGGCCACCATGTCTCTCTTACATAGAAATACTATGAGTTTCAAAAGAAATCTGCAGAAAAATGGCGCATCTTTACCTGTTCAAAATCTTGGTGTGTCTTATACTCTGAAAAATATGGTATTTTTTAAATACTGTTTTATTGTTGTTCTAGACAGCTTAACAAAATGAAGAAGCTTTTTAAAATAAATGCGTGATCTGAAGAGGCCCATTGCTATTGTATCTTCTTTTAAATAGCAGAGAAGAACTTATATACTTCCAGAAAGCCACATCAATTTTAACAGCATCTGTACAAGTATAGTCTTAAATGTAACACTACAAACAGTGTATATCGTCTCTACTGTTTGCTGCCAGGAGGCAAATTGCTGGGAGGCAGAGGCAGATATTTTCCCCTTGTTCTCCTCCCCAAAAGCTAGGTGTGTCTTATACTTCGGAGCGTCTTATACTCCAAAAAATACGGTATCCAGGAAGAACCTACCCATGCAATCATTAATGTCAACTTTGCTTAGTGGCACTTAATCTATCAATCTATTTTGATTTATTACTGTGTTTTCCCAAAAATATGACCCACTCCGAAAAGAAGCCTTATCACGTTTTTGAACGCATGTGCTAAAATTAAGCCCTAACCCCAAAATTAGCCCTAAACAAAGCCCCACCCACCCTGGGGTGCAGGGGGTGGGGCTAGGCGCACAGATAAAAATTAAGCTGGGGTGGGGGATGAGGGTGGTGGAGCTGCCCTCCCTACCATGCACACCCCGACATCTGCCTCGCCTTTCTTCCCAAACCTGGGAACTAATTTACACAAGGGTCGCAGAACCTACAGGCCGATTCTTAGGAATTACAATGGAAAAAGCCCTGAATTCCTACCCCGCCTGTCAGGTTTCCAGGACGGCATATGGAAAAACATACTATGTTTCCCCCCAAAATATGACTGGGTCTTATTTTCTTTTGACACCCCCTCCCCCCAAAATGGCTAGGGCTTCTTTTTGGGTGGGTCTGATTATTGACTCACCTTGCCGCCGCTCCGTCGATAGCCCCGCCCAGCAGGAGACGCTGCCGGCCCACTTCTGCAGCCGCTTGCCACCGCTCGCACACACATCACCCCCAGCCCCCTCTTTCACCGTCATCAGAGCCTTCCGGAATGCCCCCTGCAGCCGAGAAACAAGGCCTGGATTGACGTGCACATCCCCCCTCCCTCCACCCTCTGTTTCGCCGTCATAACTTTCTGGAAAGCTCTCTGCAGCTGAGAAACGGCTCCGGATCGATCCAGAGCTCTTTTATCGGCTACAGATGCCTTCTGGGAAGCCCTCTGTAGGGGCGATGGGCGCATAAATCCAGATGTTGTTTCTTGGCTGCAGAGGCCTTTCAGGAAGGCTCTGACAGCGAAATAGCAGCAGGGGGTGATGCGTGAAAGCGGCTGCAGAAGTGGGTCGGCACCGGTCAGTACCGCGACGAGGTGAGGTGAGGTGAGTCAATAAATAGACCCACCCGAGAAGAAGCCCTAGCCGTTTTTGGCGCAGGTCAAAAGAAAATAAGATCCAGTCATATTTTCGGGGAAACGGTATGTTTTTCCATATGTCGTCCTGGAAACCTGACAGGCGGGGTAGGAATTCAGGGCTTTTTCCACTGTAATTCCTAACAATCGGCATGTAAGTTCTGCGACCCTTAATTGTGTAAATTAGTCCACAAGAACTGGGGAGAAAGGGTTAGGAATACTACTCTCCTGCCTTTCAATTGGCAGCCTCCTTCACACCCACAATTGTGTTCTGTGATGTTAAGGCGTTTTGTTTTTAACGGATCAAATCGGATCTCTCCATCTTGAGCGTCAACCAAGTTTTAACACTCTTGAGTATTGGGGGGGAGGAGGGGGGGATTCCATATTTTCTACCCCGGAGATTAATTTTTAATCCTTTCCTTGTTACAGAACAGTTCTTGAGTTACCACCCTAATGAAGCCTGCCCATTATGGTCGTAAATTGTGACAATTGTCAAGACATCGTTGCGCCTTTTTTCTTTCTTTTTTGCAATGATGGTTAAAGCGAATGCAGCAGTCATTAAGTCAATCCATGTTCACTAGAGGACGGTTTTACGAAAGAAAAAAAAACCACCCAGAAATAAATGCTGGTTTATTGTTCAAAGCATTGCTCAAAGATAAACGCTCAACCATCGTAAAACACAGTTACATTTCAGGTGCTCGTGAATGTGGTCATATGACCATGAGGGAGGGGGGGGCTACCCTGACCATCAGAACTTCAAATCCAGGTCATAAGTATCCCCCCCCTTCAAGTAGGTCCATCGTAACTTTGAATGGCTACTAAGTGATAAGTTTTAAGTCGAGGACATTAGATATAGCAGTAATTAAATGTTAGGGAGAGGAATTGCATTGAACACATGGGGAATTTTTAAATATATTTTATACTTTTGATTTAATTTTTGGGTTAAAAACGCCACTAATTCCTTTCTTTGACTTTCAGAATGGACACAACGGTGTTCGAATGCAGCCAGTTCTTGATAGTAAGTAGATGAAATCTCAGCTCTGTACTTAAAAGTTTTCAGCAGCTTCTGCGCGTCATTCATGCTTGTCATTCATGCCTGTGTTTCCCCCCCTTGTTTTGGCAATCAGCGGGACTGGTTTGCTTTCCAAATCTCTTCCCCCACCCCCAATAAGTTACAGTTCTGGGTCTCCATGTACTTACTAATTCATCAAGCCCCTGATTGCATTACTTCAAAAATATTAAAAGCTCATTGCGAAGACTGCCCCACTGCAGGCTAGAAGATGACTTTTTTCAGTGCGGTTGAATTTTATACGTTGCATTTTCACCTCTTTCTCGTTTACTATAAAATAGTGTTTCTCAACTTTGGCCACTTTAAGATGCACGGACTTCAACTCCCAGAATTTTACAGCCAGCAACACCCGCCCTGGCTCTATGTCGTCCTATTTAAGCATGTTTTCAAGCTGCATGCATGCCATGTGCGCAATCAAAGCACGTGCCCAGAAAGCTGAGCGCATTCGTGGATGGGGGCTCACATTTGCAAAAGGATAGGGAAAGTACAGTATTTTTCGGAGTATAAGATGCACCTTTCCTCCCCCCCCCCCCCAAAAGAGGGTGAAAATCTGGGTGCATCTTACACACTGAATGCAGCATTTTCCAGGGCGCTGCTCTGGAGAGTCCAAAGAAGGGTTAAACACAGCCAATCTGCCCAGAACTGAATTGAAACTTTAAGCCACGCCTCTGGTGCTGACTCTCCTCAGATTTTTTCAATTCAGCTAGCCCAGTAGACGCGCTTTAAGATTTTCTCCAGTTCTAAGATTGATTCCTTGGACTCTCCAGAGGAAGAATAATTTTTTAAAACAGTATATTTAAGGATTTTTAGAGCAGGCTGGTGAGTTTTAAAATTAAGTTTGTTTTTTTCCCTTTTTAATTGGGTTTTTCTCACCCTTTCGGCTCTCCTGGAGTCCGGGGCTTTGCTCTGGCTCCTAGAAGCCGCAGGCAGCTGTTGGGGGAAGCGCGTGGGTTGGAGTGCCGACGCCAGCGCTGTTGGGGCACCCCTACTGGGGGCCGATTCCCACTGGAAGCCCTCCGTTGCAATTTGTGCTTCTAGCAAGTCAAATTGCTGCGTGGGCTTCCAGGGCAGCCATTTTGGCTTCTTCCCTCTTCAAATTTGGCGCGCAAAAGCTCCGGTGAGTTCCGGCCGCCATTTTGGATTTCGCAATCTTCCGTTTCTACTTTTAAAAGTTTTTTGCCGCAGCTGCCTGGTGCCTGGCTCTTTGCAGGAGCCGCGTGGAGTCAGACTTGCCCGGTGTGACCGGCGACCTGGGCCCCAATCCAAGCAAGGGATAGCGGCGTGGGATCGTGGCCTGCTGGGTCGCCTCCCTTACTCTCCTGCAGGCGCTGGGAGCGAATTCTGCTCGCGCCTAAAGATTCCAAGCTACTTCAGGCCTTGCAGTTTCTCTGTCTCCTCAGGAGCATCGTGCTGCGCTGGGCTTTCTGGAGGTGGTGAGTGGTGGTTTCCCATCCCCCTACTGCCCCAACCAGTGATTGTTACCATGGCAGATCAGGTCCCTGAGACTTCTGAGGGTGTCTCTTCCAGAGCCCCTGTAAGACAGGTCGGGAAAGCAGCCAGGGAGGCCATTAGAGGGAGTAAACCTTACTCCAGGCATGGCCCCAAGCAGGGCTCAGGCCTAGACAAAGATGCATTAAGGCGACAGAAGGCCTTAGAAAAACAGTTTTCCAAAGCCCAACAGCAGGCCCAATCTTCCCTTTCGGTGTCTCCTGGGGAGCCCTCCAGGGAAATTCCTCCAGCCCAGGGAGGCCCCATTTCTGATAGTGAAGAGGAAGGGGATTCCTTGGCCATGGCAACTTCTCCAGGCCATCCCATGGCTGATCAGGCTGATCTCTTTGCCTGTCCCTCTGATATGGAGGAGGGACCAGCTCCAATGGGGCCCTTAGCCCCTCAACAGCCGATCTCCGGGCCCATTCAAGGGGTTCGCCCCATTGAGGCCCAAGGGCCTAACCTATCCACTGAAATGCAGGAAATAATTAACAGGGCCATTTCCCAGGGCATTGAGGCAGGGATGCGAAAAGGTGGCAAGCGCACTCGCAAGATCCACCATTTGCAACCCCAGGAGGATTCCAGAGAGATGACTCCTAGCCTTCCACCTCCGTCCCTGCATTCTTCAGTGGCCTCCGATGAGTCAGACTGGGAGGAAGAAGAGGAATTTTTTCCTAGGCAGGAAGCTGAATTCTCTGGGGATGAGGCAAGCCCCGCCAAAAAGCCGGCCTTTTCAGGCTTATTTAATTTGGATAATTTCAAAACCATTTTAGATAATGCTAAGATCTCAACTCACATGGGGTCCACCCCCCCCCCCCAGCTCAGGTGGTTGTAGACCCTGATGATCTATCTGGGGATCTCTTTGAGGAACCCATTTCGGTCCAGGAAATAGTTCCTGTACCCAAGATGTTCCTCAATTTAGTTCAAAGACAGTGGGCGCAGCCAGCTACCATGGCTACCCCCAGCAGCCATGACAAGAAGCTATATACGGTGGATGCCAGCCTGGAGGAGCTGCTCAAGCTCCCTCCTATCGATCCCCCTGTAGCGGCTCTTACCTCCTCTTCTGTGCTCCCTCCTGACCTGTTGGAGGGGCTCAAGGCTGAGGACAAGAGAACCGAAACTGCTTGTCACAAGACCCATCAGGCAGCTGCATGGGCCATTAAGTCCTCCGCTTCAGCCTCCTTTTTCTCCAGGGCGGCTCTCCTGTGGCTGAGGCAGTTGTTGAGGAAGATACCTGCCAAGGACGTTAAAGTCAGGCAGGATATCAATAAAATCATGGCAGCCACAGAGTACACTGCTGATGCCACTCTGAATGCTGCTAAGTTTGCCTCGCGTGCCCTAGCGTCTAATGTTACTTCCAGACGCCTCCTGTGGCTTAGGCACTGGAATGTGGATATGCGCTCCAAATGGAAGCTTGTTACTGCCCCCTTTAAAGGGGACAAGCTGTTTGGTGAGGTCCTTGATCCAGTCCTTGTGGAAAACAAGGACAAAAAGAAAGTGATGCCATCAGTCACCAAGAAGCCTGATCGTAAAGGTCCTGGCTCTTACAGGAGGGAGGCCTTTCGGAACAATGAGCCCTCCACCAGCTCCGCCCCCTATCATCGGGCGTATCCCCAGCAGGGTGAGCGGTCTCAGGACCGTCAGTCCTTTCGAGACAGAGGTCGCCAGCAGCCCTTCTCCAAGCGGCCATTTCGGGGGGGCTCCGGCTCCCGACCCTTTAGGAGGTATAAATGACCATCACAGGTCAGCTCCCATAGGAGGGCGGTTGCAGTTGTTCCACGCCAAATGGGAGCAGACCACGTCGGACCAGTGGGTTCTTCAAACGGTCCGCATGGGTCTCACTTTAGAATTCTGGTCCCCCCCTCCCCGCCACTTCATCCGGTGTCCAGTTCCCTCAGGGTTAGTCAAAAGATCCCTCATGGAACAGGAGATAAGGCACCTCAAGGAGATCAGGGCCATAGAACCTGTCCCAGCAGGCCAGGAAGGAAGAGGGTTTTACTCCATCCTGTTTCTGGTCCCCAAAAACTCAGGAGGGTGGAGGGGGATATTAGATCTAAAGAGGTTCAATCACCACGTGACATATCGCAGGTTCAAGATGCAGTCCCTCCAGTCCATCTTGGGGGCATCAGGCCAGGCGATATACTAACGTCCATAGACCTCAAAGAGGCCTACCTCCACATCCCTATCCGCAAAGCCCACCGCAAGTTCCTGAGGTTCTCTTACGCGGGCCTCCATTACCTCCGGGACCACGGGTTCACCATCAACCTGGAAAAAAGTCATCTCGTTCCCACGACCAGACTGAAGCATCTAGGGGCCGTCATCGACACCACCTCGGGCACGGTATCCCTGTCCCCGGAAAGGGTGGCCAGCCTTCGGGAGATGGTCGTTCAGGTGCAGCAGTCACGTCTAGTCAAGGTGGTTCAGCTCTCACAGCTCCTCGGCAAGATGATCTCGTGCCTGTCAATCGTGCCTTGGGCGAGACTTCACTCCCGTCCCCTTCAGTGGCTCCTGCTCCCATATCGAAGAACAAACGAAAGCAGCTCAACAAGACTGATTCCAGTTCCAGCAGAGGTACGTCGCTCTCTAAGTGGTGGTTGTCTCCGGCCCTGTTAAAGGGGTCGCCATTCAAGGAGCCAGTCAGGCTCACCATCACAACGGATGCCAGCCTGTTCGGTTGGGGGGCCCACTGCCACAACCAGCTCGCACAGGGCAGGTGGTCCCCTTCCGAAGCCGCTCACAGCATCAACTGGCTGGAGCTGAGGGCAGTCAGGCTTGCGCTGAAGCGCTTCCAGAGCACCGTTCAGGGCCACCACGTGCGCATCATGACAGACAATGTCGCCACCAAGGCGCACATCAATCGACAGGGGGGAACGCGCTCCAGATCCCTGATGAAGGAGGCGGAGCTCTTGGGTCGATGGGCGGAGAGGTATCTCCTTTCTCTTCAGGCAGAGCACATCTCGGGCACGAGCAACACCCAGGCGGACTGGCTGAGCAGATCCACAGTCGACCACTCGGAGTGGCGTCTACATCCGCTGCTGTTCCAGCAACTGTCCCAGAGGTTCGGCCTCCCGCTGGTGGACCTGTTCGCCACCGCGGCCAACGCGCATCTTCCGCGGTTCTTCACAAGGTTCCACGACCCGAGGGCGGAAGGAGTCAACGCGCTGCACGGCCCGTGGCCGAAAGGTCTGCTTTACGCTTTTTCCCCGCTACCTCTTCTTCCCAGAGTCATCAGGAAGATCCTAGCAGAGGAGGCGGAGGTGCTGCGGGTAGCACCGTACTGGCCCAGGAGAACCTGGTTTGCAGACTTGGTGAGTCTTTCGATCACACCACTGTGGCGGATTCCTCCACAGGACATCTCTCTCAGCCAGGGGGCCCTTCAACATCCAGAACCCCAGTGGCTGCAGCTGGCCGTCTGGCACTTGAGAGGGATCTCCTAAGCAGAGGCAAGTTGTCAGACAAGGTGATTGGCACCATCCAAGCGTCACGACGGCAGTCCACGACGCGCATCTACGACGCCACTTGGAAATCCTTCGCCAGCTGGTGCACGGCTCATGGTACGTCTGCGCCCCTTGCTTCGGTTCCTGTCATCCTGGACTTCTTGCAGGAAGGTTTGGACAAGGGCCTGGCTCCTAACACCCTGAGGCGCCAGGCGGCAGCCCTGTCAACCATCCTCTCAGTTGAGGGCTACGCATCTCTTGGCCGGAATCCGACCATCCACAGTTTCCTCAGGGGAGCGACCAACCTGAGACCCCCAGTGGTCCACAGATACCCATCTTGGGATCTCAATGTAGTGTGCGGTCCCTCATCGGGCCCCCGTTTGAGCCCATTAAGACGGCCAGTCTCAGACACCTCACATTCAAGACGGTTTTTCTGGTCGCTATCACGTCTGCTCGTCGCATATCGGAACTGGCTGCCTTGTCAGTCAGAGAGGACTTGTGTCTCATTCGTAACGACAGAGTAATCCTGAGGCTGGACCCTTCCTTCATTCCGAAGGTCAATTCCGGGTTTCATCGGGCGCAGGAGGTGGTCCTTCCGGATTTTTGTCCGCATCCTCGGCACCCGAGGGAAAAGCGCTGGCACATGCTGGATGTGCGCAGGACTATTTGCAGATACATCAAGCGCACGGCCAGTTTTCGGAAATCCGAATCTCTATTCGTCTCCTTTCAACCAGCTCTCAAGGCAAGAAGGTCTCTTCATCTACCATCGGCGGATGGCTGCGAGCCTGCATCGCGCTTGCCCACGTTTTACAGTCCGTTCCTGTGCCTCGCAATATCACAGCACATTCGACTAGAAGCGCCGCCACCACAGCTGCCTGGTCCACACAGGCACCGATTGAAGAGATCTGCAAGGCGGCCACCTGGACTTCTCTGTCTCCATTTGTCCGAAATTACAAGCTGGACAGTTTTGCATCGGCGGAAGGGGCCTTTGGGAGGCGTGTTCTTCAGGGCATCCATACCAGCGGAGCGACCCTGATGGCTGAGCCTTCCCGCCCTAGTGACAGTTAGCTTGGGCATGTCCCTTCTTTGGACTCTCCAGAGCAGCGCCCTGGAAAATGACCATTGTTTTACCTGAAGGGTCCTTTTCAGGGCGCTGCAACGGAGAGTCCACCCCGCCCTGGGGTCTATTCCCCGCTGGTGTTTGTGAAGTCACAGTGTTGTTTGTTGTTTCTGTTATTGTTGTTGGACTATTTTTGACTGGTTCCATATTAGACTTCCAGTTGAAGTTTCAGCGCGCAACTGTTCCACGTCTTCATTGAATAAATCTGAGGAGAGTCGGCACCAGAGGCGTGGCTTAAAGTTTTCAATTCAGTTCTGGGCAGATTGGCTGTGTTTAACCCTTCTTTGGACTCTCCGTTGCAGCGCCCTGAAAAGGACCCTTCAGGTAAGACAATGGTCATTTTTGGCCTCCCGAAACCCCGCCCCCTTTGCAAAAATGGACGTGCAGAGGGTTTGGGAGGTCTGTGAAGTGCTCCTGGGGGCTGGAGAGGGCAAAAATGAGTGAAAAAGCGTTGTTTTTTGCTCGTTTTTGCCCCCAGCCCCCAGGAGCACTCTACAAGCCTTCTAAAGGCTATGCATGCCCTTTTTTTTCCTGTAAAAAACGAGCCGTTTTTTGCTCATTTTTGCTCTTCCCCCAGCCCCCAGAAGCACTTTGCAGGCCTCTCAAGCTCTCTGCATGCCCCGTTTTTCACAAAAAATGAGGCCTGCAGAGGGTTTGGGAGGCCTGCAGAGTATAAACACACTTGGTTTTTTAATTTACCTCTTCAAAATCTTGGTGCGTCTTATACTCCGAAAAATACAGTAAGTGAATACCACCCCTGAATCCTACTATAGTAGAAACACACCTTCTAAAACAAAAGGCCAAAAACCCAAGTCCTTATTGGCACAAATGATTGGCTATGCTTCCATTTTTCTCTCCCTTCCTCCCTCTGTTGCCCAAACAAAATTCACTTCCACAACTTTGCTTGCGGAGTTCCAGCTCTTCTCTGAATACCGTTTCTCCAACTTTGCAGCTGCTTCGTCCGTTCCCACGTCAAAGCTGGAAACCTCTCCTCCATCACTACCTGCCCAAGGTCCTTCGTTGCCGAACACCACGGCTTCCACCTCTCTGCTTCTGCCTTCAGCACCTTCTCACACGGCAGCACTTCCATCAAGTGACTTGGCCAACAGCTCCCTCTCTCAGTTAAGCAGGTACGGCAGAAGATGGAGGGGGTTAGGGGCTTTGTGGGCAGTCGCCAGGCTCCAAAAACCAAGAAAGACGCTTTGTGATTGTCCTAAGCAGATTCCTTTATTGTTCCTCACCTGTAGACAGAATCTTGCCAAACTAAAGCATGCTAACACCCTCCCTAAGGCATATACCCTGGGAACCATTAGGGAGGATCTGTTTGCCTTCTTTCTCTCACACAGACTAAACTGCACAATCTCTTGCTCCTCTAGAATGCAGCCTCTTCTTTGGAAATCCGGAGAAAGGAGGGAGGGAGATAGGAGGGGAAGGAAGGAAGGTGGGGGGAGGGAGGGAGGGAGGAAGGAAAGACAAGAAGGAAGGAAGGAGAAGGGGAAGTAATGGGGAGGGAGAAAGAAAAGAGGAAATGAAGGAAGGAAGGAAAGCTCCCAAAACCAAGAAACACACGTGGTGATTATTGTTAGCAGATTCCTTTATTGTTCCTCACCTGTAGACAGAATCTGGCCAAAGTAAAGCATGCTATCACTCTCCCTAAGGCATACACCCTGGGAGCTATTAGGGAGGAGCTGTCTTCACACTCTTTCTCTCACATGAGCTATCTGAAGTGCATTGTCTCTTGCTCCTCTGGAATGCACCCTCTCTTTTCTGGAAATCCAGAGAAGGGAGGGAGGGAGCAAGTTCCCCAAACCCAAGAAACACACATTGTGATTATTCCTAGTGGATTCCTTGATTCCTCACTGATAGACAGAAACTTGCCAAACTAAAGCATGCTAATATCCCCATAAGGCAAATAGTCTGGGAACTATTAGAGAGGATCCGTCTGCCTTCTTTCTCTCACTCAGACTAAACTGCCCAATCTCTTGCTCCTCTGGAATGCAACCTCTCCTTTGAAAATCAGGAGAAAGGAGGGCGAGAGGGAGGAAGGGAGATAGGAAGGGAAGGAAGGAAAGGGGAGGGAGAGAGGAAGAAAGGAAGGAAAGCAAGGGGAAGATATGTGTTGTATGGGAAGGAGGAAGGAAAGACAGGAAGGAAGGAGGGGGAAGAGGAAGTAACGGGGAGGGAGAAAGAAAAGAGGGAAGGAAGGAAGGAAAGCTCCCAAAACGAAGAAACACACGTGGTGATTATTCCTAGCAGATTTTTTTACTATTCCTCACCTGTAGACAGAATCTGGCCAAAGTAAAGCATCTAACATCCCATAAGGCATACACCCTGAGAAGTATTAGGGAGGAGCTGTCTCCATCCTCTTTCTCTCACACAAACTATGTAAGCGTTTATATTTCATGCTCCTCTGGAATGTGGCCCCTCCCTCCTGGGAATCCAGACCCCATTCCATTACACCAATAGCTGTGTGAACAGAGAATGTCATGGAGATCGTGATACGTTAGATTATTTCATTGATAAAGTGTTCCGTCCTGCTCAGGCTCAGGATGAATCCACACTGCCTCCTTACTTTGGTTGGCAAGAACAAGGGATAGGACCTTAACAGCTTCTTCAGCTTAGGGGCACCCAGGATCCCCAGCAATGGGAAGCGCCATGTGGCTAGGGAAATTCTGGCATCGGAAGCACATGCATCAAGAAAGTGCCCAGATTGGGAGGGAGATGGTGGTGCAAACCAGGAGACAGTGAGTTCTAGTCCCACTTCAGTCATGAAAGCTGGTTGGATTGTGGGGAAAATAGGTGGTGGAAGGACAATATTATCGACATCTTGAGTTGTTTATAATAATAATAAAAATAAATCCGTCCATTCGTTCATTCTATGGAGGCCTCAGTCCAGCAACATTGAGCCCCCCCCCCCCCCCCAAAAAAATCTTCAATAGCTGAAGTTTTCACCAGGCAGGTAGACTTTTGTGTGGTGGTTTTCTTCCAAAGTTTTCTTCTGAACCTCTTCAACTCTCCATCCGATTGTTGACTTTGAGAGATTTCAGCGACTGGAATGTTTTATGAGTTGCTTAGATAAGAATGGACTGAATGTAAAATCACTTTTGTTTTTGGTTTCTACTCAGTTCTCTCTCAGATCATCCAAGCAGCCTCTCTTCTGCCTCGTCACATACGGTGAGTCCTGTCTCTAAGTGAAATCTTTTGAAGTATCCTGTCTAATTTCACAGAAAACGCATGTCTTTGTGGTGTCTTACATTTAACTTACATTTTAGGACAAGGGGACTCCGACCTCGGCGGCTTTAAGACCTGTGGACTTCAACTCCCAGAATTCCCCAGCCAGGGGGAAGTCCACAAGTCTTAAAGTCACCAAGGTTGGACACCTGCTGATTTAGGGACAACCCTGTTGTTACTAAAACACTTCTGTTGTGTTGTTTTAAAACAGGCAAAAACAGTACTAAGACTTAGAATAACTTTATTGTCACTTTGAATATCCACTAATCGACATACATTAAAACGAAATTTCGTGGCATACAGCTCTCAAAGGGTCACCCCTTCCAACATACACTATATAAACATGACAAAATAAATAAATGCAAAATACCAAATACTGTTAAAGTTAGGTTAGCACAGCAGCTTAGCATTCCACTGATCAACACAAATAAATTGCTTTGCCTGCTTGAATCGTGAATTTGAAAGAAAGAATCGGTGATTCCCCTTTTGAAGAGCTAATATATTTTCAGCATTGTTTACACTCTCCCACGTAATGGTGCGGTGGCCTAGAGATGGAGTTCTTGCCTCACAGTCTGGAGGTTGTGAGTTCGATCCTAGGTAGAGGCAGATATTTATCTCTCTGGGCACATTGAGAATATATCTGCTGAACAGAACTCCGCAATGGTGACAGGAAGGGCATCTGGCCATTAAGACACTCAGCTCTATTCAGTTGCTCCGACTTCACCCCACAAGGGATTATGGGGTCATTAAATGAAGATGATGATTGTTTACACTCTCCCAGGTTTATTCTTAACTTATTCACAGCCTCAACAGATAGAAGCAAATTAATGGGAGGTAAGAGCAGTTTCTCTCCCAAATCATAAAATATGCTAATGCCATAACATCTTTATCGGTATTTCCCTGAGATCGATTTCTCATCTACCACCTTAGATACCTTTAACTGATTTTCTGTCACTCTCCAGACGATTGTCTGTTTAATGTCCAAAAGAAGAATTTATGACTTGTCTGAGCTTGCTTGTTTTCTTGTAGACATTTCATTACCCATCTAGGTAACATCATCAATGCTAATAAGGAGTGGGATGTGTGGATAGGAGGAGGAGGAGCATGAGGACTGTGGGGTTACTGCTGTTCTCTGAGCTTGCTTGTTTTCTTGCAGATGTTTCATTACCCATCTAGGTAACATCATCAGTGCTAGAAGGGAATGCAGTTTACTGTCAGTTTACACTCTGGTGTCTTGTCTGTCTATGTGGGTCTTAGAGGTTCTTTGGTTGGGCTGTTTGCTGATGGCTCTTTGACAGTTTCTTGATTGGGGGATTAATTTACTTGACCGTTGGTCCGAAGTTAACCTTGGAGTTAATCTATGGTGATGTGTGTGCAGCCATGTTTTCTTTTGGATCTTTGGCCTGCCACACTTTCTATTCTTCTACCATGCATTTTCTATGGTGGGGAAATGGGATTCGGGTTAATGTCAGGGTTCCAAATAGCATCCAAAATTAAATCAGAGTCCAAGGCAAAGTATTGCTCAAAGTTCCAATTTATTAAGAGAGCCATCTGGGAAAACCTGAATCTGAAAGCTTCCCAGTTTTCCCCACCCAGTTGAAGGTTCAAGATCTTGCCCCCACACCCACAAGTCCATCCCATGGTCCAGTCTCCCACTGTCACGAAGACAGATTCCACCTATCCAGCTCCGGTCAGGTGCAGAGGTGCAAAGACAAAGGATGACCTTGGCTTTCTAGAAAGAATGTTGTTATGGCTACATAGCATCAAACTCCGTACAATCCCCCCTCCCATTTTCCCACCATAGAAAATGCAGAGTAGAATAATAGAAAGTGTGGCAGGCCAAGGATACAAAAGAAAAGAGGGCTGAAGGCCTGAGAGAAAAAGACAGCTGGAGAGTCTCTTTTGGTTGATTGTCTCTTCTCCGTAGTCTATAGATGCTGTTGATGACCCCGCCTATATATTGTGAAATTAAAGAATTTTTGTCCTGTCTTTTAACTGTCAGTTGGCGTTCAACTCGATGCCTTCTGCCAGTCTTCGGCCTGTTTGTCCTACATTGTGGTTGTTGCAGTCCTTACATTGTACGTTGTAGACGACTCCTGTTTTTTGTATCAGGGGCTGCTGGGTCTTTTGGTCTGCTTAAGACGTTTTGAAGGGTTTGAGTTGGCTTGTGTGCTGCGCTGATTCCACGTGGTTGTAGGAGTCTCTTGGTGGTTGGAAGAAATCTCCATCTGGTTCAGTTCCAAGCGGGGAGAAAGACACTGGAAACATGGAGACTGGTTGGAAAGATGGTTTATTGATGGACAGGACCACGTGGGGTTTGAGGTCCTGGGCAGCTGAGCACATGGAGTGGAGCGTGAGGGTTATTTATACCCTCTCTTGGGCCTTGCCCTTGAGCTTCCTTGCCCTGTGCAAGAAATGTACTGTATTTTTCAGACAATAAGACGCACCAGGGTATAAGACGCACAGGAATATAAGACGCACCATGATTTTGAAGAGGTACATTTTTTTAAACATGTGTTTGTACTCTGCAGGCCTCCCAAACCCTCTGCACGCCACATTTTTTGTGAAAAACGGGGCATGCAGAGAATTTGAAAGGCCTGCAGAGTGCTCCTGGGGGGTGGGGGAGAAACCAGCAAAAAAGGGCCCGTTTTTCATGAAAACGGGCCCATTTCTTTTTGCAAAAAACAGGGCACGCGGAGGCTTGTAGAGTGCTCCTGGGGGC
Organism: Natrix helvetica; assembly: GCF_964273705.1. NCBI lineage: Eukaryota > Metazoa > Chordata > Lepidosauria > Squamata > Natricidae > Natrix > Natrix helvetica. The sequence continues at coordinate 2,348,422 of NC_138552.1, forward strand.
TGGCGGGGGGCGGGGGATGAGCTTGTTTTTGCTCTCCCCAGTCCCCAGGAGCACTTTTCAGGCTTCCCAAACCCTCTGCCCGTCCATTTTTGCAAAGGGGATGGGTTTCGGTAGGCCAAAAATTCTGAATTCAGTGTATAAGACGCACCCAGATTTTCACCCTTTTGGGGGGGAGGGGGGGAAGGCGTGTCATAGTCCGAAAAATACGGTATTTTATTGGCTGTAGTCAAACTCCCATGCGGCCATGTGGGGCCATGTTTGTCTGAGATAAGTTTGGTTGAAGTTTGGACTGATGCAATGTCCATTGGAGATTTTGGTAATGCAGTGAGCCCTGCTGCTATGGCTCATGTCTTAATCCCATCACCCTCGAGATGGAGGTCTTTTGTCTTGTAGCTAGGCTGGCCCAGTCCTTCTCAGTAGGCACCCAATATCTTCTGGGGGCAGGGAGCTGAAGCTCAGAGTCTCTGTCTTTAGAAATATGTTTCTCCTTTGGGGAAAATATAAGTATTCTGCCTTTTAAAATATTTCTCAAAATATTTCATTCTTCTAGGAGGGGTGACTTCCCTCACATGTGAATGCCCCAACACTGGAAGTCTTTAAGAAGATGTTGGATAGCCATTTGTCTGAAACAGGTTTCCTGCCTAGGCAGTGGGTTAGACTAGAAGACCTCCAAGGTCCCTTCCATCTCTGCTATTGTATTGTATTGTATTGAATTATGGCTGAACTTTACCCCTGTTCCTTCCCTCCCCTCAGTCTGTGTCATAAATCACATTCACCAATGAGGTGCACATATCACGAGCAATCTGAGTTCTGACTCTAGCCGAAGGTATGCATGGAATGCGCTGTCCCCCCCCCCCTTCCTCATCATAGCAACATAATGTCAACACAATGAGTTGACATTGTGTTTGACACCCCTGCTGTAGAGATTCTTAGCCATCTCGGTCATGGTTGTCCCAAAGGTGCTTTTTCAGGAGGCAACTGGACTTTTCAGTCAGAGCAGAAGAAGTTTCTTGCATGAGAACCGAAACGTCTTCAAAGAAAAACAAAGAAAGCCCAGTTTGCCTCCTGAAAAAGCACCTTTGGGGCATAAACAGAGAGCACAACCCCTTCCTTCCATCACTGCTGACGTTACCTAGTTGGGTCATGAAACAACCAAGCTCATGAGATCATCAGTGACCTTCCTCGTACGTCGTTTGTTGACCAAACTTACAATTCCCTTGCGTTCTGTTTTTAACCTCACGTCTCCGCTTTTTCCTTTCCAGCACAACAGCGTCGAGAACGCCGCCACCCTCCAGCCCTCCAACACTTTCTCGGTTGCCGCCACCCTGGCGGCCACCTCTTCGGCCCCCAGCCTGGCCTGCACCACCCACAGCAGCCTCGGCCTGAATGCCGCCAGCGTCTCTCTGCCAATCCCCACCAGCCGGGCCGCTCCCTTGGCGTCTTCAGGTTCGCAATCTTAACCGATCGCATGGCTGTAGCAAGAGAGGAGTTGAGCCTGCGGGTCTATCCATGAGGAGGGAGCATTGGAAAAACACGATGCCTTTTCTAAAAAAAAAGCTCGCTTTGCGCATGGCCTATGAAATAAAAAAAAAAGTGCCTGGCTTTTTAACGCGTGGAAATATGTGAAGTTCCTACATGTCAAGGGTAAAAGCAGCCGCAAACAAGAAGCAAAGCCTCACAATTGTGAGAAAGCAGAACGGAATCCGTATTACCCCCTGTCTCTTGCTAGACAATTTCCAATATTCAAAAAATTGTACCGTATTTTTCTGACTAATATGTCACACCGGATTATAAGACGCACCTAAATTTACAGGAGGAAAACAAGAAAAAAATAGATTTGGCCTCCGCGTGTTGTGTTTTCGCCCTCCCAGGCCCCCAGAAACACTCTGCAGTGCCCTGCATGGGCCATTTTTGGCAAAAGTGGGCTCGTTTTTGCCAGAAATGTGCCCGTTTTTGCCCTGAAGAGTGCTTCTGGGGGCCAGGGAAGGGGAAAAGGCGACATGCGGAGGGATTTGGGAGGCCGAAAATGCCAGTAGTCTGTCTATAAGGCGCACCTAAATTTTCACCCACTTTTAGCGGGGGAAAGGTGCATCTTATACTCTGAAAAATACGGTGGTCGTGGAAATTAGGATGATGTTCATGCAGAAGTTATTGGGGATAGAAATCCCAGCGCAGGTAGTCCTCGACTTACAATAGTTCATTTAGTGACCGTTCAAAGTTACAACAGTGTTGAAAAATGTGACTTAAAATGTGACGTTTCAAAGTTGCAACCTTTGCAGCATCCTCATGGCCATGTGATTAGAATTCAAATGCTTGGCAACTGGCATGTACTAATGACAGTTGTAGTGTCCCAAGGTCATGTGACAACATGTAACAAACGGGTTAATAAACTTCTCAGTTGCAGGGATTCACTGAACAACCAGGGCAAGAAAAGTCGTAAAATGGGACAAATCTCACTTAGCCAATGTCTCCACTGAGCCACAGAAATGTTGGGCTCAATTGTGGTCCTAAGTTGAGGACTATCTGTATGGGATTTCTTCCAGAAGATATCAATGTGAGTTAGGGTTTCCCATATCTTCTGGTTCCCCTTCAGGGTGGGAAGCTCTGGATTCAAATTCAGCTGTTTGAGATGTTTGTTCCAAAGATTGATGAAAGTTGAAGTTTGAGGGTTTTCAGCATAAATTTTGCCATCAAAAATCAGAGAAGGTTGTTTTGCAAAATCTTTTACCTTCCACAGGAATTTCTGGCGGCCTTTTGCAGAAATAATTGCTTTGTTTTTTTCAATTTTCACAGGGTGGACTTTATTTTCAGCAAACTCCTCCTGCCTCTCTTGACTTTGATTATTTTCACTTCATACAGTACAGGTAGTCCTCAAGTTACAACCGTTCAAAGTTACAACGGCAATGGGGAAAAAATGAGTTAGGAAAGTTTTTCACACCGACAACCATTTTTAGCATCCCCATGGGCACGTGATCAAAACTCAGACGCTTGGCGACTGGCTCATATTTATGATGGTCACAGCGTCCCGGGGTCACGCGATTCCCTTTTGTGACCTTCTGAGAACCTATGGAGTCAACGGGGAAGCCAGGTTCACTTAACAACCATGTCACTCATTTAACAACGGCAGTGATTCACTTAAAAAGCTGTGGCAAGAAAGCTTGTAAAACGGGGCACAACTTGCTTAGCAACAGAAAGTTTGTGCTGACTTGCGGTCGTAAGTCGAGGACTGCCTGTACCCTCAGCTGTCTAAATTTTAAGGAGATTTTTCCACTTTCGGTTTGCTCTTAAGCCGCATTTTAATTCTGTCTCAATCCTCTTTCAGGTTCTCTGGGACAGCCTTGGTCCTGCTTGTGGGTGACCTTGGCAGAGGGGGGTGGGCATGGGGCATCTCTCTTGGTTTTCCTTAACTTCTCAGTAACATCTGGTGCCGTTCATCACGGCGGCCTGAGCTCTGGGACTGGAGATGGCCCTGCCTTCAATCAGTGAGGGCTTGGGGGGGGGGGAGAGATGATGGAGAGATTGTTCCCTAGGCCCCCTCCTCTGTGGGGTGCTACAGGGACCTGCTCTCCAACCCTCCCTTTATTCAATGTGTGCATGAAATCATTGGCCCAAAGGTGCTTTTTTCAAAAGGCAACTGGACTTTCCTTCCTTCCTTCCTTCCTTCCTTCCTTCCTTCCTTCCTTCCTTCCTTCTTTCTTTCAATCTGTTTTTCTTTTCTCTCTTCTGCTTTCTCTTTCTTTCTTTCTCTCTCTTTCGCTTTCTATTTTCCTTTCTTTCTCTCTCCTCCCTCCCAACATTTTGCTTCTCATCCAAGAACTGAAGAAGCTTCTTAGATGAGAAGCCAAACTTCTTCAAGGAAAAACAAAGGAAGTCCAGTTGCCTTTTGAAAAAACTTGCTCTTTCCTTCCTTCCCTCCCTCCCTCCCAACATTTTGCTTCTCATCCAAGAACTGAAGAATCTTCTTGGATAAGAAGCGAGACGTCTTAAAGCCAAAACTGCTTTCAGAAGTCCTGTTGCCTTTTGAAAAAGCACCTTTGGGAGAACTATGGCCCTGGGTGATGGAGAATCTCCATAGACGTGAAACCATTGGGTGAAGTCATCCATCGATTTGGGGCTCGATGGACATATATTTTGATCCCCGGGTCAGACAGGGGAGCCTGCCAGGTTTCTGCCCCGGGGCTTGGAGGCTCTGCCACTCATCTCCCACTCAAACCTACCTCAAGGTTTTGAATCAGTGGTGAAATCTAAAAATCTTTTCCTACCGGTTCTGTGGGCGTGGCTTGGTGGGGGCTGGGGGTTTCATGTGACTGGGTGGGCGTGGCTATGTAGTCACATGACTGGGGGGTGTCAAAAGACAGAAGCTCACTTTAACGATGTCCTGCTGGAGCAGGGGGTTGGACTAGATGACCTCCAGGTCCCTTCCAGCCCTGGATTGCTGTGCTTTTTCAAGGTATCCTCTGGAGCTGTGTCTAGTGCCAGGTCTGTGCTCCTTCCTCCCTCTCCTTTTTCCCTCCCTCCCTCTCTTTTGCAATACCCCCCCTCCGCTTTTTAAAGCATTTTTTCCCTTTCTATTTCCCTGCTCGAACCGCAGTTAAATTTATAGCTAACGATGATGGAATTGATCATCGTTAGCTATAAAATTAACCGCAGAAGCCTCCACAATGGATGATTTTTGATAGTGCTGAAGGCACCAGGCGGAAGTTGCCTTCTATTGTGAGTTTGAAAGCACAGGAAGTCCTCAACTTACAAACATTCATTTAGTGTCCAAAGTTACAACGGCACTGAAAAAGGTGACTTAGGATCGTTTTCGACCGTTCAAACAAAGTCCATGGGGAAGCCGGATTCACTTAGCGACCGAGCTACTGCAGTGATTCAGTTAACGATTCTGGCAAGGCAGGCTGGAAAACGGGGCAATAGTCAACTGTCTTCCTTAACGATGAAGATTTTTAGGCTCAGTTGTGGCCGTAAATCGAGGACTCCTTGCGACCTGCTTCATTTGACGGTCAGGGGGGAAAAAAAGATCTCCAAATACGTAACCTGTGAGATTTCCCCGTACCAGGTTACGTTAAGTCGGTCTGCGGTGATCTGAGAAGACTTCCAGTGAAAAGAGAGAGCAAAACGGAAGGAGGGGATTGGGTTGGATGGGAGTCTCGGATCCAAGGTGATCCACTGGGTCTCTTCTTGCTTAGTGCCGCCTCTTCTTTGTTGCCTCTTATGTCTGTCGTGATCGGAAATAACGCCAAGCTTTCTCGAAATGCCATCGTTTGACCCCAAAAGGGGCGTTTTGTTTTAAAGGTGTTTTTTTTAAACAAAGTTTTATTTATTGTTTGTTATGTATTTTAACTTCTTTTGGGTTGCTTGAGTTTTCCCCCTTTACATCTTCTCCTATGCATAATTCACTCCACATCATATTTCCATTTCCCATTTCATCCGTCTTGTTTTCTTTCCATATTTTCCAGCTTGACTTTGATTCCTTCTTAACATATAAACAATATCGTGATTTGCCCCTCCAAGTTAACCAAATGTAAACATTTCATTTCCGCCCGTTATTCTGCTTTACTATCCATAGCGTATAATCCTATAATTCTGTACAGTAAACATTTCACTTAGTTAATTATCCACAATTAATAGTGTCGATCTGTTTTCCTCACTCGTCTTGGCTATCTACCCTTGGCGATCTAAAGGTGTCTCTTTTGATTCGCAGGCAAAGCGCCCCCCAACCTGCCCCAAGGCGTACCACCCTTGTTGCATAACCAGTATTTTGTGGGACCCGGAGGACTCCTGCCTGCCTACCCAGTAAGCTATGCCCTCGTGCCTCCTTCCCTCCCTTGCCAGGCCCTGAGCCAACGGTTATGGGGAGGGCTCTAGGGTGGAGGTGTGTGCGTGGGAGGGTCGACCCCTCGGTTGCAACAATCCCGGCACAAATTGGTGGGGGGGGGGGCTTGCGTGCAAAGGAGACCCCCGTGAGACCCAGTCAAGTACAAGACAACCCCCCTCCCCCCCCCATGGTCTGCCCTTATGAAATCAAGGGGGATATACTTTGGCTTTTGATGTCGTCAGTATAGAAGAATAGATGGGTCCCTGGGTAATGTTGCAGGGTCCAGTCGGAGTCGGTCGCAGGGAAGGCAGGTTTATGCTTCCAAGCTTTTGAGTTAATGCTGGAGCCGATTTTCTCTTCCCCCCCCCCCCAATGCCTCTCTCCCTCTCTTTTCCTTCCTCTCTCTGTCCCTCCCCCTCTTTCCTCCTCTGCCCCTCTCTCCCCTTCCCTCTCTCTCCCCCTCCATCTTCTCTCTCTCTCCATCTTCTCTCTCTCTCCTGTTCCCACTCCCCTCTCCCTCCATCTTCTCCCACTTCCTTCCCCTCTCCCTCACTCTCCCCTCTCCCTTTCTCTCCCACTCTCTCCCTCCATCTCCTTCTCTCTCCCTCCTCTCTTTCCCTCCATCTTCTCCCGCTCCCTCCCCCTCTCCCTTTTTCTCCCACTCTCTCCCTCCTTCTCTCTCCCCCTCCTCTCTCTCTCATTCCATCTCCCTCTCTCCCCCTCCCGCTCCCTCCCCCTCTCCCCTCTCCCATTCTCTCCCTCCCTCCATCTCCTTCTCTCTCACTCCTCTCTGTCTCTCCCTCTGTCTCCCCCCATCTCTCCCTTTCTCTCCCCCTCTGTCCTGCCCTCTCCTTCTCTCTCCCTCCCCCTTTCCCTCCCTCCTCCTCTCTCCCTCTGTCTCTCTACCTCCCCCCTCTCCCTCTGTCCCTTCCCCTCCCTCCCCCTCTCTGTTCCTACCCTCTCCTCCCCCCTCCCTCTCTCTGTTCCTCCACCCCTCTCTCCCCCTCCTTCCCTCTTTCCCCAGAATATGTGCATTGGGTTGTTCCACATATATAAAAATGTAGCATATAAATACAAGGTGTGGAACAGCGAGATGAACACATTCTGGAGAGGGAGAAGGAGAGAGGGGGTGGAAAGGAGGGAGGTTCTGTGGGGATGGGCTCCAGCACAAGCCAGAGAGCTTGGAAGAATAAACCTTCGGTCCCGGTGACCCACTCGGGTTGGATCCTGCCATGCCTGCAGAGTCTGTTGGGGTGATATTTCCTGGGGGATATTTGTGCTCCGAAGAAAGAGATGCCACGCATTGAATCGGGAGACATGTAGGCCAGTTATAATCCTGTCTATGGGTTATACACCATGGGCCCCTATAGAATTCAGAGAACAAGCAAAGACGAGGAAGCCCTCCCTTCCCAAGCAATCCCTGACCTGAACCTTCTTGGGCAGCCCAAGGCTGACTCAGAACTTGATTTGATTTGCAGTGGGGCCCTTGGGGATCTCTGAGCTTGGTTGTTTCCTTGTAGACATTTAATTAGCCAACAAGGTAACATCATCAGTGCTAGAAAGGAGGGGGGATTTGCAGAGTGGAGGAGGAAAAGGAAGAGGGAGGAGGAGGAGGGAGGGAGGAGGACTGTGGGGTCCCTGGTGTTCTCTGAGCTTGGTTGGTTTGTTGCAGACGTTTCATGACCCAACTAGGTAACATCATCAGTGCTAGAAGGGAGTGTGGTTTGTGGAGGGAAACACCCATCTCGAGATGTTTCCATGTGTGCTTTTCCTGTCTTTAAGCAGATTTATGGTTATGATGATCTTCAGATGCTCCAATCCAGGCTGCCTGTGGTAAGTCACCTTTTCAATTGATGCTTTTCGCACTTTTACAGAGATTTAAAGATATAATTGTATATGGAAAGTGGCATCTAAGTTTCAGCATCCCCGTGTCTTTAATTGCCAAAAACAGGGAAGGCTTCCAGACTTGGCAATGCTGATTGTTTCCAATAAAAGCTTACAAATTGTTGAGGGAGGGGGACGTCATGCTTGCAACCAGACGAGATTTCCTTTCACACTGCTACTTTATCTTGAACTTCATGTATGAGTTTCTCCTTCTCACCCAAAGGCTGGAGAAAGGAAAACAGTTGTGTCACACAATTGCATGCTCAGAGTTATTTCAACTGGGAGTATTTATTGCGGTACCAACCTTCACACAAAGAAGCATTTGCTGAACACTTTTCCTGCCTCGTTTATAAAAGGAAAACAAGACTTGGAAGGGACCTGGGAGGTCTTCTAGTCCAACCCCCTGATCAAGCAGGAGACCCCTTTACCGCTTCAGACAAGTGGCTGCTCAGTCTCTTCTTCAAAGCCTCCAGTGATGGAGCACCCACAACTTCTGGTGGCAAGCTGTTCCACTGGTTAATTGTCCTCACTATCAGCAAATTTCTCCTTAGTTCTAGGTTGCTTCTCTCCTTGCTTAAGTTTCCATCCATTGCTTCTTCTCCTGTCTTCAGGTGTTGGTGAATAGCTTCAGCCCTGTTTTTGTGGCAGCCCCTGAGATATTCGGACCCTGCTATCATGTCACTCCTAGTCTTTCTTTTCCTTAAGCTAGACATATCTAGTTCCTGCAGCCATTCTCCGTTATATCAATATAATGGAGAGACATGATAGCAATGTTCCAATATTTGAGGGGCTGCCACAGAGAGGAGGGGGCCAAGCTGTTTTCCAAAGCACTCGAAGGCCAGAAAAGAATAATGGAAACTGACCAAGGAGAGATTCAACCTAGAAATAAGGAGGGATCTTTCTGACAGTGAGAACAATCAACCCATGGAAGAGAAGTTGTCTTCAGAAGTTGTGGGGGCTTCATCACTGGAGGCTTTCAAGAAGAGATTGGGCTGCCCTCTGTCAGAATTGGTGGAACTCAGAATTTTTTGTTTTAACATTAGAAGTTTTAAATAAAAAGATTAGAGAAGATAAAGAAATAAAAGGAATGAAAATAAAAAAGAATATGAATTGCAAGCATTTGCAGATGGCCTGGTTTTTATCCTTGAGGACCCATTGGAAACGGCACCTAAATTGATAGAAAGAATAGAAGACTATGGAAAGGTAGCAAGTTTGAAAATTAATAAATACAAAACAAAGATTTTGACAAATAATATATCCTCAAGACAAAAGGAAGAATTGGCGGAAGCCTTGGCGATTCAAGTTACAAATAAGGTCAAATATTTGGGGATATACTTAACTGCAAGATGCAGCACACTTAAAGAGAATGACTATCATAAACTTAAGCAGCAGATTGCGACCGACTTGATGAAATGGGAAAACCTACAACTATCAATGATAGGGAGAATATCTACAATCAAAATGAACAACTTACCCAGAATCTTATATTTGTTCCAGACAATTCCAATTAGAATAGGGAAAGACTATTTTGATGAATTAAATAAAATAGTGCTGAAGTTTATTTGGCAAGGGAAAAAAGCAAGAATAAAACTAAAATTGTTATCACTAAGCTAGAATAAGAGGAGGATTGGGCTTGCCTAACTGGGAATTATATTATCAGGCAACAAGTTTGATGTGGGTTAAGGAGTGGATAACACTAAGGAATTCTAGATTATTGACTGTAGAAGGACATGACTTACTGTTGGGATGGCATGCTTTTTATGATACAAGGGAACTAAAACGCAGGGGTATTTTAGAAGACACTATCTACGGGAGGCTTTGCTATTAAACTGGGAGAAGATCAAAAGGCAGCATTACTTAAAAATTCCAGTCTGGCTATCAGCTATTGAAGCTTTTTAATATCCAATAATATACAAAAAGGAACAAAGAGATATGGTGAAATATTGAATGCAGAGGGTGAACTTAAATCTATGCAAGAGTTGAAACAGGAAGGAATAGGAATGAATTGGTTTTCATATGTGCAAATACAATCTAGATATGACAAGGACCATAAAACGGAAGGTTTCTATGATAAAATGACAGAATTAGACAAACTTTTGACAGGTACTGATGAAAAAGTAATTAAAAAATTATATGGACACTTACTAGAAGTTAAGTTAAAGGAAGAACAAGTTAGAGAAACTATGAAAGCTTGGTGGGGAAATTTTGGACATGGGATTAAACTAGAGAAATGGCAGAAATTGTGGTCTCAAAATTATAAAATGACAATGTCAACACCATACAAGGAAAATTTGTGTAAGATGTTTTACTGGTGGCACCTACCCCCAAAGAGAATGGCAAGAATGTCCAAGAACAAGACGGAAAAGTGTTGGAAACCGGGTTCTTTGTGCCTCCTAAGGGTGTCCTTTGTCTGTTCTGCGCAGTGTTGTGTTGGTTTACTGTATAATTTAATTTATATAATTTATTGGGTAAATGGCCAAGCAAAGAGAAGCCTGCTCTTTTGTTGAAAGCAAAAAGAAATATAATTGGAAGGTTAGATCTCGGGAGACCTCACTGACATATTAAGATTGGAGACAGGATTGTATTAATAGTCGTGTGTGTGTGTGTGTGTTTGTGTGTGTTTTGGCGATAAATCACCTTAATCAGCACTGTGGTAACTTTGAATAAGACACACCAAGATTTTGAAGAGGTAAATTAAAAAAAAGGTTTTTGCACTCTGAATACCTCCCAAACCCTCTGTGCGCCTCATATTTTTGTGAAAAACGGGGCATGCAGAGAGTTTGAGAGGCCTGCAAAGTGCTCATGGGGGCTGAAGGGGGGGGGCAAAAACAAGCAAAAAATGGTCCGTTTTTCACGAAAACGGCCCCGGGCTTTGCAAAAAACGGGGCATGCCTAGGCTTTGGGAGGCTTGTGGAGTGTTCTTGGGGGCTGGCGGGGGGAGAGGCAAAAACGAGCAAAAACCGGCACGTTTTCCACTCGTTTTTGCCCTCCTCAGCCCCCCCAGGAGCACTTTGCAGGCCTCCCAAACATGCCTGTTTTTGCAAAGGGGGAGGGATTTTGGTAGGCCAGAAAGCCTGTATTCAGTGTATAAGACGCACCCAGATTTTTACCTTCATTTGGGGGGGGTGCATCTTATACTTCGAAAAATACTGTAAAAGGATTTGCCAAACATTCACCTGAAAAGTGAGCAAGGCAAAATGAAGAGACTCCGAGACCAACTGATGGAATAAAACCTGCCTATGCAAGTAAGTCCTCAATTTAACGACCACAATTGAGCCCAGGTTTTTAAGTGAGACATTTTTAAAGTGAGTTTTGCCCCAATTTACGACCTTTCTAGCCACAGTTGTTAACTGAGTCACGGCAGCTGTTAAATTAATAACACAGTTGTTAAGTGAATCCGGTTTCCCCCTTTTGACTTTGCTCGTTCGAAGGTCACAAAAGGAGAATTACGTGACCCCGGGACACTGCAAACGTCGTAAGTATGAGTCAGTGGCCCGAGTGTCTGAATTTTGATCATGTGACCATGCGGATTCTGCATCGGTCGTAAGTGGGAGAAATGGTCATAAATCACTCTTATCCGTGTTGGGATGGTTGTAAGTCAAAAACCACACGTAGTTTCTTTTTTTAAAAAATAAAGCGCCCACTTTTATTTCCAAACGCATCATTGCAAAATAAATAAATAACAGAACGCATCGAAAAGCGGTTGAAAAAGTCCAGCGGACGCAGCTCGCTTCAAAATCAAAACCTTGATGCTTTCTTGTGTCTCCACATTCAAACGGCTCTTAATTTGGTCTTCTTTTGAAAGCGTCCTTTAATTCAATGTCCATATCATTTGTAAAAAACAACAACATATAAAGACAGTGGTCAAGTCCAATAAATAAATAAATAAATAAATAAAATAAAATAAATAGATGAAAAACGCCCTTCAGATCTCCATTCTCTCGGTCAGCCTGTCCACATAGGCAAAGTCCACCTCGATTTCATGCCTGACAAACTCCTGGGTGCACCCGTCCAGTCCTTTCTCTTCCAGGAAATTCCCGATGCTGCGGAAATACTTCTTCAGTTGCAGTTTGTGCATCCATTCCTCCTTCCTTCTTCCCGGCATGGGTTTTCCTTCTCCCAGGCATCTTTGGATCCTCTGAGTTTGCGCATGCAACATGGGGAGGAACCTGGAATCACAAAAGAAATGTCTCTATTAAGATTAAATGTCTCTATTAAGATTTCTCCGTCATCCAGGTCCTGGTTGTCCCAAAGGTGCTTTTTTCAAAAGGCAACTGGAGTTTGTTTTTCCTCGAAGACGTTTCGCTTCTCGTCCAAAAAGCTTCTTCAGTTCAGACTCAGCTGGAAGAAGCGCCACAGAACTGAAGCCAGAACCGAGGAAGTTCCTCGGACGAGAAGCGAATCCTCTTCGAGGCAAAACAAAGTCCAGTTGCCTTTTTGAAAAAAGCACAATTGAAAGGGATTTCTTTGAAAACGTTTCGCTTCTCATCCAAGGAGCTTCCTCGGTTCTGAAGCACTGACTGAAGAAGCTTTTTTTGGATGAGAAGCGAAACATTTTCGAAGAAAAAAGGAAGTCCAAAAGTGCCTTTTGGAAAAGCACCTTTTTTGGAGCTACCTCACAGGGGTGTTGTTGGGAGGGGTGGGAGAAGAATTGGAAAACTAAGTCTGGAGGAGTGAAGCAGGATGGAGTTTAAAAATAAATTATATCAGAATCCTCTCCAGTGCTTTCAGATGGCTGCAAATTTCCCCATCTATTTATTTCAATTATTACTAATAATTTTATTATTAATAATAATTCATTAATGCATAATTTATTACAAACCTCCAGTTGCCTTTGAAAAAAAAGCACATTTCGGGCAAAACAGGATTTGAGAGGAAAAAATTAATTACTTTTCCTCAACCACTTTGTCCTACCAGCCTACCACAGGTAGTCCTCGACCTACGACCACAATCGAGCCCAAAATCTATGTACCTGCTAAACGAAACATTTCTTAAGTGAGTTTTCCCCCCGTTTGATTACCTTTCTTGCCACAGTGGTTAAGTAAATCACTTGCGCTGTTCAGTTACCAGCACGGTTGTTAAGTGAATTTGCCTTCCTCTTTGGTGGCAAAAGAGGATCATGTGACCCCGGGATTCAGCAACTGCTATAAGTAAGATTCAGTTGCCAAGCACCCAAATTTTGATCCTGTGATCATGAAGGATGCTACACCGGCCGTATGAAAAACAGTCCTCTTTTTTTTTTAAACTGCCGTTGTAACTTCTGACGGTCACTAAGCGAACCGTCGTAAGTCGAGGACTCCCTGTTCAGAGATACACACACCGGAGGAGGAGGAGAAGAAAAAAATGGACTGACCTTTTTTGCAAGGTGGCCTCCCAGGCCACCCACAGGTGCTCATCCTTGAGTAAATGCAAGAATCCCTGAAGCACCTCCAGGACGGCTTTGGTGGCCGCCCGCGGCTCTCGTGTCCCGAGGATTTTGAGGGGGAAACTGACCACTGGCATCTTCCACAGGCACTCCGCCGGGAGCTTCCCCTTCACCCTTCTCAGAAGCTCCACGCTCTGCCGGTTCAGCCTTCGCTGCTGCAGTTTCAGAAGGTTGCAGTTCGATCCCCAGGTGGGAGCAGCCAGCAGCAGCACCAGGCAGAGCAGCCCCATGGGCACCGGAGTCCTTTTGGAAGGCATGGAAGGGTGCAGAGCGGTTCCAGCTGTGGGTTCTGCGATGGGTCCACCTCTGTGTTCCAGCAGCACTGAAGCGAAGGGCCTTATGTACCCGGCAGCCCATGTTCCTTTGCATCATTTCTCTCCCGAATTCCCCTGGTTTCATTTTCAGTTTTCAATTTCAACTTCCATGGAGTTTTTCCCCCTTTTGGTGGGGCTGGTGGGTCTTGGATGCTTGTAGCTGAGGTGGGGCCTCCTTCTGTCTCTTCCAACCCCCCAAATGATACTTTCCCACCCCACCCCAAAAGACCCCCACCCCAATAGCCAACACTGCGAGGATGTCCTGGAGGTTTCATTGCTTGCAAGTCAACCCTTGAGTCTCGCAATGCATCGGTAGACTCTGACTTAACAACGGTTCACTTAATGACCGCGGCGCAGAAAAAAAAGTGACTTACGACCATTTTCCACATTGCAGCATCCCCATAGTCACTTTACATTTGGATGCTTGGCCACTGACTCACCCTTATGACGATTGACGGGCTCGCACGATCCCCTTTCGCGGTTGAATGTCCTGGATCTGCTCTCTTAAGCAGGGGGAGGTGAGATGACATCGCTTCTGCATTAGTCATCTCCAGCTGGATTGCTGCAATGCGCTCTCCCTGGGGCTGCCCTTGAAGAGTATTCGGAAGCGGCCACTGGTAGAGAATGCGGCAACACAGACAGTCCTGGGCTGGCCCTGTTTTTGCTATTTTAACCAGGTCTTGTTATCTGCTGGGCCTAATTTTATTTTAACTGTTTTATGTTGTCTTTCCAAATTGTTGTTAGTTTACCAAAGTATAAAGGAAAATAAAAAACACTCAGAAACCAGAGGAAGGAAAAATGGAATGTGTAAAAGAGTAAAAAAGTGGAGGCTGTAAGTTTGTTTTATTCCACTGTGTTAAAAAGAGTTGGAATCCAGTGCTAGTTTCCCCATTATTTATCATGATCTCTAGTTTCCCCTTATTTTTTAATTTTCCTTTGTATTTTATATTTTGACAAGCTATTTTCATCGTCTTATTGAGGTCTACAGAAGATATTTCTCTCTCTCTCTCTCTGGGCACACTGAGAATATATCTGCTGAATAAAACTCCGCATTGGCGATAGGAAGGGCATCCGGCCAGTAAATACTCAGCTCCATTCAGTTGGCCATACTCCACCCCGCGAGGGATTATGGGGTCATTAAAAGCAGATGATTGAGGTCTGAAGAAGATCTTCTTGGACCAGAGCGAGTGGGGTGGATTGAAATTGTGTTGAGGCGGGCAATGTTACACCGCTGTGGGGGTGAGCTGTGAGGATTTCCACTTTGCTTCCATGTCCATTTCAAAGTGTTGGGCATCCCCTTTTAAAGCCCTACGGGGCCCGGGGCCCAGGCCAGCTGAGGAACCATCTCACCCCGAGGCAATTAATCCGTCCCACTTTGGCACAAGAGATGTTTTCCCAGACCTTAATAAAACTATTTTTTTTATTTAAAAAAGAAAAATTAGGCCGAGCAGAAAACACGAAGGCTTAGCCGTGGCTAAAATAGGAAAATCGGCAATACTTTTCATGGCACCAAACAACTCCTTTGTATCCCATAACGCTGGAAATGTTCCAGTTGGCACATAAAAGGGTCAATTCCAGTCTATAAAACATCTGCAACCAACCAAAATAATAAATCCCCCCTCCCCTCCCCAGGGAAACAGGAGCAAAACTGCCTAATCCCAAAATCTACAGTTTGACTTTATATAGATCAATTGTTTGTCTTCCGTAAAAGTTGGCCTCTTCCAGTAACTCCTGCCACATAGTATGAACAGATGTGGTAGGGGTATAGGGCAGGGGTCAGCCACATGAGGCTCTCTCATCCCTCTGCTACGGCTCCCTGTCGCTCAACATACGTGTCACAGCTGTCAGTGTGCGACACCTGGATGTCACCACACAGAAGCAGACAGCATTGTTGGTTTGCAGCAGGGGGATAATTTAAGGTCGTCTTTTTATTTCGTAAATGCGAGGACTCAAATAGACGCTGAGTATTTTATTTGAAAGTAACCTTCAACCCAGCATCTTTTATTTCAGAGTTCGAAATGTTTTTGCGGCATGCAGAAATAAAAATTTGTTTTCTCTGTAGCAGTTCATTGATTTTTTTATACATAGCATAAAGGTAAAAAAAAACCTGATACATGCAGTGTTATCTTCATTTTAGAGGTGAAAAGAGTTTTGTGGCACCCAATGTTTTCTTTTCTGCGGAAAACGGGTCCAAATGGCTCTTTGAGTGCTTAAGGTTGCAGACCCCTGGTATAAGGTTTCCTGCCCAAGCAGGGGGTTGGACTAGAAGACCTCCAAGGTCCCATCTAACCCTATTATTCTGTTAACCCTGGACTCCCTTGGTCCGTTTCCAACACTCTTTCCTTTTATTCCCCCTTAATTCGATGTTTTATTTTAAAAATAAATTGTGAACGCTGTTACCCGTTGCGTCATTGTTCATTAAATTCTTGGCAGCGTTCATTCCTGGGCATTCGTATCTGCTGAGCTCTGGATTCTTTCTTTCTTTTTTTTTCCTTTTTCCTTTTTTCCTTTTTCCTTTTTGGGGAAATTCCAACTTTGGAATTAAGAGTCAGGGCTGAGATACCGAAAACAAAAGAGACTCGAAAATGAAAGTGGGGAGGAAGGGGAAAAAAAACTCTTCCAAATATGGACAAGGAAGTAAATGACTCAATTTCTCCTTGGGGTGTTTTCATTGCAGCCACAAGTGTGAATGTGATGCAAGGAAGATCTGTGCAAACGCAGCCCTGCTTCTTAGTTCTTGTGCTCTTCCGAAGAATGCAAAAACAGAGCAGGAGAAAAAAAAGGCAGCCTGCCAAGAATTAATATGAAATACCCACGGCTGCGATTCTCTAAATCAGGAGTGTCCAAACTTGGGAACTTTAAGACTTGTGGACTTCAACTCCCAGAATTCCCCAGCCAGCCAGCTGGGAGTTGAAGTCCACAAGTCTTAAAGTTCCCAAGTTTGGACACCTCTGCTCTAAATATTGCTGAAGTCCAGCTTAGCCTCAGCCTGCTGTGCTTCCTACAGTGACCCCCCAAATGATAATTTGGCCCCGTTCTTTAGCGTAGGCAAGACAAGAAACCAGAAATAGAAACTACTCAAGGTGAGAAGCAACCTGGAATTAAGGAGATATTTCTTGAGAGTGAGGATAATTAACCAGTGGAACGACTTGCCACCAGAAGTTGTGAGTGCTCCATCACTCAAGGTTTTTAAGAAGAGACTGGACAGTCAGTTGTCTGGAATGGCGCAGTTTGGGCACTCGGTGTTTAAAAGGTTTGCCATCACTGGTATAGGGTCTCCTGCTTGAGCAGGGGGTTGGACTAGATGACCTCCAAGGTCCCTTCCCAACTCTGATATTCTGTTATTTAATGGAGGGAAGCTTCTCAGAGGAACTGTCAACCTAAAACAGGGGTCGGCAACCTTAAACACTCAAAAGAGCCATTTGGACCCGTCTCCCACAGAAGAGAAAACCCCGGGAGCCACACAAACTCCTTCCCGTGCCTATTTCCTCAGCGCCCACAAAACTAGCATACGTGTTTGAATGAAAGGTTCCGTTTTCCTCCGAAACTTTCCTTTTCTTGGATTTATCCCTGGTTGGTCTCCTGGTGGTCGAAAAGCTCAATCAATCGCCTGCTGGGTGGTTGGTACACATAGTTTGAGCCACAGGGAGCTGCAGCGGAGGGACGAAAGAGCCACATGTGGCTCCAGAGCCACAGGCTGCTCACCCCTGACCTAGAATTAAGGAGATGTTTCCTGACAGTGAGGACAATTAACCAGTGGAACTGCTTGCCACCAGAGGTTGTGGGTGCTCCATCACTGGAGGCTTCTAAGAAGAAACTGGACAGCCACTTGTCTGAAATGGCATAGGGCAGGGGTGTCCAAACTTGGCAACTTTAAGACTTGTGGACTTCAACTCTCAGAATTCTGGGAGTTGAAGTCCACAAGTCTTAAAGTTGCCAAGTTTGGACACCCCTAGTATAGGGTCTCCTGCTTGAGCGGAGGAGGGTTGGACTAGAAGACCTCTGAGGTCCCTTCCAACTCTGTTATTCTTTTATACTTCCTATTTCTCTGCTGCAAGAGCTTCTAGAGCTGCAGGAGGCTCCAGCTTAAAGAAAATGCTCTCGGTTTGCTCAGATTCCAGGGTGATGGGAGTGAACCTCAAGATGTGTATCTTCGTCTTCTTTGTTTGTTTTTAAATCAAGATAGATTTTAACAACATAAATATGGTGATTTTTAAGTGCTGATTACTTGATTCAAAGCAAATAATTCTTAAGTTTTCTTTGACGCTTGCATTTAAGTCCATCAGAACTTTGAACTGTCACTAAGGAACCGGACGTAAGTCAAGGGCTACCTGTAGTCTAGGCCCGTGATGGCCAACCTATGGTACGTGTACCCGAAGTGGCAAAGTGGAGCCATGTTCCCTGGCCCGCGTGGCGGTGCCCATTCCTCTTCTGGGTTTCTGGCGTGCATGCACACGCAACGGTCAGCTGGCCTTTGTGCGTGCGGCAGTGGCAGAAACAGGAGGAGCTGGTCTTCCATGAGCATGCACGCCGGCCAGCTGATGGGTGCGTGCGCATGTGCAGCAGTAACCTGAAGACTTGAAGAACCCGAAGAAACCAAAAATCCATTTTCCAGCACATGCATGCCCCCCTCTTTTGGGTCGTGGCCTGGACGGCGCCCTCCCTGGTCTAGGGTGTAATTTGATTTTAGAAATAGAGGTAACCACCATCCTCCTTGGCAACCATTCAAGGTTACAACAGCCTTCCAACAAAGTGACTAGCAACCATTGCAGCATTCCCATGGCCACGTGATCAGAATTTGGACACTTGACAACAAGACAGTTGTGCTGGGTTCATGTGATCAGCATTGGTAACCTTCACACTGGCTTCCAACAAGCAGAGTCAACAAAGGAAGCCAGTTTGGCTTAACAGCCACGTGGGACACTCAACCACTGATTTGCTTAACTGTGTCAAAAAAGTCAAAAAATTAAGACAACTCACTTAAGAACCTTGGTGGTGCAGTGCTTGGGATGCAGCACAGCAGGATAACTCTGCCCACAGCCTGGAGTTCGATCCTGGTGCAGCTCAAGGTTGACTCAGCCTCCGAGGTTGGTAAAATGAGGACCCAAATTTTCGGGGGCAATTATGCTATAAACCGTTTAGAGAGGGCTGGAAAGCACTGTGAAGCGGTATATAAGTCTCAGGGCTATTGCATAGAGCCTTGTTCCCCAAACCCCGGGCCGCGGACCGGTGCCAGTCCGTGGATCAATCGGCACCGGGCCACGCGGCCGAGCACGTGCCTAGAGTACGCCACGCACTAATTTCTAACTGCCGCGCAGCGCCAGCGTCGCATATTTGGTGTGGACACGCACACGCTGTCTCCAGCCAGCTCCAGCTAAACGCAGTTCATTGCCGCCTGATTTGTGTGACTTCAGGATTCTCCTTAATCAGTGTAGGTCAAAAATAAAAAAGGGAAAGGGGCACTTCAAAACAAGCGCCCCTTTCCCTTTTTTCTTTTCGACCCACAATGATTAGGGAGGATCCTGAAGTCGGGCGGGGCTGAGAAGCGAGGAGGGAGAAAAAGAGACGGAGGCCAAGGAGCTTCCCCCCCCCGCCCCCTCCCAGCAAAAATCTAACCAGGGAGTCGGGCGGGCAGTAGCAAATTAGCCGATCACGCCGCGTGATCGGTTAATTTGCTACTGCCCACGCGGCGTGATCGGCTAATTTGCTACTGCCCGCCCGGCTCCCCGGTTAGATTTTTGCTGGGAGGGGGCGGGGGGGAAGCTCCTTGGCCTCCGTCTCTTTTTCTCCCTCCTCGCTTCTTGGGGCTGTTTTAAGACTGGTGGACTTCAATTCTCAGAATTCTGGGAGTTGAAGTCCACCAGTCTTAAGAGCCAATTTTGCCCAGGGATCTGCAAAATTGGCTCTTAAGACTGGTGGACTTCAACTCCCAGAATTCTGAGAATTGAAGTCCACCAAGGGCATCAATCACTCTCAGAATTCTGGGAGTTGAAGTCCACAAGTCTTCAAGCTGTTAGGTTTGAAGACCCTGGGTTTTTTTTTTCCTAAAGGGTTAGGGGTGCAAAGGGTCTTGCAACTTGACAGCTTTAAGACTTGCACACTTCAATGCCAGAGTTCCTGAGCAAACATTTTGGTTGCTAAGCAGGAGCGTTGTTAAGTGATACTGACATTATATAACACTGGAACCATCTCGTTGCAAAGAAACAAGCTCAGGGTTCTCATTGATTTGGCATTCTAGTGAGTTAAATAAAATAAATCACTTTATATTCATTTTTTGGTGTAGCTGTATTTTATTTTGAAGGCATGTTTAAATACAATTAAATTAAAATTATTAAATCAAAACAAGCGGGCCACGGAAAAATTATCAAACATTTACCGGTCCGCGGCGATAAAAAGGTTGGGGAGCACTGGCATAGAGGATTGGATGGATGGACGAGGATTGGATGGATGGACGAGGATTGGATGGATAGATTAGATGATAGATGATAGATAGATAGATAGATAGATAGATAGATAGATAGATAGATAGATAGATAGATAGATAGATAGAGAGATGATAGATAGATAGATAGATAGATAGATAGATAGATAGATAGATAGATAGATAGATAGATAGATAGATAGATAGATGATAGATAGATGGTTGACTCATCCTTCCAAGGTGGGTAAAATGAGGACCCAGACTGTTGGGGTCAAGATGCCAACTCTGTAGACCGCTCAGAGAGAGCTGCAAAACACTTTGAAGCGGCATATAAGTCTTAAGTGCTGTGGCTTTTGCCTTGCTTTGCAACAGAAACTTTGGACTCCCTTGTAGTCCTAAATTGGGGACTACCTGTCAATTATTCCGTTGCTTTTCTTTTTTGTAGGATTACTATGGAATCACATTCCCTGCTCCTGCGAACCTGACCAGCAGAGATGGAGCCCTCGCTAGCAACCCTTACTCAGGTGAGGCTGTGGACGTCCTATGTCCATACAAGGCTGTAGGTTGCTTGATTGTTGCATTGTGATGGCTGCCACAGTGGGGAGTCCGTTGCTTCCTACGCCTTCTCTGCGGACCCCCGAGAAGGGCAGAAATTCAGGCTCACCTGGATGTCATCCCCAGGACTCCTGCTCACCTGGTTGAACACGAGGTTGTCCATCATCTCGACTATCTTAAGTCCTCTTGTGATCGTCGTCTTCTTTTTTTTTTTTAATATCATTTTTATTCAGCATTTTTTAAACATTAAAATCACAATTACA
The DNA here is from genome assembly GCF_964273705.1 of Natrix helvetica. Classification (NCBI taxonomy): domain Eukaryota; kingdom Metazoa; phylum Chordata; class Lepidosauria; order Squamata; family Natricidae; genus Natrix; species Natrix helvetica. The sequence goes on from NC_138552.1 coordinate 2,369,102, forward strand.
CTTTTACAGCGTTCCGTTATCGGTATTCTTTTTTTTCTAATTTCGGGTTTTCCATCCTACGACCTATTGCTTTACACATATACCTCCTTGTTTCATGATTACTCATTTTTACAATATATACAATATTTACATCTCTGTGACTTTCTGAATATATACAATCTCCTTTTGTTATATTTTCTATGTATTCAGTATGCATTGATTTTACATCTCTTTTCAAGCCAATTGTAGCACCTGTTCCGTGTCCTATAGAACTCTTATTTCCCCTTTATCTCTTAGTTCCATCATTAATTTGTCAATTTCCGCGCATTCTAGCACCTTTTTTTATAATCTCTGCATTTGAGGGAATGACTTTTTATTTCCAATTTTGGGCAAATGAGATTCGGGCTGCGATAATTATATGGAGCATAATATATTGAATATCTTTACTGATGTGGTCATCTTCTACACCCACTTTCTGTTGAACCTCCCGGAGTGCAGACAAAAGGTGTATATCCTTGATAACTTTTAAGACTTCAACTGGACTTCAACTCCCAGTTGGTTGACTGGGGAATTCTGGGAATTGAAGTCCACGGGTCTTCCAAGTTGCCAAGTTTGGAGACCGCTGTTCTAAACGCTTACAGACCTGATGAATAACACAAAGCATAGAATTGTGAAACAATAGTTGGGTCTATGAATGGAAGACTTGAAATAGCATTGCTGGCTGGGGGAATCTGGGAGCTGAAGTCCACAAAATTGCCAAGATTGGAGACTCCATGGTATAAGACTATAGAGCCTGAGCAGAATAGGCAGAAACTATCACTGGGTAGCAGAGAAAGATGGACGGATTTTTTTTGTCCAAACAAAGTTTTTTATCTATTTTTTGTTACATATTTTAACTTCTTTTGTGAACAAAGTCTTGTCCTCGTTTCCCCCCCCCCCCCCGTTACATCTTCTGTTATGCATATTACACTTTACATCATATTTCCATTTTACCTTTCAGTCATCTTATTTTTATTCCATATTCTCCCGCTTAATTTAATTTTTTTCTTCATATATAAACAATATCTTTTTGCCTCTCAAAGTTAATCAAATTTAACATATCATTTCCATCCATTATTCTGTTTTACTATTAATAATACATATCCTCAAGTTTAATTTTATATTGTAAACATTTCATTCAATTAGTTATCCACAAATAGTAATTTTAATCTATATCCCACACATTTTATTGAATATATACCGTTGGCTATATTTGCTAAGTTTCATTCTATTCTACTAGTAAATCCTTTTCTTTTTTTTTCCTCCTTTAAGTCATTTTCTCTTAATCTCTCAGGAACTTCATTTCTCTCATATTCTCTTCTCTCCACCCATTTGCCTAGTTTTTTTTCTTTTTCTTGATCTTAAAATTCCTGCATTTTCCCTTTCCAATATTTTTTCTAAGATGGGGACAAATTTCTATGGACAGTCCCAGGTATCAAGAGGTGGGACCAACCAACCACCGGAAGGTACTTGGCGGGTCCAATCATGGAAACAGTAGGGAGAGATTAATGATTGGGCCTCAGAAACCAACCTGTTCAATGCCTGTAGAGATTCTCCATCCTCCAGGTCATGGTTGCCCCAAAGGTGCTTTTTTTCAAGAGGCAACTGGACTTTCTGGTTTTTCCATTTGAAGATGTTTTGCTTCTCATCCAAGAAGCTTCTTTAGCTCTGAGCGGATGGTGGGGAAGGGAAGGATTTTATATTCCTTGCAGACAGCTGGTCATTTGCATCCTTTTTAGAGAGTCGTTGAGGCCAGTTGGAGGTTTATCTCTGTCCTCAGGGTCCTACCTGAGTGGTGCAAATGGTTCCTTTAGTCCATAATTTTTCCCTCTGGAAACCCATTCCTACTCCCACCCCATTCCAAGGGTCTTCATCCCAAATTGTATAGCTAAAATCTGTAGAGATTCTCCATCCTCCAGGTCAGGGTTGTCCCAAAGGTTGTTTTTTTTTTTTCAAGAGGCAACTGGTCTTTCTGGTTTTTTTTTTCCTTTTGAAGACGTTTTGCTTCTCATCCAAGAAGCTTCTTCAGCTCTGACTGGATGGTGGGGAAGGGAAGGATTTATAGTCCTTGCAGACAGCTGGTCATTTGCCTCCTTTTAGAGGGTCGTTGAGGCCACTTGGAGGTTTCTCTGTGTCCTCAGGGTCCCCCGAGTGGTGCAAATGGTTCTTGTAGTTTGCAATTTTTCCCTCTGGAAATCCATCCCTACCCCCACCCCATTCCAAGGGTCTTCATCCCAAATTGCGTAGTTAAAAGTCTGTAGAGATTCTCAGTCCTCCAGGTCCTGGTTGTCCCAAAGGTGCTTTTTCAGGAGCTTCAGCAACCCTCTAAAAAGATGCAAATGACCAACTGCCTGCAAGGAACATAAATCCTTCCCTTCCCCACCATCCAGTCAGAGCTGAAGAAGCTTCTTGGATGAGAAGCGAAACGTCTTCAAAGAAAAAACAGAAAGTCCAGTTGCCTCTTGAAACAAAAGCACCTTTGGTGGGACAACCTGTTCCATCGTCACAAAGAGGAATCACCATTGCCTTAACGTCCATTCCTGAACCGCCGTGTTGTTGCTTCCTTCTTCCTGTCCAGGTGATCTCGCAAAATTTGGCCGTGGAGATGCAGCTTCACCCGCGCCCGCAACCACCCTTGCCCAGGCTCAGCAGAACCAGACGCAGGCCCACCACGCCGCTCAACAGGCCTTCCTCAACCCCACGTTGCCGCCCGGGTACAGCTACACTGGCTTGCCATATTACGCCGGGGTGCCAGGAGTGCCCAGTGCTTTCCAGTACGGCCCCACCATGTTTGTAAGTCTCATGTTCCCGAGCTGTGGTTGGGCATTGTCTGGGATTCTCCTACAACTGTTGCATCTGAGGCGGCCCTAGGTGCCCTCTGCACTTGGTTGCTGTCTCACAGATGATTTATTACCCAGCTAGGGGAGGAGGAGAAGGGGGAGGGATAGAAGGAGAGGGGGAGGGGAGGAGGAGGAGTCCTAGATGCTCTCGGTGCTTAGTTGTTTTGTTGCAGACATTTCATAACCCAACTAGGGAACATCATCAGTGCTGGAAGGGAGTGGGGAGGGGGGGGAGGAAGAATGTGAGGTCTTTGGCGATCTCTGAGTTTCGTTGTTTTCTTGCAGATGTTTTATTACCCAACTAGGGTTATTTCTAGTTGTCAGCAAAGCCATGCGGACAAGAGATTTGTTTAATGACCACTGTTCTCTGAATGACCTCTACAAAGAATGTAATAAAATCAGATTTGATGGGGAGGCTTCATTAAGTATGTCAAGAACTCCCTGTATTTTTTTTCCGTTAGAACTGAGCCTACTGTAAATAGAGCCCTTCCTCTCTGATGGGTAGGGTAACAGAGTCGGAAGGGTCCTTGTAGGTCATCTAGTCCAACCCCCCGCCCAAGCGGGAGACCCTACACCATTTCTGACAAATGGCAGTCCTGTCTCTTCTTGAAAGCCTCCAGGGATGAAGCTCCCACAACTTCTGTTCCGTTGGTTGATTGCTCTCCCTGTCAGAAAATGTCTCCTTATTTCCAGGTTGAATCTCTCCTTGGTCAGCTTCCATCCATTGTTCCTTCTCTGGCCTTCGGGGGCTTTGGAGAATAGCTTGAGCCCCTCCTCTCTGGGGCAGCCCCTCAAATACTGGAAGATGCTCTCCTGTCTCCCCTGGTCCTTCTCTTCCCTAGACTAGCCAGGCCCAGTTCCTGCAATCGTTCTTCATATGTTTTCCAAGGGGGAAAAACCCCAAGTAAGCCCTGTGGCCTTTTGGAAAAAGCCCCTTTGGGGCAACCGTGACCCGGACAAGGCAGAGTCTCTGGAGACCCTCAAAAGCGCTGACCCTTCTTCCTTTCCCTTCATGCAGGTCCCTCCAGCCTCGGCCAAGCAGCACAGCGTGACCTTGAACGCCGCTTCCACGCCCTTCCAGCAGGCTGGCAGCTATGGCCAGCACAGCTATGGAGCAGGTGGGGGCTCTGGCACAAGGGGTAGAAGTAGAGGGGGGGGCATGTCTCCATCTTTGGGCAGGGCGGAAGGACCATTGCAAACCTGGCTCTTGGAGGGGGGGGCACAGGAAGAAGGGACACGCTGGCTGGGGAATTCTGGGAGTGGAAGTCCACAAGTCTTAAAGTTCCCAAGTTTGGACACCCCTGGTTTATTTGATACTCTTCTACTTCTGCTCCATGTTGAGTTTTCAAGATGGCTAGGGAGATAATCATAGTTATTATCATTTATAACCGAGGGATGTAACGCTACACTTTCAGGCCTGCGATACTCTGCGCACAGTTGCCATTGTGGCAGCAACCATAAAAATGGCCGTTCTTCCTTTCCCCTTCCCCCCTCCCTCAGGCTATGATGACCTCGCCCAGGGGACGGCGGCTGGAGACTACAGCAAAGGGCCGTATGTTGCCGCCTCGCAAGCACAAAACAAGTCAGCTGCCGGCGGAGCAGGGAAAGGTAATTTGGGGGTGCCCTTTTTCCAACATTCGGAGCTCAGGATTGAAATGTGGGGTCCCTGGTGCTCCCTGAGCTTGGCTGTTTTGTTGCAGATGTTTCATGACCCAACTAGGCAACATCATCAGTGCTAGAAGGGAGTGCTCTGACCAAGGCTTCCCCAGCAGCACGAAGCCGAGTCCTCGTCCCGAGAAACCCCCTTGATTGAATTGACCGTGAATTCCTCTCCAGCAAAGTCTTTCCTCTCCCACCGTCTTTCAAGATAGTTCACAATTAACTTTAACTTAACTTAACTTAACTTTATTCAATTTCTAGACCGCCCCTCTCTCAGAAGAGACTCGGGGCGGTGTACAGTCATATTAAAACAATTGAACAATAAATATACATAGTATAAATATAAGATAAATATAGGACTGGAGGAGGTAGCAATGGTTCACTGTACAGATTTAGTTTAAGTTAGATTAAAATTTTAAAAATTTAAAAACATTAACCCTAAAAACTATCCCAAATAAAAATATCCGCCAGGTGGTAATAGTAGAACTATAAGTGGGCCAGGCCGGCTAATTGAAACAGGTGAGTCTTCAGTTTTTGTCGAAAGGAGCGGAAGTCGGTGGTGGTTCTGATATCGGGGGGGAGGTCATTCCAGAGGGTTGGGCCCATCACAGAGAAGGCTCTACTCCTAGGCGCCGCCCGTTGGCATTGCTTAGTGGACGGCACCCGGAGGAGTCCCTCCCTGTGAGAAAATAGGGCAACCCTCTGTTGGAGTGTCATTCTCCCTCCCCCCCCCCACTCCGCTCACTTCCCTCCTGATCTCACCTGTTCGCCTGGCACTGGTCCCCCTCCTGGCCTGATTAACCCACCCACCCACCCTGGAGCCCCCTAAAAAGGATAAAAAGCATTTCATTAAAAACCCCCTAAGTTTGCGCTTCCTCCACCTCTCTGGGTTCACAAACCCGTCATCACAAACCCGTCAACAATTACCAACCTTTTATCAGGCTTGGAGAGTGGCCAGGCCGAGATCTTTCAGACGCCGGCAGGAATGAACTGATGGTCTCTTGCAAACTCCACTCCCCTTTTGCTCCTCTTTGATTCCCTATGGGAGGGGCCACCCACCATCCACCTGTGGCCTTACTCCCAAGTCGACCCTTGTTCTTTCGCTGTTCCCTTTGTCTGGCAAAATTCTGCGCATGCGCACACTGGGAACAGGCTCCAGCTGTTCTTCTGCTTCTTGGCAAGGAGTCTCGGAGAGTCATGAACCAATGAAGCGAACTGATGGTCTCTTGCAAACTCCACTCCCCTTTCGCTCCTCTTTTATTTCCTCTGGGAGGGGCCACTCATCGTCCACCTGTGGCTTTACTCCCATGTCGACCCCTGTTCTTTAGCTGCTCCCTTTGTCTGGCAAAACTCTGCGCATGCGCACACTGGGAACAGGCTCCAGCTGTTCTTCAGCCCCACTGATGTCCGACTCCGAAGGCAGCTGATAACTGGCATACGGCCCTGGCCCCCTCTCTGCCTCTGACACAGAGCCCTCATCCAAGCCTTCCCCAGACTCCAGGACTGGCCCAGGTTCCTCCCCAACCCTCCTCACTGTCCGAATCTGCTGCCAGCTCTGCTGGCAGCTGGTGGGCCACAACAGAGGGAGTGTCTTGTTCTTCATTTTTACATAAGTGGCTTGGGCTTCTAGTGTTGGGGGGAAGTGTTCTGGGTACCCAATCAAGGAACTTCCAACTCAAGGGAATTAGAGTGAGCCCCCCGCTTACTTTCCAGCACTGAGGATGCTCCCTAGTTGGGCCTGAGATTTGACAGCTCCTGTCCTGGGGACATTCTGGAGGGCGCTGGAGACCCAGTTGTTCTCCCTGGCCTTGAACTGACTGCATTGGGCATCTTGTTTCATGTTTTATATTGTACTTAGAGAGTTATTTTACTTTTAGGCTGTTGGGTGGCACCTGTCAAATAAAATATGGTAGATAATAAATTAAAGAACAGAATATGATTATATATATATATAAATGGGTGTGTTTGTGTGTATTCCAGCATCACTCTGGAACACCTCGAGCCATTTCAACTAAATTTGTTACACAGATGACTTGCGCTCTGGAAACGGATACTGTGGGGCTAAGACACCCTCAAACTCCCCAGAGTGTGTGGTCTGTTAAGATACAACCTGTTGTGCCTTTAAATGGCTTCTACTGTACTCCCCCTGGCTGTTTGCATAGCTGGCACAACTCTCTCTCTCTCTCTCTCTCTCTCTCTCTCTCTCTTTGTCCCCAGGTGTTTCTGTGAATTCAACTAACACAGGGGTGCCTGACATTAGTGGCTCTGTCTACAACAAAGCTCAGGTGAGTTCAGCACCTTTGTTGCCAGGGATGGTCCCAAGGAGAGAGTAACCTAAAACATCCAGATGGCAGCAGCCACAGAGCAGCATGGCTGAAGCTCCACCTGCGTTTTATTTGCATAGTTGCCATGTTTTCGGCCACACCCTGTCCTGGTGGCATTTCAGCATCCCATCTCACTCTCTGAAAGGTTCGTCAGCTGAGAGCCAGGTGGTCCCCTGTCCTGTCCTGTCCTGTCCTGAAAATGTTATGACCCAGATCGCCTAGGTAGAGGCCGGCCTTGGTAGACTCCTTTATTGCTCTGTTAACTTTAGAATAACCAAGTTGGAAGGGACCTTGGAGGTCTTCTAGTCCAACCCCCTGCTTAGGCAGGAAACCTTATGGCATTTCAGACAGGTGGCTGTCCAATCTCTTCTTAAAACTTCCAGTGGAGCATTCACAACTTCTAGATGCAAGTTGCTCCACTGATTAATTGTTCTCGCTGTCAGGAAATTCCTCCTTCGTTCTAGGTTGCTTCTCTCCTCGATTAGTTTCCGTTCATCAATTCTTCTCCTGCCCTCGGGTGCTTTGGAGAATAGTTTGACCCCCTTTTCTTTTTTTGTTGTTTCACAACAAACGTCCCTACAACACCCCACAGTACCCTGAAGGCAGCTACCCACAGTTCTACAAACCAAAGCTAGTAAGGAACAAGCCAATTTGCAAAGGCAGAGTTGAAAGACAAGATGCAAGCTCCTGGGGCGAGGTCCAGAGTCCAGGAGGCCAAAGGCAAGTCACAGTAAGAGCACGAGTCAAAGCCAAAACAAACAATGGTTCCCGACAGATTTCCCCCGGCATCTCCTTAAGTCAACCCACACCAGGTTGTGAGGAAGGAGAGGCGGCCTCCTCGCCAGCAGCCTAGCAAACTTCCTTTGAACGTGCCTCCGCTCTGCTCTCCGTGCCCTCGGATTGAGCGGGGGAGGCGGCTGTTCCCCATTGGAGGGGATCCTCTGTCTCAGCATCAAGGCCTGTTTACAGCCAATCCTCCCTGTGCCTGTGAGGGCAGGCAGCTCTCCGCCAGGTTGACCATCTCCCCCAATGCCCCAGGCGCCCGGGACATCCTCCTCCTCCTCAGCCCCTGACCTCACCAACCATACCAAGGAAAGTGCGCCATCCCCGTCAGATGATCCCAGTTCCCCCTCCTCCTCCTCTGAACTGGGATCCGATGGGGCCATGACCTCGGAGTAGCCTGACCTCCAGCCTGCAGGGGTTAATGCTCCCTTGCTTCTATAACCTCAGTTTCCTTAAACACAGCTAAGTCCTCGATTTACAACCACAATTGAGCTCAACGTTTCTGCTGCTGAGCGACACTGCCAAGTTTTGCCTCATTTTACAACCTTCCTTGCCACAGTTGTTAAGTGGAATCATTGCAGTTATTAAATACTTAGGTCAATCTGCCTTCCCCATGGATTTGGCTTGTCAGGAGGAGGCTGCAAAAGGAGGTCACATGACCCTGGGACCCTGCAACTGTCATAAGTACATGCCAGTTGCCAAGCCTCTGGATTTTGATCACATGACCAGGTGGATGCTGCTACGGCAGTCAGTGTGAAAAACAATCATAAGTCACTTCTTTCCAGTGCAGTTATAACTTCCAAAGTCATTAAGCGAACAGTTGTAAGTTGACGACTACCTCAACTTGCCTATAAATACAAATATACGTATAAATGTTGGTATAAATACTCAGCAAGCGGCAGGGACCACAAAGCCTTGAATTTCGTCAATCTAGGGCAGTGTTTCTCAACCTTGGCGACTTTAAGTCCCGTGGACTTCAACTCCCAGAATCCTCCAGCCAGGTTCTTCTTAGAAAGCCAAGGTCATCCTTGGTCTCTGCACCTGACCGGAAGTGGATGGGTGGAATCTGTCTTCGTGGCAGTGGGAGATTGGACCATGGGATGGACTGGTGGGTGTGGGGGCAAGATCTTGAACCTTCAACTGGATGGAAACTCAGGAAGCTTTCAGATTCGGGTTTCCACAGTTTGTACCAACATGTCTCTCTTCATCAATTGGAACTTTGATGAGAGCTATGCCTTGAACTCTGATTTAATTCTGGACGATATTTGGAACCCTGATAAGGGTTTTTATTTCACCCAGCCCCAAACTCAGAACAAAGTCGGCCTCAGGGACCTTCTTGAGTTGAGTTGCGTTTCCTTGGGAGAAGACTTGCCCTGCTCTTCAGCCACCTTCTGGCCTTCAGACGGCTCCGTTGCAGATGAGGCTTCTCTACCCCCCCCCCCCCCCCGGCTTTTTAAAGGGCGCCTGTTTCAATTTTTCTTCCCCTCTCTCCTTCTCTTTCCAGGCTTTTGACAAGCAGGGATTCCACGCCGGGACCCCTCCCCCGTTCAACCTCCCCTCGGCCCTCAGCTCCACGGGGCCCCTGAACCCAGGGGCCGCTCCTGGCTACGCTCCGGCACCCTTCCTTCATATCTTGCCTGCGCACCAACAGCCACATTCCCAGGTGCTGCACCATCACCTTCAGCAGGACGGGCAGGTGAGTGACTGGATCCCTCTTGACAGCCTGCAGACTTTTCTAACCCCGGTTTTCTTTCTGGTCAGAATAACAATAAGCACTTAGACATGTATACCATATTTCTCGGGCTATAAGACGCACCAAGATTTTGAAGAGGTAAATTAAAAAGAAACGTTTTTGCACTCTGCAGCCCTCCATAACCCTCTGCAGGCCCCACTTTCTTTGTGAAAAAGGGGCATGCAGAGAGCTTGAGAGGCCTTCAAAGTTCTCCTGGGTGTGAGGGGGGGGCAAAAACAAGCAAAAAAACCCATTTTTTGCCTGTTTTTGCCCTCCCCAGCCCCCAAGAACACTTTGAAGGCGTCCCAAACCCTCTGAACGTCCATTTTTGTGAAGGCGGCAGGGTTTCAGGAGGTCAAAAATGCTATGTTCAGTCTATAAGATGCAGCCAGATTTTCACCCTCTTTTTTGGGCGGGAAGGTGCATCTTATACTCCGAAAAACAACCTTTGTTTTAGGTTGGTTCTTTCCTTGGCAAGTTTCCATCTGTTGCTTCTTCTCCTCCCTTCTGGTGCCTTGGAAAACAGGTTGCCCCCCCCCCCCTTCTCTGTGGCAGCCCCTCAAATATTGGAAGGCTGTTATCCTGTCTCCCCTGGTCCTTCTCTTCCCTAGACCAGCCACGCCCAGTTCCTGCAACCTTTCATGGTATGTTTTATCCTCCAGTCCCCACATCATCCTGGTTGCCCTTCTCTGCCCTCTTTCTGGAGTCTCCACATCTTTTTATATATTTTGGTGACCAAAATTGGATGCAGTCTTCCAAGTGTGGCCTTGCCAAGGCATTACAAAGAAATAGAATCAACTTCTCATCATCCTAGATGGGAAGCAAAATGTTTTCAAAGGGGAAAAAAATCCCAGGAAAGAGGAGTCGCCTTTTGGAAAAAGTACCTTTGGGGCATCCTACATCCCTGAGTCAACCTGGGGCAACGATAGGAAACGGGAAGTGTGATGAGGGAAAGAGCATCAACAGTTGGGGAACACATAGACCCAACAAGTTTTATATATTACTAGCTGATAACTCGGCATTGCCCGGGTATTTATTTATCCCAATCCTTTATTAGACAGGAATGGCGATGTCAAGTGGCAGCGTAAAAGCGGAGGGTTGCCCTCCCTCCTTCTGTGAACATCGCCGCAATTCCTGAAGAGGCGATGGCAAGAGCAACTCCTCTCTGAACCCTGATTTTGGCAACAATTAAATTAATTAAAAATGCTTTCCCTGTGCCCCCAGGAGAATAATTTCTAATGTTGGATTTTCCCCCTTGCCAGAGGGAGCCCTGTGGAGTACTGTGAAGCCATTGCCATGGCAACTCCACTGTGCTGTACAGTAGAAGCCATTTTAAGGCAGTACATTAGAAGCCATTTTAAGGCACAGCAGGCTGTATCTTAACAGAATGCACATCCCAAGGGGTTTTAGGGGTGTCTTACCCCCACAGTACTTTTTTTTTCCCAGAGAGCAAGTCGTCTGTGTACCAAGTTTGATTGAAATTGCTCCAGGCGTTCCAGAGTTACGCAGGAACACACAGACACAAACAGCCGTTTATAGATTGATAGATAGATAGGTGGATGGATGGATGGATGGATGGATAGAAAGATAGATAGATAGATCGATGATAGTGTTTTTATGCCTTTAATGTTTGATTTATATACCGCCCAGAGGAAATGGCTTAAATAAATAATAAATAAAACTTTTCCTCGCCGTTTCTCCGTAGGGTGGGTCTGCCCAGCGCAACCAACCAAGTGCCCTGCAGCAGAAACCTCAGGCTACAAAAACCACCTACGGAACATCTCCATACTGGACGAACTAAGCTCTGGCGCAGAGGAAAAGGCCGGGAGACAGTCCGGAGCAGCCCAGGTCCTTCTCAGGCTCCCACTGGAGACGGTCAACTACAGAGGGAAGAGACGCCCACCCACCCACCCCCCAACTTCCTGGGAGAGCTCGGCCCAGACACCCCGTGGGAAGAATTGGCAGCCACTCCCCTCGTTTGTGACTCTTCCCGATTCGCTGTTTTATGTAAACTATTTATGTATGTATTTGTAAAGGTAGTAGAGCCCAACCGTGGTTCCTGCATGTTTCCAAAGACTCTTTTTAATTTTTCTTCCCGATAGGGGGCGCTAAGCAGTCCGGCTCCCCCCATCAGGCCCTCTGGCAGCTTCTCTCTTTCTCCCTCTTTTGTATAGTTTGGAGGATTTTAGCAGTCGAAGAATCGAGAAAAACGGGAGTTTTTAATCAGTTTCTTTCTTTTTCTTTTTTTAAATATAATTTTGGCGTTTTCCGAAGGCCCCCAGTTCTTTGGCCCCCATTCCTGCCAGCCGGAAGGTTGAACAGTCGTGGGGCAGCCTAGTTATGAATTGCAACGTTGCACTTTTTCTTGGGACAATTAAAAAATAAGCTAAGGGTTATTAGGCCTCCCTTCACTCCCGTTTTTTTTGCTTCCGGTAGCCAGTGCTTAGACTGTCACGTCTCCCCAAATGGTGTCTGCCGATCCTGAGCCTCCCTTTCCTTGACCAGGAGACCCTCCTGCCTTCCGTGGTCACGTTCTTCTCCACCCCCCACCCCTCTCGAGGGGCACCAGGACTGAAGGGGGTGGGTGCCAGAAAGCCTCCCCTCACCTTAATGAAGGTTTCAGAAATTTCATTTATTTTTTAGCCCAGGCCCTCCTCTAATAAAGTTCTAAGCATATCGACAATGTTTGCGGTCTCTGTTTTCCAAGCGGATTCAGTGCGGGTGGTTCGGTAACTGACCCCTCCCAACTCAGCAGCGGCTCTAAGGGGCCCCATATGCCACTGCTGAAAGGCAGGAGCTAACATTATTTTTATTTGAGTATATGGGAAACAGAAGCTTTCCACTTTGTTAAGAGTTGGGTCTCTGAGGAAGAGGTGGGTCTGTTTCAGTGGTGGGTTCTGGCCGGTAGGCACAGCGTACAGCAGTTGACAGTGTACCGATACAGTGGCTCATTTGGCCCACCCGCCAAATGCTTTTTAAAGCAACCGGCCAATTGCGCACGCACAGCATGCGGCGCTTGCGCGACCTCTGACAACCAGCTGGGTATCACGGGGCGGTGGAGTGCACATGCGTGGGCAGCATGCACGCACAAACGGTGTGCGGCCCCGTGAGCAGCGTACCAGAAGCGACGGGGAGAGGAACCCGCCATTGGTCTGTTTAGTGGGTCTCGGAAGGTTCGTGTGGGCATCTTGCTCACCTTGGGTGGATGGAGACCCAGCACTTGGGGAAGGGGTCAACACACAGGGATTGTTTGCTTGGGAAGGTTGTTATCAGTTTACCACCAATAAAGGGAACTATCAGTGCCTCCAGAAATGGTAGAGGGTAATTTCTTTAGATCGTTAGCAATTCAACTACTACTAGTAGTAGTAGTACTAGTAGTACTGTTGGGAGTGCCAAAGCACTTCCATTTTGAAACAAGTTCAACGGTGACCACACCATTGCCTGGAGGACGACCAGGTGGGGGCTCCTTTCACGTCCCCATTAAGTTGCCCATCGAAGTGGTACCTGTTTATCTACTTGCGGTTGTCTATTGACAAACTGCTGGGTCGGCAGGAGCTGAAGCGAATGATGGGCACTCACTCCTGGCAGCAACCGGGTCTCGTACATGAACCTGCTAATCATCAGCCCAGCGTCTTCCCCTCATGAGCCTCGGCACTCTTCGACTTAAGAACCAGCAGAGCAGCTGTGGGTCTTGGCCTGAGATGGGAAGCTTCTGCTTATCCAAAAGTCACATGTTGCTCATGAGGCTCTTCAAGTAATGGACTGCGACAACGGACAGAGGGAACTAACCTACAGCGGCCGATGAATCACCTGGGCCACGGGTGTCAAAACCGGATTCCATTGAGGGCCACATCAGAACCGGTTCGAGGGTGTGGCCAGCCAAGTTACTACAAGTCCAAACCGATAGGAACCCACCTCTGCTAAGCACCCCACAAACCAGTTCTCCCCCCCCCCCCCAGGCCTTCATTTTGACACCCCTAATCTGGACTATGTACTATGTTTCAGAAACTACCATGGTTGCAAAAGGTGAGGTTTGGAGCAGTGTAGTTACGGTACTACAGATCTCAGAAAACGGGGCATTGTTGGACTGATTCTGGAGCAGATCAGTTTCCTTCTCGTATCCTGGCAGTCTCCTTCCTAGCTGCCTTTTTCTGCCAACAGAGCCAGGGCTTCTCTTCATGCCAACCTTGGTAGCTTGAAGACTATTCCTGAAATGTTAGGATCTCAACGACAACAAAAAGAGCACCAGAATTTAACTGCTACACTTCGTTCCCTTTTGCTGTTTTTGGCTACTGCTTTGGCTTGACTTCGCTAGCAGGGATTGTGGACCATCTTAAAATTTCTGTTAAACGAGTGTTTCGGAAAACTACGGACTTGGAGCCAAGGGCTGGAAGCTGTGAAGCCAACAATATTTGTAAAAACAAACAAACAAACCCAGAGCAGGGACCTTCAGTGATAAATTATTCCAATTTAAAACTGCAAACCTTTTTTTGAAACGGGGTTATGTTAGCAATGACTGCAATCCTGCATCTTGGCTGCCATTTTCACCCTGAAGGTTAACAGAGTTAGAGTTGGAAGGGACCTTGGAGGTCTTCTAGTCCAACCCCCTGCTCAGGCAGGAAACACTATCCCACACAAATGGCTGTGGAGTCTCTTGTTGAAAACCTCCAGTGATGGGGCACCCACAACTTCTAGAGGCAAGTTGTTCCACTGATTGTTTTCATTGTTAGGAATGCTGTCCTTAATTTTAGGTTGCTTCTCTCCTTGATTAGTTTCCATCCTTTGCTCCTTGTCCTGCTCTTGGATGCTTTGGAAAATAAGTTGAACCCCCCCCCTCCTCTTTGTGACTGCCCCCAGATATTGGAAGAGAACCAGAACAAATCTCCCTGAAGAACGTTAAAACTGCAAGCCAAGCCTGCATGAACACACAAACACAGACACACAGTTCCTCTCTTTGTGTGGTTTGTGGTGGCTCCCATACAACCAAGGTGTTTGCAATGCAGGGCCCAGAGAACCGAGGGAGCCCAGCTGGCGTTATCGGCAGCAGGAGCCAAGCAAGGCTGGAGACCAGAGTGGTATTCCAGTTCGCCTGAATTAGTGGTGGAAATCGCGAGTGTCACCAGGGGTGAAATCCAGCTGGTTCTGGAAAACCGGTAGCGGAAATTTTGAGTAGTTTGGAGAACCAGCAAATGCCACTTCTGGCTGGCCCTGCCCCCAAATGCCACTTCTGTCTGGCCCGAGTGGGGAGGGAATGGGGATTTTGCGACATCCTTCCCCTGCCATACCCATCAAGCCACGCCCACCTGAACCAGTAGTGGAAATCGCGGGTGGGACCAGGGGTGAAATCCAGCAGGTTCCGACAGGTTCTGGAGAACCGGTAGTAGAAATTTTGAGTAGTTCAGAGCGCCAGCTAATGCCACCTCTGGCTGGCCCTGCCCCCGTCTATTCTCTGCCTTCTGAGTCCCAGCTGATGTGGAGGGAATGGGGATTTTGCAGTATCTTTCAACTGCCACGCCCACCAAGCCACACCCACAGAACCAGTAGTAAAAAAAATTGAATTTCACCACTGGGTGGCACCACCCATCCATCCTGGCTCTATGGCATCCCATTTAGGCTTTTTTTTTTTTAGTCAAAATGCACATGCGCGCTCACATTTATGAACCGGAAGTGACTTCCACCCCTGCTGGAGACGGCGACATCTCGAGAACTTCAGCAGGCCAGCAAACCCAACGTGTCTTTGGAACATGCAACCAGTAAGAAGAGCGGTACTGTATTCCACATTTTATTAGTTAGACAGATGTGCAGAAAAACCAAAACTAAATTACCAAAAGGAGAGAGAGAGAGAGAGACAACACAAAAGAGGGGGAGAAAAAATATTGGCGTTTGCTAACCTGGTCTAAAAGGAATTGAACCAACCAAAGGAGAGAACGAAAGAAAGAAATACTTAAGAATTTCAGCACTGAAATTTTTACCCAAAAGGGATTCCAGTGTGCTCCGTCCTGGTTTCAAAAAGGGTGAGGAACTGCGTCTGATTTTTAATTTTATTTTTTTGTTCCTTTTCAAATCAGAAAAATGTAAACGCAGACAAAAAGGTTAAAGAGAGGAGAGATGGCTCAAGTAAACATTTGTCCTCCAATCTCTTGAATCCACACGCTCAGCAAAATCGGTTGGATCCTGAAAGGGGAAACCAGCAAGTTGCTCGGCCAGAGAGGAACGCAGGTCTGCCGCAGAGGGGTGGGGGGTGCAGAGAGGCAGCCCTGGTTGGCCGGCTGGGGATTCCCTAGCCCCCCCCTCCTAAAAACGTAGCCCAAGGGAAGGACAGAGGCCTAACAACGCACCTCGCACACCACCAAGCGTCAGCATACAAGAAGTCACTGGAGAGAATACAGTCAAAGTACAAGACAGCTGAAAGACGCAGCATCCTCCTTTCAAGCCAAGGATGCCAATGCCGGACCCAGCGCAGACAAGAGACACCCGCTCCCTCCACCTCGAGGACCCCATTCCAGGGCTGACCTTCGGGGTGCCCGTGGCAACAGCTTCCCCGTTGTTCTCCATCCTGCACTTTTTCAGAGTTTGTAACGAGTTCCTCTCGCAGGAGGGAACGAAAAAATAAGATTGTCCAAAGCCAGACTCTTAACGCATTGCGATTGTTCTGTCCACTATCGTTTCTTTTCATCCATTTCCAATGTTTTGTTTCAAATTGGGGGTCATCCAAACAGCCCTCCTTGTCCGACAGAGGGACCCACCCAGAGTTACCCCTTCTTTCCCCCAGGGGGCCAGAAGCAAAACCGAAAGCCTTTGAGGAAAGTGGCAGCAACCATCCCTGGTTCTGAAGGGCAACCAACCTGAGAAGACCCAACGGCAGCTGTGGGTCAGTGTGGGTCAAAGCGGGCCCTTCCCAGCTAGGATCCCGAGAGGCCCCCGAGGGCCAAGCTCAGAAACAGGGCAGGGGGAAGGCAAAGCCAGAGTTTGAAGGAGAAGCGCGATTCCTTGATGGGTGCCTGGGACCATCCCAGCCATCTTTTCCTGCACTTTGATGGCTGGGGGGAGGAAGAGGGGGCCTAACATGGCAGCTACCCTAGAAACACTCACTGGGCCTTGGCTGGTTTCCCTTGAGACCGTCACTGCCCGAAATAAGCTTGAACCTCCCACCGCCATTCCCCCAAAGCACTAAGTCTTCTTATGGAGAACCCTTCAACTGAGCAGTTGGACATGATGGCCAAGGAGCCATCGCCCCGACAGCGTCAGCTCTACCTTCCTGAAAGGGACACAAGTAATGCGCCCCAAAGACTCAGTTTCCTATTGGCTCTTTTGGAATTTGCAACCTGCGATCCTCGTTTCCTTTGAGACAAGTCTATTCCCTTTTTTCTCCCGCATTGGTGTGGTCTGAGACGGGTTCAGTCCAAGCTTGGCAACTTGAAGACTTGTGGGCCTCGCCTCACCAGAATCCCTCCGCCAGCTAAGCTATGCTGGCTGAGGGATTCTGGGAGTTGAAGTCCACAAAAGTTGGCAAGGTTGGAGAGCCTCGGTTTACGAAATGCTTTGGGGGCAACCGGCCTCTCTCTATCCAGCCCCATGGATGCTCACTTCTTCCCAAGAAAGGCCTGTCTGCGGCAAGGCAGCCGTTGCAAACCTCCGGATGCAGAAAGTGGCTGGGTTTCCCCGAGAGAAGCCGTGTTCCAGATCCCATCCTGGCCTCGTATTACTGCGCTGCTCTCTGCCATCGGGGAAAGAGGCAGCCACTCCCTGGATGCAACCCTCTCTTAACTCGGGAAAAGAAAACGGTGCGCGTTTCGTCGTGTTTATTGGAAGATTCATATCACAAGACAACCGCTCCCGGTCTCGGACAATCCCCCCTCAATCTGCTTCAGGAGGTTTTTGGCTCTCCTTGTCAAGCTGCTAATCCCACCCACCTCCCTCATCCCGACGTGAGCTTAGCAAACTTGGAAATTGGAACAGCTGGCCTTTTTTGGCACCAGGTCCGACAGCGGCCCAGTTCAAAACCACAGAAATTTTTTGCCCTCCACCTTGGGGAGGGGGGAGGAGAGAGGAAAAAAATAACAAAAAAGGAGAAAAACCACCATCGGCACCAACCACCACAAGGCTAAACAAGTGCGCACATGAGGAGCAGCGAAGAAGGCCCCGGAAAAGAAGGGGGGGGATTCTACGCAAGTTCGTGGAGGAGAGTGTCATTCCACCCCTCCACAGTCTCCACCGGGCGTTAAAATACATCAAAACCTCTTGGTGAAAGACTGGGTTTAATTTGAGAACCTAAACACAGAGTGAGACTGTTTTGCTGTACTGTGAACTCTCCGGAAGGGAAGAGGGGCAGGCAGGGAAGGGGGGGGGGGGGAGGTATTGTCTTTTCTTTAAAAAAAAAAAAAAGGAGGGGAGGGGAGGGAGGGAAATCAAAAACACAGTGATGGGACGGGAAAGGAAGTGCGATCCAAGATCATCCGCGCAGGTCTTTCTCGCTACGAGGCCAAAAGGACCGGGAAGTGATGGAGGGGATGGACGAAATCGAGACTCCGTACGAGAGGAGAAAAGCAGGAAACGCACGTTTCGGTTGGGGTCTTTTTTGCCCCACCCGCCCGCCCCTTTGAAGGTATATCTCTCTTTTTTGTTTTGTTTTCCTTCTTCTTTTTTTCTGAATGGTCATTGGATTTACCGCCTGCGTCCCCTCTGGCAAAACTGGCAGGGCAGTACGATTGGGAGGCTGAGCGGGCGGGGGGAAGGGGGGGAAGAAGGGGCAGAAGGGGACAGGTCACGACTCCTCGTTGCCGGAATCATCATCGTCGTAACAATCGGCGTCTTCCTCTTCCTCCTCCTCCTCGTCTTCGTCGTCGATGTCGTCGTCGTACAGGTCGTCGTAAAGCAAGTCGGAGCTGTTGTCGTTGGAAGGCACTTTAGTTTTGATGCAGTACTCGGCCAGCGTGGTGGGCACCTTCACACCGTCCTTCTCCGCCTCCGCCTTGGTGGCCTGCACTTGTTTCCTGCAAGGGGGGAGGGCAGGAGTGATGAGAGGGAGAGGGTCAGCCTCCTCACCAGCCCACCCCCCTCCACCCCTCACACGTTACACCCAGGTCTCCCTTGCCCCACGGATGCCGGCCGCTTAAACCCAACTCTTCCCATATCCACAATTCAGGTAGTCCTCGATTTACAACAGTGGGCTTAGTGACCGTTGAGAGTTAAAACGGCACTGAAAAAAGTGACTTACGACTGTTTTCCACACTTACGACCTTTCCAACAGTTCCATGATCATGTGATCAAAATCCAGAGGCTTGGCAATTGACTCCTATTTATGACGGTTGCGCTGTCCCAGGATCAAGTAATCCCCCGAACAACGATCGGGAGAGAAGCTGACTTCACTTCACAATCAGGTTTTATCAACTGTAGTGATTTACTTAACAACCGAGGCAGGAAAAGTCGTAAAATGAGGCAGAGCTCACGGAACATGTCTCACTTAGCAACATAAATCTGGGGGCTCCATTGTGGTCGTAAGTTGAGGACCGCTTGTCATTCCAAGCCATGTTTTGGTCCAACTGGGCAAAGGCTTGAGGGAGCTGGATCTCCCTGGTTCTGCCCGGCAGCCATTAGTGCCCCCGGATCAGGAGAGCTGAATCCCTTGGACTGAGGGGTCCGTTCACTAGCAGGAAGGACAGAGGTCAAGAAACTCAGAGGAGAAGCTCAGGGTTTCTCCTCTGCCCCGGATATTTTTCTCTTCCTCTAGAATATCTGAAGCTCGGGATTGGAGTGAGGGGTCCCTGGTGCTCTCTGAGCCTGGGGGTTTTCTTGCAAACGTTTCATCACCCAACTAGGTAACGTCATCAGTGCTAGAAGAGAGTGAAGTTTATGGAGAGGAGGAGGAGGACTGTGGCGTCCTTGGTGGTTTTCCTGCAGCTGTTTCCTGGCCCAAGTAGGCAACTGCATTGGTTGCTAGAAGGGTGTGGGGTTTGTGGAAGAGCAACCATGGGGCCCTTGTTGCTTTATGAGCTTCCTTCTTTTCCTGCAGACGTTTCATGACCCAACTAGGGAACATCATCAGTGGTGGAAGCCCCCCAGTGCTTTCTAGCACTGAGGGCGTTAACTACAGTACCAGTCGCTGGGGTCATGAAAGGAACAAGGAAGCGCAGGGGCACCAAAGACTCCACGGCCATCATCGTTTCTTATTCATCAGCCGACCTCCTCCTTGTGTGTGTCTCGGTATATGTCTCTGTTATATGTTTGTTTTGTCCACATATTTATTTCATATGTTTCATTGTACGCCGCCCCGAGTCCTTCGGGAGAGGGTGCGGCTAAGAAATAAATATTTATTTATTTATTTATTTATTTATTTATTTATTTATTTATTTATTTATTTATTTATTTATTTATTTATCTCTTCCTCTTCCCCCCCTTCACACACCTCTCCCTTCTAGCCAGCGGTGAAATCTATTCCCCCCTCCCCGGTTCTGTGGGCATGGCTGGGGGGGGGGGCGTCATGTGACTGGGTGGGCGTGGCCAACTTTGTTTTCACTTTCAGCTATTTTTTTTAGTTTTTAAAGCATTTTTAAATGCTTTAAAAAGCTAGAAAAAATAGCTTCCGGCGATCACGCGGCTCAGCTGTGAAAGTTTCTGACAATCTGAACCAACAGGGAAAAAATGCACTAAAAAGTGGGGACCGGGGGGGTGGGTGGGGGGCTTCTGGGAGCCCCAAAGCCCCGTGGCATCAAAGGGGCTCCCCTTCTCCAGCAGCCGCTCCCATCTTAGCCTTACCGGATGATTTCCGCGTATTCTTTGTCTTTCCCTTTGCTGTCCCTCCATTTCCTGAACATGACGGAGGCGTCCACGTTTGCCGGAGAGAACGTGTTGGGCTCATTAAGCAAGGAGATTACGCTCAGTAGGATCGTCCTGAGGAAAGAGAGGAGGAGAAACTGAACTCAGAGCTCAGCACACAGAAGCAGAATAACGCGTTTCCCCCAAAACAAGACAGGGCCTTATTTTCCTTTGACCCCCGAAATAAACGCTTGGCCTTATTTTCGGGGAGGTCTTATTATTTTGAAGGTGCAGGAGGCGGCGAGGGGGTCACCTCATGGCTGCTGCTGTGTTGCAAGATTTTCAGGGAGGGCTTATTTTCGTGCATGTGCTCAAAAGCCCGATTGGGTTTATTATCAGTCTTATTTTGGGAGAAACTGGAAGGGATCTTGGAGATCTTCTAGTCCAACCCCATTCCAGCAGGGGACCCTATATACCATTTCAAGACAAATGGCTGTCCTGCCTCCAGTGATGGAACACTCACAACTCCCACTGATAGATCAATCAATCAATCAATCAATCAATCGATTAACAGAGTAAGGGAGTTGGAAGGGGCCTTGGAGGTTTTCTAGTCCAACCCCTTGCTCAGGCAGATCCTATACCATTTCAGACAAGTGGCTCTCCCATCTCTTCTTAAAAGCTTCCAGTGATGAAGCTCCCACAACTTCTGGAGGCACCTTCTGTTCCACGGGTTAATTGTTCTAACTGTTAGGAAGTTTCTCCTTAGTCCCAGGTTGCTTCTCTCCTTCATTAGTTTCCACCCATTGCTTCTTGTCCTGCCTTCATGTGCTTTGCAGAATAGGTGGATCCCTCTCTTTGGGGCAGCCCCTCAAATATTGGAAGATGCTCTCATGTCTCCCCTAGTCCTTCTTTCTATTAAACTAGACCTACCCAGTTCCTGCAACCGTTCTTCATATGTTTTAGCCTCCAGTCCCCTAATTCTCTTTGTTGCTCTTCTCCTCACTCTTTCTAGAATCTCCACATCTTTTCTACATCGTGGTGACCCAAACTGAATGCAAATATTCCAAGTGTGGCCTTACCAAGTGGTATCAAAACTTACCAGATTGTAAAGTGGTATCAAAACTTCACGTGATCTTGATTCTCTCCCTCTGTTGATGCAGCCTAGGACTGCGTTGGCTTTTTTGGCAGCTGCTGCACACTGTTGGCTCCTATTTAAATGGTTGTCCACTAGAACTCCAAGATCCCTCTCACAGTTACTACTGTTGAGCAAGGTGACACATATACTGTACCTGTGCATTTCGTTTTTCTTGCCTAAATGCAGGACTTTTAACTTTTCTCCACCACTGACTGCATTTTGTTTTAATAATAGGGATATTCCTCTCGCATCCAAGATAGATAGAATAGATAGAAAGATAGAGGATAGACAGATGATAGACAGTCAGACAGACGGACTGATAGATAGATAGATAGATGGATGGATGGATGGATGGATGGATGACTGATGGACATACAGACAGACAGACGTAGAGGTGTTTTCCCCCATCCTTTCTCACTTTTCCTGGTCTGGCCTGAAGACAGAATTCTGGGGAAACGGGCATTTCTCGCTTGCTATCCAAGCTACCTTCTGATGGTTCTCCTTGAAAAGGCTCATGAGCAGATGTGGTGGGAGTGTCTTCATTATTCTCCCCCTCCGTTTGTTATTTTTCCCATTACAGATAGTTCTCCACTTACAACAGTTCATTTAGTGACCAAAGTTATGACACTGCAAAAAGTGACTTACAGCCGTTTTTCACACTTACGACGGTTGCAGGTCCTCCCTGGTCAAGTGATCAAAATTCAGAGGATTCGCAAATGACTCATCTTTATGACAGTTGCAGTGTGATCCCCTTTTGCGACCTTCTGGCTAGCAAAGTCAATGGGGAAGCCTGGCTCACTTAACAACCGGGTTACTAACTTAACAAAGGCAGGGATTCACTTAACAATGGAGGCAAGAAAGGTCATACAATGAAGCCAGACTCACTGAACAAATGTCTCACTTAGCCACAATAGTTGTAGGCTCTACTCTGGTCGTAGGTTGAGGATTACCCGTTATACTGCGTGCTGAAATTGGCTTTTTTCAAGGGTAAGACTAAGTCCAAATGCAATCCTTTATCAGTTTTGCAAAATGGCGTTTCACACGCTCCAGTTTTGAGAGCCCCATTCTGAAGAGTCCCCGCACAGTGTGACAATCCCCTTTAGCCAAGAAGGGCCCTGTGCAAAATGGGTCAGTTGTCCTGCTTTGCGGTTTCTCTCTCTTTGTTGAGCACAGCAACCTGTGTGGCTCCGGAGCCGCATGTGGGCTCTTCCATCCCTCTGCTGCAGCTCCTTGTCGCCGGTCGGCTCCACAATTGGTAGGGCTTTTGGTTAGGACAGGTAGCAGAAAAAGGATGCCGCACTAGGAGGAGACTCTATGGTGGGGGAACCAGACTTCCGGTCGGCCTCAGAATTGAACCGGGGGGGGGGGGGGGGGGGCGCGGCTTCCGGTTAGGACTTTTGTGGCTCTTTGAGTGTTTAGGGCTGCCGACCCCTGGGTTAACAATACAATACAATACAATAGCAGAGTTGGAAGGGACCTTGGAGGTCTTCTAGTCCAACCCCCGCCTAGGCAGGAAACCCTATACCGTTTCAGACAAATAGCTATCCAACATCTTCTTAAAGACTTCCAGTGTTGCGGCATTCACAACTTCTGGAGGCAATTTCTGTTCCACTGATTAATTGTTCTCACTGTCAGGAAATTTCTCCTCAGTTCTAAGCTGCTTCTCTCCTTGATTAGTTTCCACCCATTGCTTCTTGTTCTACCCTCAGGTGCCTTGGAGAATAGTTTGACTCCCTCTTCTTTGTGGCAACCCCTGAGATATTGGAAGACTATACCTGGTGTGACGGGCAGGATGAACTTCAAAGATGATTTGGGCTTATTTTTCTGACTGGCAGGTTAGGGGGCTGCACGCATGGATGTGGGTGGGGTGGAGGAGCCTCCCTGGACTCTACAGGTAGTCCTCGACTTACAAAAGTCCATTTAGTGACTATTTGAAGTTACAACAGCCCTGAAAAAACTGACAGGGCCGTTTTCAGCACTTAAAGACATTTTTCACACTTATGACCACTGTAGCATCCCCATGGCCATGAGATCAAATTTTGGGTGATTGGCAACGGATTCACATCTATGACCATTACGGTGTCCTGGGATCCCCTTTCGCGACCATCGGACAAGCAAAGTCAAGGGGTGGGAAGTTAAATTCATTTAACAACCGTGTCACTAACTTAACAAGTGCAAATGATTCGCTTAATAATCGTGACAAGAGAGGTTGTAAATTGGAGCAAAATTCACTTAACAACTGTCTCGCTTAGCAAATTGAAACTTGGGGCTTGATTGTGGTCGTAAGTCGAGGACTACCTGTACTACAGTTGGGTAGAAAGAAATTCTCAGCCTTGGAGGGTCTTACCTGACATTCTGGGTGGGGTTCCACCTTTCCGATGGCAGTTCTCCACTTTGAGGATCATCTACAGGTGGGTGAAGAATTGAAATACATACATCCCCATTCTATGGAAAGAAAAGTGGACGGTGGGTATGAAGAGAGACAACGAGGTTAAACTACGCAGCAAACAGACCACGCACAAAAATCCACCCCCAACTCTGCCTATTCCCTAAAGATCAAGCACAAACTTCAAGCAAGGAACGCAGATTGCTACACAAACACACACACACACCAGGCTCTACATCCCAACACATCTGGGGTTTACAGTACTTTACAGGACTCAATGTGGCTTTTCAGTCTCAGTAGGAATAGAGCTGGAGGGGCTCTTGGAGGTCTTCTAGTCCAGCCCTCTGCTCAAGTAGAAGACCTTGTACCATTCTGGGATAAAATGATTGTTCAATCTCGTCTTGAAAAGCTACAGTGACAGAGCACCCACAACTTCTGGAAGCAAGCCATTCCATGGATTAATTATCAGAATAACAGGGTTAGAAGGGGCTGTGGAGGTCTTCTAGTCCAACCCTCTGCTGAAGCAGGAGACCAATTCAGACAAGGGGCTGTCCAGTCTCTGCTTAAAATCCTCCACTGATGAAGCATCCATAACTTCCGAAGGCAAGCTCTTCCACAGGTTAATGGTTCTCACGGTTAGGAAGTTTTCTCCTTAACTCCAAGTTGTGTTCTTTGTAGCTGTATGTGGGCTTCTCAACACTTACATAAACTTAATTCTCTTTTTTGAGCCCCAGCGTTAACCCCACATTTAATTGACTTTGTTGTTGTTGTTAGTTGTGAAGTTGTGTCTGACCCTTTGCGCTCCATGGACAACGTTCCTCCAGGCCTTCCTGTCCTCTACCATGATCCTCTGGAGTCCATTGAAGCTCAGGCCGACTGCTTCGGTGACTCCATCCAGCCCCCTCCTTCTCTGTCGCCCCCTTCTTCTTCTTTTGCCCTCCATTGTTCCCAGCATGAGGCTCTTCTCCAGGGAGTCCTTCCTTCTCATGAGGGGACCAAAGGATTTGTGTTTCCTCTTCAGGATCTGGCCTTCCAAAGAGCAGGATTGATCTCCTCTGGGACTGAACGGTTGGATGGCCTTGCAGTCCAAGGGACTCAATGCAGGAGTCTTTTCCAGCACCAGAGTTCAAAGTAATTAACTTTATTTGCTCCAAATAATTCCACCAGGGGGAGCCAGAGCTCTTGGCGAGAAGCCCCAGCTGGATCTCCTAGATCAGGGGTGTCAAACTTCATTTCACTGAGGGCCACGCATCAAGGTTGTGTTTGACCTGGGGGGGGGCAAGGGGGCGTGGCTAGCTCCACGTCACTTGTGTCAGGGGGGGGCACCTGTGGTGGCCAAATGCTAAGGCAGGACTTCCATCAGACCCTCCCTTTCTCTCATTATATCCTTCCTTCCTTCTTTTCCCTTCCTTGCTCTCTTCCTTTCTTTTCCTTTTCTTCTTTTTCCTTCCCCCTTTCCTTATTTTTCCTTCCTTGCTCTCTTCTCGTCTTTTCCTCTTCTTCTTCTTCCTTCCCTCTCCTTTCTTCTTCCTTTCTCTCTCTCCTTCTTTTTTCCTTCCTTGCTCTCTTCCCATCTTTCCTCCTTTGTCCTGCCTCTTTCCCGTTCTCCTTTCCTCTCCCTTCTTGGATGCTCAAATGCAAAAGGGGGAACATTTCTCCCTTTCTGTTTTGTTTTCAGCTTCTGTTGCTAGCCCTCTGCCAGGCAAGGGAAAACGGAGGCTCAGGCTCCTGCAGCCCGCTGCCAGGCCGCATTTTCGCTGGCAGAGGCCCCATGGGCCACTCCTTGCCTGCTTCCAGGTTTAAGCAGCCCCCAGCCCCCCTTGAGTTTGACACCTCTGGCCCAGGTCCAAGGCAACCATCTCCCACCCCCTCTGGCCAGCAGAAGACTAGAATGGGAGCCCACCCTACCAATGATGGGGGGGGGAAGCCCCCAGGTGGTTGGCTGGCTGGCAGGATTCCCACGTTTTGCTTTGAAGTCTGCCAGCTGCAGCTGAATTTAAAGGATAACCCTCAAAAGATATTTCCTGGGATGAGCTTTCTTTTCTTTCTTTCTTTCTTTCTTTCTTTCTTTCTTTCTTTCTTTCTTTCTTTCTTTCTTTCCCTCTTTCTCTTCTTTCTTTTTCCTTTCTTTCTTTTCCTCTTTCTCTTCTTTCTTTCTCTCTTTCTCTCTTTTCTTTTCTTTTTTCCTTTCTCTTTTTTCTTTCTTTCTCTCTTTCTCTCTTTTCTTTTCTTTCTCTTTTTTCTTTCTCTTTTCTTTCTCTTCTTTTTTCTCTCTTCTTTCTGTCTTCTTTCTTTCTCTCTTCCTTCCTTCCTTTCTCTCATTTCTTTCTTTTTTTGTTTCTCTTCTTCCTTCCTCTCTTTCTTTTTCCTTTCTTTTCCTTTCTCTTCTTTCTTCTTTTTCTCTCTCTTTCTTTCTCTCTTCTTCCTTTTCTCCTTCGTTCCCTCCCTCCCTCCCTCTCCCTCTCTCTCTCGTGCTAAAGCTACAGAGTTCCAAAAGGCAACCACGGCTAACCCTCGAACTTGCGACGGATCGTTTACTGACCGTTCAATGTCGAAGTAAACAATGTCACGTAGAATTAAAACGGTGTAATTCGAGACAGACATTTTGTAAAAATATAGCAGAGGCCAATTAATTCAGCAGCCAGAACATTTGGAGAAGCGACCTTCACCCCTTCACTGAATTGAGAAAGCCCTAGATTCACAACAGTTGATTTAGGGACCGTCGAAAGTTAGAAAGGCACTGAAAAAAAGGAACATTAGGAAAACTAAAAAGAAAATAAGATTAAAGATTCGGAGGTTGGGTAAGAGATGAAGGATAAGGGAAAATAGAGTAAAAGAATTTTTTTATGAATATATTTCAATAATATGTATTAATACCAGAACTATGCAGGTTGGGTTATTATTTTAGCAGCGTGATAGATATCAGGATATTTTAATATAAATGGATGTGAAGAATAGGAAAAGTAGATTTTGAATGACTGTGCTACTAAATATGTATAAAACCATGAACAACAGTGGAAAGTTAGAACTTAACAATGGATAAATATAATATATCTCAACCTTACACGGGAAAAGACCCGAATACAACAAAATCAGCATACCAACACCCGTGAAAATCTACGAAAACATATATATGTATGTATGTATGTATGTATGTATGTATGTATGTATGTATGTATATGTATATGTATATATATAATATATATATAAAAATCTAAACATGTGTATTAATAGTAGAATTATATGGATTGAAGAACTGGAAAGAATATGAATAGAAATACCCTAAATGTAAAAATGATTGTGATTTGATACTAAAACTGTATAAGGAGATATTGAAAAATGGAAGAATGAAGGATGGAACTTTCACTAAGGAAATATGAACAAGAAAATAGGTGGAAAACACGTCTTTGAATATCATAGCGATATGAAAGTGGGGGGGAAAGTTAAAACAGGGATAGGAAACAGTGGGGTAAAATAATGATTATATATTCACATGTTAAGCTATACAAGAGGACAGAAAGATTGCTCAGAAAGGAAGGCTGATCATAAAAGACGTGTATAAACAACCTGAAACAATGGAAATGAAACGTAATAGTTAGGAAGAAGAAGAAGACTCTGTTTTATGTGTTCTGAAATGTAGGTTACCCAGTTACCACAACATTCACGCACTGTTATGTATAAAGAATATTAAAAAATACAACTTTGATTTGGGGGGGGGACTTGTGACTGTTTTTTAACACTTACGACCGTCATAGCGGTTACAGGATCAAAATTCGGACGCTTGGCAACTGACTCGTATTTATGACCGTTGCTGTGTCCTGTGGTGTGTGTGTGTGTGTGTTTCTGTGTGTGTGTGTGTGTGTGTGTGTGTGTGATGTGATTCCCCTTTTGCGACTTTCTGACGAGCAAAGTAAAGAGGGAGGCCAGATTCGCTTAACGACCATGCCACTAAGTTAACAGCTGCAGTGATTCACTTAAAGACTTAAAGACTGTGGCAGGACAGGTTGCAAGATGGGTCGAAATTCACCAAACAAATGTCTCACGCTTAGCAACAGGAAAGTTTGGGTTCTATCGTGGTCATAAGTTGAGGATTACCTGTTCTTCCAGGGACAGAGCTCCCAACCTCTGCTCTAAAGAGGTTTTCTCTTAAGGATGAGATTCCAGAACTGGCTCCTTGGACGGCACAGGGATCTTTTCTGGATTTCTCCTTTCCAAATTTCTGGAGCACCTGTTGTGACCTGTTGGCCCCCGGACCCTCCTGTAGCCGAATCAGGGGAGGAGGAGGAGGAGGACTCAGGGCAACCTGGGAGCTCCGAGGGGGGAATGGAGGTGGCGGAGAGAGAGCCAGAGAGAGCTTGGGCCATCTTGTCAGCCCTCAGATGGAGAGTCAACAGCCCCCAGGTCTGGAGTTGGCTGACGAGGAAGAGGAGGAACAGCTGGGCCCAATTCCTGATGCACGGATGCGCAGATGGCAGAGGAGAGGACAGCAGTGGACATCTATGGGCCGGTCCTTGGGAAGGAAGAGCCACCGCTGCTAGCGAAGCCCCACCCTAACTCTGGGGATCAAAGGCAGGGGGCGAAGATGAGTAGATGCGCCATACAACTATTCATCTCCCCTGCCGGACAGACTTCTTAGCCTGCGGTGAGAGGCAAACTTTTTGCCAGGGCTCCCAATAAAGGAATCATTGCTTCGACTACAGAGGGTTTGACATATTTGGGGAGCCGGGTCAGAAGACTTCCAAAGGAGCCTCCATCTTACTGGGTCGCCACGCATCCCATTTCCAGGGCGGTGGAAGGAGGGGAGTCAAGGGCTGGGGGTCACAAAGGATTAAAAATGGGCAGGAATTCCGGCTTTGCAACGAAAGTTGGATTTTTTTTGTCTAATGACACACACACTCCATGCACTGAAGTCAACCTACCTCGTAAATGTTCGGGTGCCACATTTTGGTCAGAAATCTGAAGGTAGGTGGTGAATACGGATAATCTATAGGAAATTTAATATGAGCCTGAAAGAGAGAAAGAGGGAGCCACGTTAAGCATTTACTAAGTACAAACAGAAGAGAAGATTTGTAGCTCAGGAGTGAACGGTGGGGCCCTTGGTGCTCTCAGAGCTGGTGGTTTTCTTGCAGATGTTTCATGATCCAACTAGGGAACATCATCAATGTTAGGAGGGAGGAGGAAGAGGAGGAGGACTGTGGGGTCATTGGTTCTCCTGAGCTTAATTGTTTTCTTGGAAGACATTTCATGACCTAACTAGGTAACCTCATCAGTGTAAAAGGGAGTGGGGATTTTTAGAGATGAGGAGAACTCTAAGTAGGGTCCTTGATGCTCTCGGAGTATAGTTGTTTTCTTACAGACATTTCATGACCCAACTAGGTAAGCTCATCATAAGGGAGGAGGGGGAGGAGGAGGGGGACTGTATAGAAGGGAGTGGGGTTTGCTCTCTGTATATATTGTGCTCCTCTCCAGCCTTAGCTGTTATTTTTTGCAGACATTTCATCACCCAACTCTTAGGGAAATTGATATATTTATGATTTGTCCACTTTTAATGTCATAAGCTGCCCAGAACTGCCTCACAGGAAGATGGATGGCAAGCAAATGTAATCAATAAAATACATCAACTAGGCAACAGGATCAGCCTGGGAGAAGCGAGTGGGGTTTGTGGAAGAGGAAGGGGACAACTGTGGGGTCCTTGCTGCTCTCTGTACTTGGGGGTTTGCTCGGAGACGTTTCATGACCCAACTAGATAGCATCCTCAGGGCTATTTGCTCTCTGTTTATATACAAGTGGTTTGGTTAGAAGAGAGGATATGTATGTCCGGGTTGAACTGCAGGGTCCTTGGTGCTCCCTGAGCTTGGCTGTTTACTCGCAGACATTTCATGACCCAACTAGGCAACATTATCAAGATTAATACCACACCAACATCAAGCAGTAAACAATACCTCAATCAAGGAACTACTGACGAAGACAAACAAGCTAACATTAAGCCACAAACAACAGCCTAATCTGGGAACCACCAAGAAGAAAACAACAGTCCTACAATACTACGGGGCACTAGTACTGTATATAAACAGAGAGCAAACCTCCCCCTCTCTTCTAGCACTGATGACGTTACCTAGCTGGGTCATGAAACGTCTGCAAGAAAGCAATAAGGTCTCCATGTCGTAAACTCTGCAACTCAACAGATGGGAAACTGGCTTTGCTTTTTCCTGCTTCTGACTCAACACAGGCTATTTTTCCCCACAATGTGCGGTATTTTTAAGAGTACAAGACGTACCTCACCCACCCACCCAAAAAAAGGGTGAAAATCTGGGTGCATCTTGTACACTGAATGCAGCATTTTTGGCCTCCCAAAACGCTGCCCCGCGCATCCCGTTTTTTTGCAAAAATGGCCCTGCAGAGGGTTTGGGAGGCCTGTAGAGTTTTCCTGGGGGCTGGGGAGGGCAAAAAGGAGAGAAAACGGGCCCATTTTTCACAAAAACAGGGATGTTTTTGCTGTCCCAAGCCCCCAGGAGCTCTCTGCAGGCCTCCCAAACCCTCTGCATGCCCCATTTTTGCAAAAGAGACGGGCCGTTTTTGCCCTCCCCAACCCCCAGGAGCCCTTTGCAGGCCTCTCACTCTCCATGCCCCTTTTCCACAAAAGAGTGGGGCGCGCAGAGGGCTTGAGAGGCCTGCAGAGTGCAAAAACGTTTTTAAAAAATTTACTTCTTCAAATCTTGGTGCGTCTTATAGTCCGAAGAATACGGTAATTAACCCAATTAGGGAATTAACTATTTCTCTGGGTTTGCACAATACGCCGGCTCCTATGTAAACCGAACAGCCTGGATGCACACGGTAGCTAAGCCGCCAAAATCTCTCTGAAGCCCCCCGACACCGCGGAGACCCAACGGTTGGTTTTACTCCTGAGAGTTCAGCAGAGATTTCTAACAACTTTTCCCAGGCTCCTAAAAACCAGAAGAAAAATACTTCTGGGGGACAAAAGGCAGCACATCTGAGCTACGTGGATCATCAACTGGGGGTCAGGATAGTTATAGGTGGAAAAAATAGATTACAAATCTGAGGAGGTCCAGAGCTGGACAGGCAGCGCATGCAAATATTTTAAGTCAGTAAACAGCCAAATGTTTGATCAGAAGGTTGGCATCTGGTGAGGTTCAGGCACGGTGGATCGTAACAGGCAGATAAAATAACTCCACTGTCATTTTTCTTTACTCTAAGCACACCGGCCCACGTGAAAAATGAAATTCCGTGGCCTGCCCTCAAGAGAACGTATGTTATGTACTCAAACACATACATAACGCACATACATACCACATGCTATAGACATACATACTGTATATACCTGCACATACATGGATGGATGGATGGATGGATGGACAGACGGACAGACAGAGGATAGATGTATGTATGTATAGACGGATGGGTGGACGGACAGACAGTAGATGGATGGATGGATGAATAGATAGATGGATGGATAGAAGGATGGATGGACAGACGGAAAGACAGACAGACAGGATATATGAATCAAGCCCAATGTAATGTAACAAGCATTCAATGCAACAAGTATTAAAATACTATATTCATTCCAAAGAAATATAAGTTTTTCCATCCCCAAAACAATACAATAGCAGAGTTGGAAGAGACCTTGGAGGTCTTCTAGTCCAACCCCCTGCTGAGGCAAGAAACCCTATACAGTTTCAGACAAATGGCTATCCAACCTCTTCTTAAAGACTTCCAGTGTTGGGGCATTCACAACTTCTGGAGGCAATTTCTGTTCCACTGATTAATTGTTCTGTCAGGAAATTTCTCCTCAGTTCTAAGTTGCTTCTCTCCTTGATTAGTTTCCACCCATTGCTTCTTGTTCTACCCTCAGGTGCCTTGGAGAATAGTTTGACTCCCTCTTCTTTGTGGCAACTCCTGAGATATTGGAAGACTGCTATCATGTCTCCCCTAATCCTTCTTTCTCTTAAGCTAAACATACCCAGTTCCTGCAACCGTTCTTCATATGTTTTAGTCTCCAGTCCCCTAATCATCTTTGTTGCTCTTCTCTGCACTCTTTCTAGAGTCCCCACATCTTTTTTACATCGTGGCGACCAGAACTGAATGCAGTATTCCGAGTGTGGCCTTACCAAGGCCTTATAAAGTGGTATTAACCCTTCACGTGATCTTGATTCTCTCCCTCTGTTGATGCAGCCTAGAACTGTGTTGGCTTTTTTGGCAGCTGCTGCACACGGCTGGCTCCTATTTAAATGGTTGTCCACTAGGACTCCAAGATCCCTTTCACAGTTACTACTACTGAGCAAGGTACCACCTATACTGTACCTGTGCATTTTGTTTTTGTTGCCTAAATGTAGAACCTTACTCTTTTCACCATTAAATTTCATTTTATTAGATAGCGCCCAATGTTCAAGTTTGTCAAGATCCTTCTGTATCTTAAGCCTATCTTCTGGAGTGTTGGCTATTCCTGCCAGCTTGGTGTCATCTGCAAATTTGATGAGTTCCCCATTTATTCCCTCATCCAAATCATTGATGAAGATGTTGAAGAGTACTGGGCCTAAAACAGAGCCTTGGGGTACTCCACTGCATACTTCCCTCCATGTAGATGCAGTTCCATTGAGAACTACACGTTGAGTGCGGTTGGTCAGCCAGTTACCAATCCATCTGGTGGTGATGCTGTCTAACCCACATTCTTCTACTTTATCTAGTAGTAGGTTATGGTCTACCTTATCAAAAGCCTTACTGAAGTCCGAGTAAACTATATCGAAGGCATTCCTCTGGTCCACTAATTTTGTCACTTTGTCAAAGAATGCAATAAGATTAGTCTGGCAGGATCTGTTTTTGACAAATCCATGTTGGCTTTTGGCTATTACTTTGTTTGCTTCTAGGTGTTCGCTAATTCGTTGCTTGATTATTTTTTCCAGAATCTTTCCTGGTATTGAGGTCAGGCTGATAGGTCTGTAGTTTCCTGGATCTATTTTTTTCCCTTTTTTGAATATGGGAAAACCACATCAGCTCTTTTCCAGTCCTCTGGCAGTTCCCCGGTGCTCCAGGATCTCTGAAAGATATAGTTCAGTGGTTCTGAGATCTCGTCTGCCAGTTCTTTCTGAGCCCTGGGGTGTAATCCATCCAATCCTGGTGATTTGAACTCGTCTAGGGTAGACAGGTGCTCACTTACCATTTTCTTCCCTATTTCAACTTGTGTTCCTAATCTGATTTTTGTGTTGTTGTTTTTGATAGGTTGGACTGTTTTATCCCTTTGTGTAAAGACAGATGCAAAAAATGAGTTAAATAGTTCTGCTTTCTCCCTGTTGCTTGTCACCTTCTTGCCACTTTCTCCCAGCAATGGACCAATTGTTTCCTTAACCTTTTTATTGTTTTTAACATTTTGGAAGAAGCTTTTTTCGTTATTTTTTACTTTTGTGGCAAGCCTTTCTTCATTGTGGCCTTAGCTTTCCGCGCTTCATCTTTACAGGCTCAGGCTATTTGCTGATATTCTGCCTTAGTTATGTCCCCCTCCTTCCACTTTTTATACTTACCTTTTTTGTCTTTCAGTTTGTCAGATAGTTCTTTATGCAGCCATGCTGGTTTCTTTTGGGAGCTGTTATTTTTCTTCTTCATTGGTATTGTGCTAGACTGGGCTTTTGTAATCTCATTTTTCAAAATTTCCCAAGCTGCTTGAGTTGTTTTCCCCTTTAGGATTCTCATCCATGGAATTTTTCCCAAGCTCTCTCTAAGTTTATTGAAATTAGCTTTCTTAAAGTCCAAGACTCTAGTTTGACTTTGTTCTACTATTTGTGTTTGGATAATGTTGAATTCCAATATTGCATGGTCACTTGCCCCCAGGGTTTCTGTGGCTTCAATACCTTCTATCATTTCCTCTCTGTTAGTGAGAATTAAGTCAATATGGCTGATCCCCTTGTTCCCTTCTCTACTTTTGGGGAAACACAGTTGTCTGCTAGGTTTGTTAGGAACCTGTTGGATCTTCCACTTGGTGCAGAGTTTGTTTCCCAGTTGATGTCAGGGTAGTTAAAATCTCCCATTACTATTGTGGTGTGCTTCCTACATACCTTAGTTAGCTGACTAGCAAAAGGTTCATCTGCTTCCTCTGCCTGGCAGGATCAGCAAGGGCACTATATCTGTTATGCTGGGTCACAGCAAAAGCTTTGTGTTTATGGTTCACAGTTCTCACCCTGCCAGATCCCACGGTTGTCCAGACTGCTCTCCAATGTATTATTACTATTTTGGTTTATGGACATATGATTTCATAATATGATAAGGGCCACTACCTACTCCTCTTTGTCTCTCTGCTTCCCCCCTTCCAGCCAGCAGCTCCAATCACCAGCCACAGGAAGGTTCAAGTGAAATGGAGTATCCCAAAGGTGCTTTTTTCAAGAGGCAACTGGACTGTTTGGTTTTTCTTTGAAGACATTTCGCTTCTCATCCAAGAAGCATCTTTAGTTCTGACTGGCTGGTGGGGAATGGAAGGATTTATACTCTTTTCAGACAGCTGGTCATTTGCATCCTTTTGAGAGGGTCATTGAGGCCACCTGGAGATTTGTCAGGTTCAACGACATTTGTCAGGTTCAAGATCCAGGAAACTACAGACCTATCAGCCTAACCTCAATACCAGGAAAGATTCTGGAAAAAATAATCAAGCAACGAATTTGCGAACACCTAGAAGCAAACAAAGTAATAGCCAAAAGCCAACATGGATTTGTCAAAAACAGATCATGCCAGACTAATCTTATTGCATTCTTTGATAATGTGACAAAATTAGTGGACCAGAGGAATGCCGTTGATATAGTTTACTTGGACTTCAGTAAGGCTTTTGATAAGGTAGACCATAACCTACTACTAGATAAAGTAGAAGAATGTGGGTTAGACAGCATCACCACCAGATGGATTGGTAACTGGCTGACCAACCGCACTCAACGTGTAGTTCTCAATGGAACTGCATCTACATGGAGGGAAGTATGCAGTGGAGTACCACAAGGCTCTGTTTTAGGCCCAGTACTCTTCAACATCTTCATCAATGATTTGGATGAGGGAATAAATGGGGAACTCATCAAATTTGCAGATGATACCAAGCTGGCAGGAATAGCCAACACTCCAGAAGATAGGCTTAAGATACAGAAGGATCTTGACAAACTTGAACATTGGGCACTATCTAATAAAATGAAATTCAATGGTGAAAAGAGTAAGGTTCTACATTTAGGCAACAAAAACGGAATGCACAGGTACAGTATAGGTGATACCTTACTCAGTAGTAGTAACTGTGAAAGGGATCTTGGAGTCCTAGTGGACAACCATTTAAATATGAGCCAGCAGTGTGCAGCAGCTGCCAAAAAAGCCAACACAGTTCTAGGCTGCATCAACAGAGGGATAGAATCAAGATCACGTGAAGTGTTAATACCACTTTATAATGCCTTGGTAAGGCCACACTTGGAATACTGCATTCAGTTCTGGTCGCCACGATGTAAAAAAGATGTGGAGACTCTAGAAAGAGTGCAGAGAAGAGCAACAAAGATGATTAGGGGACTGGAGACTAAAACATATGAAGAACGGTTGCAGGAACTGGGTATGTTTAGCTTAAGAGAAAGAAGGACTAGGGGAGACATGATAGCATTATTCCAATATCTCAGAGGTTGCCACAAAGAAGAGGGAGTCAAACTATTCTCCAAAGCACCTGAGGGTAGAACAAGAAGCAATGGGTGGAAACTAATCAAGGAGAGAAGCAACTTAGAACTGAGGAGAAATTTCCTGACAGTGAGAACAATTAATCAGTGGAACAGCTTGCCTCCAGAAGTTGTGAATGCCCCAACACTGGAAGTCTTTAAGAAGATGTTGGATAGCTATTTGTCTGAAACGGTATAGGGTTTCCTGCCTAGGCAGGGGGTTGGACTAGAAGACCTCCAAGGTCCCTTCCAACTCTACTATTGTATTGTATTGTATTGTATTGTATTGTAAAAAGCCATCATTGATTTAGGTCATGTCAAATCTTTCAACTTTCAATTTCCAAATTGACACATCTTGGGGAATTGTAAAGCTATTTTGGGTACTTTAATATCATTTAGATGTGCTTACGATAAATATCATAACTTTTTAACATCGTCCTTTAGGCCCTGGCCCTTTCTCCAGTTTTTCATCCTCCTCCTTCCTGATCTTGCTGTCACTTGCTACTACTAGATGTATCACCCTTGCGGTCTCCTGCTCCTTGTCTACTACAGCAATGTCCCCCGGTAATCCTCAACGTTTGCGACTGCAACCGAGTCCAAAACGCATGCTGCGGAGGCAGAAATTCCTTTGGCCCCATTTGCGGCTTTTCTTGTTTACTGAAGTGCATCACCGCAATTCTTAAATGAGTCACACAGTCATTAAGTGAATTGGGCTTCCCCACCAACATGGGTCATCAGAGGGTTGCAAAAGGGATGGGCGTAGGACACCGTGACCGACGTAAATGTGAGTCAATGGTCAAGAGTCTGAATTGTAATCAAGTGATTGCGGGGATGCTACAATGGTCATAAATATGAAAAATGTTTGTTCCTTCAGTGCCATTGTAACTTTGAATAGTCACCAAATGAACTGTCGTAAGTCGAGGACTACCTGTATTTGATTGGATGGGTAGCTGTTTATCTCGATCCGGATGTCCCACAGGAGCTGAGCTCTCACATTCTGCACAACATTTTGTGATCTTATATACATACATACATATACATATGTATGTATATGTATGTATGTATGTATGTATGTATGTATGTATGTATGTATATATTTGTGTGTGTGTATGTGTGTGCGTACATATATGGAGGGAGGGAGGGAGGAAGAGAGAGAATGGATGGAGATAGAGAGAGAGATAGAGATAGATGGATAGATAGATATAGATGTAGATAAATAGATAGATAGATATAGATGTAGATAGATATAGTAGATAGATACATAGATAGTTAGTTAGATAGATGTAGATAGATAGATAGATAGATAGATAGATAGATAGATAGATAGATAGATAGATAGATAGATAGATAGATATAGACAGATAGATATAGATAGATATAGAGATAGAAAGATAGATGGATGGATGGATGGACAGACGTAGAAGGGTCAATCTCAGCTATACAGAGTGGAGTTGTTCCTGTGCATAAAGATACACACGGACACAGAAACATGCAGACAGAAACACATTCATCCAGACCAAGCATCCCTTGTCCCCCACTTGCAACCCGTAAGCCAGGCGAAGATCCATGGCTTTGGCAGAGAGCTTGCCACGTGCCTAACTCCCCCGAATTCGCAGCCATCAGGGTCCTCTGACGTTGGGCGGGGACAAAATCCATAACATTTGGGATTTTCCTTCTATCCACGGGGGGGGGGGGGGGGGAATTCCCCATTAAGGAAAGAAAAAAGAAAGGATCTCCCTCAATGGCTTCCATGGCAACCGCTCAAGGCTCGGGTGGGCGCTCTGCACCCAGCATTCTCAAACGCCGTTCCCAACTTCGGAGGTAGGAGGGAGTCCTCAGCTTATGACAGATTAAAAGTGGGTCTCAAGATACGGCTCCCAGATGGCTGGCTGAGGAATTCTGGCATTTGAAGTCCAGTCTTCAGGTGGCCAAGTTTGGAGGAACCACTCCCCCCCTAGATCCGTGATGGCGAACCTATGGCACGCGTGGCACAGGTGGCGCACAGAGCTGTCGCCACGGCTCAGCCCCACCACGCATTCGCATGTGCCTCCTGCCGGCCAAATGATTTTGGGGTCTCTGCCGCACATTCACGGGGCGGGATGCATGTGGGAGGCACACGCGCATGTGGGATGGTTGGGTTCTCATGCGCGGGTGAGCGTGGGGGGATGGTGTGGCGTGTCCCCCCAGGGCTCGTCTTTGGTCCCAGGAGGCTACAGGGAGGCCTACTAGGCCCAAAATAGGGTGTGGCGGGGGGGGGGGGTTGCACTTTCATGCACGCGGGGGGCAGGCATGTCACATGCGGGGTGTTTGTGTGTTTGTGTGTATGTGTGTGTCGCGCACGCATTGCATTATGGGTGTTGGCACGCGACGACAAAAAAGTTAGCCTGCCCTAGATGAAGACTCCCAAACCCACAAGACGAATACAGAGGCTCCTACTCTAACTGTCCAGCATCCATCTTTTCCCCTTCCCTCCAGCACCATGAGAAACGGAGCATATGGGGGGCACTCAATCTTCAAAGTCTTCACGACAGCCACCGCTGGCTTTGCAACAGCTGCTAAACAGCTGCACCCGAAAGGAAGTGGGTTCCTGCTACAAGGGAGATCGACAGTGGGACAATGACGTTTACGAGACACCCTCCCCCTTTAACAAAAGCGCTCCCTCTACAAGCGGGTCTCCAACCCCTAGGAGCTGCTCAGGAGAAGAGCGCGTTCCTCTTGTTTTGAGGGTTTTCTGATGGTTTTAGACTTATTGGTGATGGACAGCCATACAAATCTTTGAGGAAAGACAGAAGAAAGAAAGAAGGAAGGAAGGAAAGAGGAAATAAGGGAGGGAGGGGGAAGAAAGAAAGATGACAAAGAGGAAAGGAGGGAGGGGGAGAAAAAAGAAAGAAAGAAAAAAGAAAGGAAGATAAGAAAGATGAAAAGAGAGAGGTGGAAGAAAAAAGAAAGAAAGAAGAAAGAACAGAAGGTGACGAAAAGGAAAAGGAGGAAGGGGGAAGAAAAAAGAAAGAAGAAAGGGAGAAAGGAAGATGAGAAAGAGGAAAGGAGGGAGGAGGGAAGAAAAAAGGAAGGAAGAATGAATGAAAGGAAGATGAGAAAGAGGAAAGGAGGGAGGGGAGGAAGAAAAAAGAAAGAAGAAAGGGAGAAAGGAAGATGAGAAAGAGGAAAGGAGGGAGGAGGGAAGAAAAAAGGAAGGAAGAATGAATGAAAGGAAGGAAGGAAGGAAGGGAGGGAGGGAGGGAGGAGGTGGCTGGGGAATTCTGGGAGTTGAAGTCCACACCTCTTAAAGGGACCACGCTTGGACATCCCTGCTCTAAAGTTTGAACTAAGGCCAGGGAGAGAGCTCCAGGGATGGGAGGGAAGAGTTGGCTGCCTCCTGCTCACCAGAGTCGGGAGGCGATGGGAGAATGTGGTGGGAAAGCAAGAGCCCCTGCCAAATTTGCCAGAGTGCTAGTTGCGTTAGTTGGCTAGGAGCACAAACACAATGCACAAACAAGGCAAATTCTCTGCCCAGTTAGTTCCTTCTTTCCAGAACAAGCCCTCCTGCCCCTATTTGGATGGTTTCTGGAAGAGCAACCAGAGAATCAATCTGCGGGGTGGATTAGCGGCTCGTAATCCAGCTAAATCCTGCCTAGCAGACCTTTTTCAAAGCGATCCACTCTTCTTCTGAGTGTGGCGCCAAATCTACTGAGAGGATCACCACGGAAGTGCAAAATAATAAAATATAATATAATTAATATAATATTATCATATAATATACATACAATAAAATGGAATACAGATCTTCCTCAATTTACAGCCACAATTGAGCTCACTGTTGTTAAGTGAGAAATTTGTTAAGTGAGTTTTGCCCTGTTTTACGACTTTTCCTGGAACGCTTTTTAAGCGAATCAAGGAAGTTCTAAAGTCAGTCACACGGTCGTTAAGCGAATCTGGCTTCCCCGTTGACTTTGCTTGTCGGAAAGTCGCAACAGGGGATCACCTGACCCCGTCATAAACATGAGCCAGTTGCCAAGTGCATGAGTTTTGATCCCGTGACCACAGGGGGTGTTACCATGGTCGTTAAGCGTGGAAAATGGTCGCTAAATGGACTGTTCTAAGTCAAGGATTACCTGTAGAGAGAACTACAAGCAGTTCTCGACTTATGACCAAAATTGAGCCCCTATTGCTAAGACAAGATAGTCTTTAAGACTTTTCTCCATGGACTTTGCCCCGCCCCCTGCGCATGCTCGGCAGAGATCCAAAAATCAGCTGGCCACACGCGTGGTGCAGCTGAAAGTTTGCGTGCCCACAAAGAGGGCTCTGTGTGCCAACTTTGGCACGGGTGCCACAGATCGCCATCACGGTCCTCGACTTACAGCCAAAATCAAGCCCAAAATCTCCATTGCTAAGCAAGACCATTGTTGAGTTTTCCCATTTTACCATAGTTGGTAAGTGAATCAGTGCAATTGTTAAATTAGTGACACGGTTGTTAAGTGAATCCGGCTCCCCCATGGACTTGGCTTGTCCGAAGGTCACAAAAAGGGGATCACCTGACCCTGGGACACAGCAACGGTCATAAATATGAGTCAGTTGTCAAGAATGTAAATCTCCTGGATCACTGGGGATGCTGCCACGCTCCTAAGTATGAAAAACGGTCGTGCCACTTTTTTTCCAGTGCCTTCGTAACTTTGGTCACTAAATGCACCATTGTAAGTCGAGGACGACCTGTATAAATTGAGGCAAGTATCCCTCCATGCAGTAAGTGTTAAAACGCAAGATGCTTAAACTGGGGTTTGAGCGAAGCCAATGCTCTGAACAACACGCTAAGCCACGCAAGAACTACATTCTGCGGGACACAGTGGCTCAGTGGCTAAGACGCTGAGCTTGTCAATCAGAAAAGTCGGCAGTTCGCCGGTTTGAATCCCTAGCGCCACATAACGGAGGGAGCTCCCGTGACTTGTCCCAGCTTCTGCCAACCGAGCAGTTCAAAAGCACCTAAAAAAATGCAAGTAGAAAAAAATAGGGACCACCTTTGGTGGGAAGGGAACAGCGTTCCGTGCGCCTTTGGCGTTGAGTCATGCCGGTCACATGACCACGGAGACATCTTCGGACAGCACCGGCTCTTCGGCTTTGAAATGGAGATGAGCACCGCCTCCTAGAGTCCGGAACGACTAGCACATGTGTGCGAGGGGGAACTTTTGCTAGATCTTTCCTTGCTCTGGGGTGCCATCTGAACACAGTGGCAGATTGTTAAACCACATAGCAACGCAACGCAACTCAGTGCAGCTTCAAAAACAGTGGAGACAAACTCACAAAGCACCTGTGGCTTGCAGTCATGGCAACTGGAGCGGCGTTCGGGAAAGAAACTGACAGACCAGCATTAGACCTGGATGTAACTGGATGAGACAAGGGTCAGGTCTCCTGGTCACCTGAGATAACCTTCTGCTGATATATTTTTTAAAATTATTTTTTGCAAAGCTGGGATCGCCGTTCTTGAAACAAACCAAAGGCCTAAATTGGCTCATCAGGGGAAGAAACGATAGGAAAAGAAACCTTTTCTCATCATAAATCAGCAATAAATATTCCAGCCGGAATTGGGATCAGATACAGACCCCTGTGATAAGGCAAGACAGTCACACAGCCAGCTGAGAGTCCAAACTCCCTTTTAAAGCTCCAAATTTCCCCCCAAATGCTCCTGCGTTCTTGGCAAGTCCCGGAGCAAAGGGACCAGTCCCAGGAACAAGCGATGAGTCCACGAAGCAAGGAAGAGGCAAGCACTCCTGCAAACGCTAGACATCGGCAACGGCACACAAAACCCCACAAATTCAATTCAAATTCAGAACGCCCCTCCCCACAGCATCTCCTTAAATCTCAATCTCCAGGTGTGCCTTGTGAAGAGGGCTGGGCACTCTCCTCCCAAGTAGTTGGGTCAGCCTATGTTGTTCACGCCTT
The DNA here is from genome assembly GCF_964273705.1 of Natrix helvetica. Taxonomy (NCBI): domain Eukaryota; kingdom Metazoa; phylum Chordata; class Lepidosauria; order Squamata; family Natricidae; genus Natrix; species Natrix helvetica. Next base: position 2,410,340 of record NC_138552.1, read on the forward strand.
CTCTCCACTCTCTGTGCTCTTGGATCAGGAGGGGCTGGTTCTTGCTCCTCGCCTGAGTAACGTCGCTCCTTCTGTCCACTGCCTGCCCTCTCTCGGTCATCCCACCCCCATTCCTCCCTGCTAACAAGCCATCCCAATCCGGAGGGGCTGACCCCAGCCCCTCCACAGATTCAGACTCTGATGGGGGCATGACAGACTCCAGTGGATAGTTAGGACTGAAGAAAGAACAACTGCCTTCCATAGAAGACCTGAAAATTATGCTGGTCAGAAGGAAGGTTGAGATAGAGGTAGTCCTCGACTTACAACACCTCGTTTAGTGACCTTTCCAAGTTAAACAGCACTGAAAAGTGACATGATGGTTTTTCACATTGACAACCATTGCAGCACTCCCATGGTCATGTGATCAAAATCCAGACGCTTGGCAACTGATTCATATTTATGACGGTTGCCGCCTCCTGGGGTCACGTGATTCCCCCCTTTTGCGACCTTCTGACAAGCAAAGTCAAGGGAGAAGCGGGATTCACTTAACAACTGTGTTACTGACTTAACAATGGGAGCCGTTCATTTAACAGCTGTGGCAAGCCAGGTCATAAAACAGGACAAAGCTCGCTTAACAAAATGTCTCACTTAGCAGCAGAAACTTTGGGCTCAATTGTGGTCATAAATTCTTGTACTCTCTTGAGGGCATTTCGTTTGTTCTCTAACCCATGTGCAGGTTTTTCTATCTTGACCTGTGAGGTGAGCATGTAACTTTCCATGGCTCTTTGTGCCACTCTTAGCTTTTGTATCGATTGTGAGTTTAGTGCTACATCCATCCATCTCCATCTCCATCTCTCTCTCTCTCTCTCTCTCTCCCATTCATATCTGTCTATCCATCCATGCATCTACCGACCTAACTACCTATCATATCTATATCTATCACATCCATTCATTTCTCTATCTATCCTCTCTCTCCATTCATATGTCTGTCTATCACATCCATCCATCCATCTCTCTCTCTCTCTCCATTCATATCTGTCTATCCATCCATGCATCTACCTACCTACCTACCTATCATATCTATATCTATCACATCCATCCATCCATCCATCCATCCATCCATCCATCCATCCATCCCTATCTATCTATCTATCTATCTATCTATCTATCTATCATCTATCTATCTATCATCTATCTATCTATTTATCTATCTATCCAATCTCTCCATTCATGTCTGTCTATCACATCCATCCATCCCTCTCTTTCTCTCTCTCCATTCATATCTGTCTATCCATCCATGAATCTACCGACCTATCTACCTATCATATCTGTATCTATCACATCCATCCATTTCTCTATCTATCGTCTCTCTCCATTCATGTCTGTCTATCAAATCCATCCATCCATCCATCCATCCATCCATCCATCCATCCATCCATCCATCCATCCACCCACTTGTCCATCCATCTGTCTATCTTCTCTTTCCATTCATATGTCTATCACATCCTTCGATCCAACTATCTCTCTCTCTCTCCATTCATATCTGTCTATCCATCCATGCATCTACCTACCTACCTACCTACCATATCTATATATATCATATCCATCCATCTCTACCTCTCTCTCCATTCATGTCCATCCATCCATCCAACTATCCACCTATCTATATCCCTCCCTCCCTATCCCTCATTGTCCATTTTGAAAACACCTTGGAAAGAGGAAATATGTTGATTCGTGCGTTCATTCAGTTCAACCCCGAGGAGTCCAAGGCCCCTGACCCTCGTGGCCCCTTCGGAGGGACCTAGCCAAGATCCCCCAGAGCAGCCCCACTGCTGGGGTCGCCTGGCAGGGATTTCTTTTCATCCACGAGCGAGACGTCAGGCAGCCGAGAGCCCGTTCCTCCCTTGGCAACCGAGGCTTTCTCCCTGCAGGCTCAGCTCGGCGGCGTCCTTAAAAACCACTTGCCAGTCGGCCTGCAGCGCTTGGCAAGGGAGGGGAGGGGGCTCTTCGGAGGAGGCAAGCCGCCCCCAGCGCATCTGAAATTGCTGAAGTTGAAAAGGGGGTGGGGGGCACAGCTGCTTTGATGGACGACCCACCTGCCCGACCCACCCACCCGCCTGGACTTGAGCCAAAGGCCTCCAGTCTTCAAAAGGAAGGGAGACCCAACGGGTGGGCTTCAATCCAGGCTCAGCGGGGAGGCCTGTCCGATTTCCATGGCTTGGAGTAAATTGACGCAGAAGGGGGTGGGGGGTCCCTGGGAAGTGGGGGGGGGATAGTCCTGTCCATCTTGGCAGACTCAGCCCTGGATGGCTGGGGATCCATCATGGTGGCTGGGGAATTCTGGGAGCGTTAAGTCCACAAGTCTTAAAGGTTTGGAGATCACCCACTCAAGCACACAGTGAAGAAAACTCAGAATCTGGGTTTTTTTTTCTTTGAAAACGTTTCACTTGTCATCCAAGAAGCTTCTTCAGTTCAGTTCTTAGAAGCTGCTGAAATGATACCCTGAAGGAAAGGTGGTGGTGGAGAAGACCTAGGCCAAGAACAAGGAACATGGCGCACAAGAAGCTCAGGAGAAACAGTCTAGCAGAAGACATGGGGGATGAAGGAAAGGTGGTGGTGGAGAAGACCTAGGCCAAGAACAGGGGACATGGCCCACAAGAAGCTCAGGAGAAACAGTCTAGCAGAAGACATGGGGGATGAAGGAAAGGTGGTGGTGGAGAAGACCTAGGCCAAGAACAGGGGACATGGCCCACAAGAAGCTCAGGAGAAACAGTCTAGCAGAAGACATGGGGGATGAAGGAAAGGTGATGGTGGAGAAGACCTAGGCCAAGAACAGGGGACATGGCCCGCAAGAAGCTCAGGAGAAACAGTCTAGCAGAAGACATGGGGGATGAAGGAAAGGTGGTGGTGGAGAAGACCTAGGCCAAGAACAAGGAACATGGCGCACAAGAAGCTCAGGAGAAACAGTCTAGCAGAAGACATGGGGGATGAAGGAAAGGTGGTGGTGGAGAAGACCTAGGCCAAGAACAGGGGACATGGCCCACAAGAAGCTCAGGAGAAACAGTCTAGCAGAAGACATGGGGGATGAAGGAAAGGTGGTGGTGGAGAAGACCTAGGCCAAGAACAAGGAACATGGCGCACAAGAAGCTCAGGAGAAACAGTCTAGCAGAAGACATGGGGGATGAAGGAAAGGTGGTGGTGGAGAAGACCTAGGCCAAGAACAGGGGACATGGCCCACAAGAAGCTCAGGAGAAACAGTCTAGCAGAAGACATGGGGGATGAAGGAAAGGTGGTGGTGGAGAAGACCTAGGCCAAGAACAAGGAACATGGCGCACAAGAAGCTCAGGAGAAACAGTCTAGCAGAAGACATGGGGGATGAAGGAAAGGTGGTGGTGGAGGAGACCTAGGCCAAGAACAGGGGACATGGCGCACAAGAAGCTCAGGAGAAACAGTCTAGCAGAAGACATGGGGGATGAAGGAAAGGTGGTGGTGGAGAAGACCTAGGCCAAGAACAGGGGACATGGCGCACAAGAAGCGCAGGAGAAACAGTCTAGCAGAAGAAGGAAAGGTGGTGGTGGAGAAGACCTAGGCCAAGAACAGGGGACATGGCCCACAAGAAGCTCAGGAGAAACAGTCTAGCAGAAGACATGGGGGATGAAGGAAAGGTGGTGGTGGAGAAGACCTAGGCCAAGAACAGGGGACATGGCCCACAAGAAGCTCAGGAGAAACAGTCTAGCAGAAGACATGGGGGATGAAGGAAAGGTGATGGTGGAGAAGACCTAGGCCAAGAACAGGGGACATGGCCCACAAGAAGCTCAGGAGAAACAGTCTAGCAGAAGACATGGGGGATGAAGGAAAGGTGGTGGTGGAGAAGACCTAGGCCAAGAACAAGGAACATGGCGCACAAGAAGCTCAGGAGAAACAGTCTAGCAGAAGACATGGGGGATGAAGGAAAGGTGGTGGTGGAGAAGACCTAGGCCAAGAACAGGGGACATGGCCCACAAGAAGCTCAGGAGAAACAGTCTAGCAGAAGACATGGGGGATGAAGGAAAGGTGGTGGTGGAGAAGACCTAGGCCAAGAACAAGGAACATGGCGCACAAGAAGCTCAGGGGAAACAGTCTAGCAGAAGACATGGGGGATGAAGGAAAGGTGGTGGTGGAGAAGACCTAGGCCAAGAACAGGGGACATGGCCCACAAGAAGCTCAGGAGAAACAGTCTAGCAGAAGACATGGGGGATGAAGGAAAGGTGGTGGTGGAGAAGACCTAGGCCAAGAACAAGGAACATGGCGCACAAGAAGCTCAGGAGAAACAGTCTAGCAGAAGACATGGGGGATGAAGGAAAGGTGGTGGTGGAGGAGACCTAGGCCAAGAACAGGGGACATGGCCCACAAGAAGCTCAGGAGAAACAGTCTAGCAGAAGACATGGGGGATGAAGGAAAGGTGGTGGTGGAGAAGACCTAGGCCAAGAACAAGGAACATGGCGCACAAGAAGCTCAGGAGAAACAGTCTAGCAGAAGACATGGGGGATGAAGGAAAGGTGGTGGTGGAGGAGACCTAGGCCAAGAACAGGGGACATGGCCCACAAGAAGCTCAGGAGAAACAGTCTAGCAGAAGACATGGGGGATGAAGGAAAGGTGGTGGTGGAGAAGACCTAGGCCAAGAACAGGGGACATGGCCCACAAGAAGCTCAGGAGAAACAGTCTAGCAGAAGACATGGGGGATGAAGGAAAGGTGGTGGTGGAGAAGACCTAGGCCAAGAACAGGGGACATGGCCCACAAGAAGCTCAGGAGAAACAGTCTAGCAGAAGAAGGAAAGGTGGTGGTGGAGGAGACCTAGGCCAAGAACAAGGAGCTCAGGAGAAACAATCTAGCAGAACACACGGGGGATGAAGGAAAGGTGGTGGAGAAAGAGGAAGACTTGAGTCCAAGAATAAGGAACAGGGCCCACAAAGAAGTCAAAAGAAAAGTAGAAGACACAGGGGATGAAGGAAAGTAGAAGACACCTGCTCTCGGCCTCAGGTGGAACTGAAGGAAAAGCCCATCTTCTGCTCTTAACCTGGGGGGGGGGAGACCATCTTTGAGAGGCAGGGGTGGCCGAGACGCTGCTTGCAATCCATCCACTATTTGTAGCTGGCTCAAATTTAGCCAGCTATGACATCAGCCAAAGCGAAAACAACAAAGTGCTTCCTGCCAACCCTGTGGTTATTTACGAAGTCTGTCCCGCCGCTGTGTTCATGCCATGCGCCTGCTGGTTCACAATGCTCGGACGGCGGGCAGAGAGCCAACCCTCAATGGCATCTGGAAGGCCTCAAATCCCCAACGCTTTCTGGCCTGCATCTCCCAAGCTTCCTTGCTGGCTGAGACCTGAGTGAGAGGAACCCAACCTCACCGGGTGTTCCTTCTCATTGCTCCAGGGGTGGTTGTCACGTACCTTCCCCAGCGGTTCT